>NC_086171.1:83113313-83430501 GCF_023053635.1 Elgaria multicarinata webbii | reverse complement strand
GACCATTTGAACCATGTGCAACATCATTAAGATCAGGCCACAAGCAAAACACAAACAACTGCACATGACAAGTTGTAGCAGAGTAAATATAAAGATCACTTACTTCAATATTTGTAACAACAATTTCTCTAAACACATAAGCAATGGTGCAATCTTCAGATCGACATTTGACACGGAAGTTGCCATACTCCATAATGTCTGGAGGATCAGGCCAATAATGATGACATTTGGTCTAACACAAAAGAAAAAAAAACTCGGTTTGATAGTCTTATTTTCCACCCAGCAGCATCTATACCTCCTATGTAGCAACATATCTTAGAAGGTTGCATATGTAATACACTTATTTACCCAACTGGGAGTAAAAAGTTCAAATTTAGCTTGTTCTAGTTAAACTTGGCCCTTTTACTTCTCTGTAGCAGTTCGCTGCTAAAATGCAGTGGGAAAAAGATTTTTTATTATTTTTTATAAAAATAATAATTTTTATTATTTTGCTGCCATTGCAAATTTCAGCTGCTCTAGAGCTCATCACTGTTTTAAACAAACAAAGAAACAAAACAGAGATTGTAGGGTTGTGGCTTTCAGTTTGAGGTCTTTGAAATTTGACAAGCTGCAGCTTCTCTGTTTTGAAAAACGGAGTTACACTGAAGTATAGAGAAGAAAGCCACTTCGAAAAGTGCGAAACAGATCAGTAAACCACATTTCAATTTACATGAAAGCAGGGATGTACATGTTTTATTAAATCCATTTTGTCTGTGTTTCGTGGATTGTCAGGAGTCTTTCGTTCTGTTGGGTCACTTATTGACGAATCAGATTTTTTGTATGAGAATTTTGTTTGTTTGCAAATGCACATTAGTGCAAGTGTGGACTTGCACAAATTTCCCCCAAAGTAAAACAAAACAAAAACTGTCGGCAAATCTCGGGTTAGATTCATAAAAATCCAAATTAATTTGAATCCATTGCAGATTTTTCCAACATCCCTAAAAGAAAGTCGTACTCTCTCCTCAGACACAAGTCTCACCACCCCTAAAAGCAAATACATTCAACCTACCCGCCCTCGTTCTGTAAGGGTTGTCAACATGATAATCAGTGATAATCTGTGATCCCAAACTGCTTGCCAGAAATGCGGACAGGTGTGTGGAAGAGGGCCTTGAGTGGCAATGTATTTGTTCACAATACCAGCAGAAGGAATTTCCATCTATCAGGAGAAAGAAAACTCTACATAAAGTTGGCTCTTAGTAAAAAAAAATGCTTTGAAATTTGTGATTAACAAATGCAACTTGTTTTTAAAAGCTACATGAAATTTCAATATTGCATAAACACACACAAACACACTCGCGCAACCAGATCACTAGATCAAAATTGACCCAAAATTTAAACACAAGAAATTGGCAATTTTAGTTCTGCATTAATTTAAATGAGTTATATACTTCTTTCATATCAAACAAAATTGCTAAGATGACTATTTAGAATGGCCACTCTATGAAGTGAATTATGTGGAGCCTGGACAGCCATCTCTCAGGGATGTTGTAGTTGTATCCTACACTTCAGATTCTGCACTGAAAGGGGGGCTGTACTAGAAGACCTACTAACTCTATGATTTTATGTGTCACTTCAACCACCATGCAGGTTTTCCCTTACTGGAAAAGTGAGCAAGGACAGTTAGAGCATGGCAAAGGTTAATCCACTTAGGGACACACACCTAAATGGATTGCCATGTGGAAAATGGCCAAACTTTTATGTATTCTCCATGCCATCTTGCTCATACATAATCTCTCTCTCTCGTTTTTATTGTTTATAGCCAACGGCCATCACAATACAAACACAAAGCACACAAGTATAAAACAGAAAAACATTTGATACAATAAAGCAAGAAATACAATAAAATGATCAGGATTTAAAACATTCCTTCTGTTTAACCCCCTTAGGATTTGACAGTGGTATGATTTAGAAAGGCTGCTCTTATTTTTCTTGCAGCTAGGGAAAATAAAGCTATCCTATAGCTAATAAATTTGTCCATATCAGCCAACAGTCATCTAATTTTTAAATCATCTGACTGGCCTTCTAAGGTAGTTTGGAAAGGGAGAATAAATTTAGCCCTGGGCGAATTATATATTGGACAGTATAGGATATAATGTATGAGATCTTCAATATTTCCTGATTCGCATACGCAAAAGCACTCTTTTACAGGTCTATCAGAGAATCTTCCAGCCAGTGGGCATCATTTGAAATCTGAGCTGGGTAAAAGAATGCCTAACAGGGAAAATGGTTAATTCTCGCAAATAAGTAGCCCTTTTATGATCTGTTTTGATTTTGGTATACCAAGTCATACATAATATATTAATTTACATTTCAAAGGCATACTTCAGAGAGGTGTGCCGAGATCCTTGGAAATCTTATTACTAACTAAGCCCTATATAGATTTTTTAAACCAGTTGACATTCTTTATTATTATTTTCAAACGTTGTCTGTGTTACTTACATTCACATAATTTGCATTTATATAGTCCTCATTTCCTTGTAATATTACTCTGGTTACATCATCTGGTGCGTGAAAAAAAAGTAAAAGTAAAAATGTTACATAGTAGTATTACCTTTCTTGAAAAGATATAAAAGTAGTATAAACCTTTAAATCACAGGAGGGAGGGGGAATACATCAACTGCATGAAATATTCACAATAAACTATTAGGAAAACAAATAAATGAAAATGTACTGGCTGACAAGATGGACAATTTTTATATCTCCAGCTCTACTCGGGTGTAAACTCTAAGTGTGACTGCACCATGAAGAATATATCACACTTTCCCTTTCTCACGCTTCTGAAATCTTCCCCCGCTACACTATAAAGGGCTAAAAGGACTGGCTAACAGTCCCAAACCTGAGTGCTCTCTCTCTGTCTGCCTGTCTGTCTCTCTCTCTCTCTCTGGAGTGGTGGTCTGGGTAGGGAAAAAGAAAAAGGGTGTACTTCTTCCTATACTCTTGTGTGTGTGTTTTTTTTAAACCATCATGGTGCACATCCTTCCCAATCCTAAACAAAGCAGAAAAAATCCTTTATACCCCCTTAATTTTCCTCTTCCCACTTCAACTGACACCCTCTACATTCCATTGTTTAATTGCCCTCAATATTCACAGCTCCTTGACAGGCTACCAGGATTTTACGATATAGTTCTCTTTTAAAATTACAAACTAAAGTATTTTTACACAGATAGGAAGTAACCTAAATAAGTAAAAGGCACCTTGGGCTTTTTGGGAGGTCCTATTTTGCTTCCAAACTCAGAGATATGGGATCAGCTCTGTCTGGTATTAAAGGGAATGATAGCCAGGGACATGTAATTAATACTCACATGGTAGAACATCTTTGTATCGATTTTTGTCCATATTCTGAGGTAGCTTTGCACAAGTAACAGCTAATCCTGGCTTTTTTCTGTAAAGTTGCTGAAAGAACATTTAAAAATATCTTTGATATTTTAGTAACAGCAAGGCCTCAAAAATCACATTAAATGTTGATAAATATTGGAGAAGATTATTTTACAAGGGCAGAAACTGACAGCCTAGAATGACTAACTTATTGACATAACCTTTAGGCATGCAATTTAAATACCAACAACAAAATATTTTAGGGTTGTTTTTTGTAAAGAATAGGACAGTTCATAAACAGTATTCAAGAGGAAATATTCATTCATCATCATTCATTAATTTATTTTCATTTCTTTATCAACCAATAGCCAAAGCTCTCTCAATGGTTCACAAAAATTGTGACACCCCCCAATGCAATGTAATAAAAACATAATATAAAATCTTTAACATACAATATTTAAAAACAGTTTGATACAGGTTCAATAAAATACCAGGACCTGATAAAAACAGCTGTCATTTAAACCCCTGAACTGTTGTTGTTTAGAATGGATACTGTTTTATACTGTTGTTTTTATATTTTTGATGGTTTTAAACTTTGTATACTTTTTAATGTTCACTGTTTTTAACTTTTGTAAACTGCCCAGAGAGCTTCAGCTATGGGGCGGTATATAAATTTAATAATAATAAATAAATATGCCATCAGATGACCATACCAATAGATAACAAGAAAACTGACTTCAACCTGGAAGCCACAACCTTATTTGAAGCTTCGAAGGCTCTTCACTGAATGGAACTCATTTGTGAGTAGATACAATTCTGGCCGTTTGGAAGGGCATTGTAGTTAATATAGTGCTATATTAAATATTAGATGCTTTAACTGTGTAAAGGTGTTGTCTCAGCAGTACTCGAAAATATCCTATCTTCACAAGTAGGCTCACTTTAGCCAACTCCAGCTGTTCCCTTCTAAACTCCAGGCCATTCAAACCCAATTTCCTAAACTTCCTGAGAACAGAGTCTATGCAAATAAGCCTACACTGATAATATGGGAAAATAAAATTTTAAAAAACAAGCACCACACAATTTTATCATCATAATTATGAAGATAGTTTTGAGATACATAGAATGACAGGGGTGAAAGGCACAAATAAGCATTCTGTCCCTAATCATCATAGAACTGGAACGTACTAAGAGCCCATCTAGTACACTGCAGCACAGATACAGCAACCTGGTTCAAACATCACAACCCATAATATTTTAGCTGCCAGTCCTTTTCCACAGTGCCAGAGCTTTGCAGCGGCTGGACTATTTTACGTAACTAGTTGAATTCCAATGCTAAAATATACCACCCAGTTCAAATTTTCGGTTTCATGAGAGAATGTGGCGATATAGAGGAACAGACCTAGTTAACACATTTGACTAGTTACAAGAGTTAAAAACGAAGTATAGTTTTCTGTATGAACAGCGATAGTGACACTTTACTATAAATGTCAAGATCACAATCCTAAACTTGTTTATGTCCTTGGTTAATTGATCAAAGCTATTCCACATCTTTACATGTAGTTTCTAACGTTTTGACCAACAAAGTCTCTTCAGTAAACTGTTGTACATATCATAACTATTGTACATCTCACTTTTCAGCCAGGCTACAGTTAGCATTAAAAACAATGGAGAAAGCCAGGTTGCTTATCTTTAACTTTGCTTCTTTGAATGGTTACCTGTACAGTAACACAAATTGGTTCTCTACTTGCCCAAAGCCTTTGTTCAGAACTTTCTAGAGCAAGTTTAGTGTTTTGATTTACTCCCAGTACGCACACTCAAGGAGGTGTGGCTCCCAGTCAGTTCTTAATATTCCGCATGCAGCAGCTTATACAAAAGAGCACCAAGTGAGAACAAACACTGCTAGCTACAGGAGGATGGATTGTGTGACCATTGTGTGACACAGATGACCATTTCGAGAACCACAGTTACAAGTCCTCCTCTCAGTTACTTCTTCATTGTCTCTGTGCAGTCACGCAGAGTAAGTAGCAAGCTCACTTACTGGATATGGGGCAAGTGCTGCAGAAAACCATAAAACTCAGCATAGCCCTTCTGAAAGAACCATCCGCCTTGGCCCAAACATCAAGTCTTTAATGATGGATGAACGTAGAGGGCTGCAACCATACTGGAATGTGATAAAACTGGTACTAACAACTCCTCTAAAAAAAGCTGTTGAGGAAGTGACTACTGTGGTAGCATGAGCATGAACCTTTCCTGGAACCAAGAGTTTGGCCAGATCATAACAGAGCACTACAGGCAACGAGAGTCAACAAGGACAGTTGGAAAAAAGAGAGCAGCCAGAAAGTCTGCATGCTTTCTTCGGGTCTGGTCAGGAACAGCCGATTCAAATCAGCCCCAATACTGTGGTGGCTGCTTACCTCAAATTGAATTAGGACCGTTCCACTTTCTAGCCCTTTCTTCAGTTGTTCCATTGTCTCCTCAAGGGTCTCACCATACCCTGAACAGGTGGGGAGAATTGTTTCTGGAAAATTAAAGCTATCGCCTTCATCCTCTGATTTGCACTCAACGAATTGTCTGGCAACTGAAAGACACCGAGACAAATATTTTTCAAAAGGTAATTTTTAGATATGTTCAACAAAATGTACATGAAATAGAATGTGTTTTTAAAAGGTTGTTTTCCTGTAAATGTTGCTCTCTGACAGTGGTCCTCACATAGTCACAAACATGGGTCCCAGATAGGCTGGACCCTTGAACAGTAAATACTTGGATGAGGATCCAAAGCAAACATCCTGAGGCAGGTTAAGCTATTTACTGGCAGGGTGAAATTAGCTCCTCCTCAGTCCAACAGCTGGCTCAATGGAAGTGTAACACAATTTTCTCTTTCAAAGTAAAGGTAAGCAACTTTCTTTTCTTTTGTGGAAATTGCTGAAATTTTGCTCTAATGAGGGGGAAAATAAGTTTGACTGGTGGAATATATATCTTGGAATATTACATTAGGTTTCTATTTCTAAGGGGCACATAATTAAAAGTGGAGCTGCTTTTCTCATTCTATGTAAAGTCTCGCATTCAATAGGTTATGCACAAGTTTCTCCAATCATTTGCTTTAGAAAGGTTTCCTGCTTACGAGCCAACCTAGCTAACCACTTTTATGTGCAACTCTATTTGTGCAGTTCAAAGTAAGATGTCAATACAATGTATATCACTCAGAATATGAGCACTTTTAATTTAGGACCAATGTATTCCATATATAATATTCACATAGAAGTCACAAATGTTCTGTAACGCTTCCAAGAAATGTTAAATTGCTTTGGCTGACATACCTGGACATGGATTTTATAGCCTTGTTTTAAGCAGGCAATTGGAAACACGTAACTCTAAGCTTCACCTGAAAACCATGATTTGGAACTATGGTACGGTGAGTTTGCAAATGATGGTTTAGAGACAAGGCACTAAATATAGTTTGCCAATTGGGTGTCATAGCAAACTATGGTTAGAGAAAACCAGAAAGTGGAAAACAGAACCTATGCAGGAGGGCGGTGTTTTGGATAACCAGATTTATGATGTCTGATCCAGACCAGTGGATTCAAAGTTGCAGGGGAGTGGAACCTAAAAGCATTGCTATTTTAAGAATAGAATGCTAGTTCTCTTGACTTGGAAAAATGATGCAGCATTAACAATTCCACCCCTCTCCCCTGCCCCAAGGAGAGATTGCTTCCCTGTAACTGTAGGTTTCTGAGAGATCATCTGTATAGTCACACATAGGTTCTGCATCTGTATATTTTGGAAAGCTTCTGTAGCTAACTAGGGCTTTTGTGCCCCCCCCCCACCAACAAGGTGGCATAACTCCCATCTTCTTGCTCAGTTCAAACTTCTGACTATCACAGCCCTTATAAAAACAGAAACAAAGCAGAAACAAATGGTGCAATGATACCTGCAGTATGGTAGGAAGGTGGGTTGTGAGACTGCATAATGACCATTCTAAGGACTACAATTTCAGGTAAGCAACCAATCCTTTTTCTTTGTGCTCTCTGTGCAGCCCCACATATGGGCAGAGTAGCAAGCTTACTTATCAAAGAGAGGCCAAGTGCTAAGAAACTGAGTACAACCTTTCCAAAAGAGCCAACCTTCCTGACTCTGACATTTGCCATGATCAGCTGGACAAATGTAGAGGGCAGAGTCCACATACCAGTCCAGGAGACAATGGGTTTTCCTAAATTTTCAGTGACTTTTTGGCAGGACACCAAGGGCTTGGGGAAATTTATGGAGCATGAATGTATCAAAACTTTACTCATGGCTCTGACAATTCTGCCCAACTTTAATATTAAAGTGCAAACCTAATACAAAATCCCAGTATCATCATAATTTACTACATTCAGTTTTAACTGTTTCTATGCAAACCTCTCTATAATTATCTCTCTCACTCACTCTAATAATGATAGAAGCAAAGACTGTAGTTAGCTATCTGAATGGTGGATTCTAATAGGTCAATGTATTCTTCATAGAAATGTAAGAATGATCTGCAAAGAAAAGAAGCTTCTAATGTACAGATAAAAATCCTGATCATATTGATTAAGGCATGCTATGCTCTTAAATACTATAATGCTACTATAATACCACTCTTCAATATCAATGCACAACATATTAGTAATTACCTTTCCGCCTGATCAGAAGCACAAGCTCTCTTGTGTGCGACTCTCGGCTCGCTTTTATAAACATCACCACTTGGTCATGTGTATGTTCAGAGATGTCCCGGCCATTGATTAATACAATCTGATCACCTTCAAGCAATTTTGGAATACATTTATCAGACTGTCATAAAACCAAAGAAAATGGTATCAGTATTTTCAGACCTTTCAGCTTGGACTTTCACTTCAATGTAAAATAATTATTTTAATAATTGATAAGCAGCATTATTCTTTATTTTGAGAATCTACATCAAGAAATGATTGAATAGTTGCTATATTCTATTTAAAATTTCTGAATTAAGACATGTAGTTTTGAACTTATCAGCAGCCTCTCATTTTATTCAGCTTAGACTGAGAATGCAGGTGCTCAAGTAGACATTTGAGCAATCCAACAGAGGTCCACAGCCAGATTGCATGCATCTCCATTGAGAAAATAACTATCCAGAGCTTGTCCAAAGTTGTCACAGCACCCCCACTACCCAAATATAGTGTTGTTTATTATCCTGTTATCCTAGTCCCTACAATGGGATATCGTATTGTATGCGATGTTGGCACATCTATTTTATATTTTTTATTTGATTGTTATATTATTTGTATTCTAAAATACCTGGAGATTTATTTTAATGAGGCATTTAATAAATAAATAAATGTGAAGGAAATCCAAAAAACTATACTTACAGGAGCGCCTGGAATTATTCTGGACACAACTAGAGGCATCTTCTGATCGATACCACCCTATAACATTATTCCAAAAATAGTTAATATAAACAGATTTAGGCTGCAAAGCTATACTCACTTACTAGAGAACTGGTCCCACTGAACTCAGTGAGGCTTACTTCTAAGTAGACACATATAGCAGGTGTTTTGGACTGCAACTCCCAATGTCCCCAGCTAGCATGGCCTGGTCAGGTATTATGGTATTACTACTTTTTTCAGTTCTTTAAGGCAGGAGAGAAGAACCTGTAAACCTCCAGATGCTGTTGGACTACAACTTCTATCGTTTCTAATCACTGGCTATGCTTTAAGTAAGGCGTAAGCAACCTGGAGCCCTCCAGATATTTTTGTCTACAACTCCTATAATCCATTGGCCATGCTGGCTGGGGCTTATGGGAGTTGCAGTCCAAAAACATTTGGAGGACACCCCGTTTCCTACCCATGCTTTAAGTTAATTAATATGTCCTGGCCTCCATAGGCCCAAAATACACAATATTTTGCAGGATTGAAGTTTAATCATTCAAATTTCATAGGTTCACTGCACTTAAGTTTGCTTACATTAAATAATTTTTGCTGCTTCCCATCACATTTTTTTTCCAATCGTGATGTATAAAATAATTATTTGTAGTGTGAAATGCAACAGAAACTATTTTTGAACAAAACCATACTTTGTGATATATAAAGGGCATATACCGAGAGCTACATGGTTGCTTTATTAAGAGGTACTGGTTGCATTTACTCTCTAGATAGTATAAATGTCTTTAGTCCTAAAGTTTCAGAATGGTTAAGTGAAGACATATAATGATTAACTCTGACATAGTTTTATTAGAAATTGCTAGCTACTGAAAAGCCACTGACTAAATATATACATTGACCCTGTTCATACAACATGCTAAGCCATGGTGGCTAAGCATTTTGAGCTAAACATTATAGCTTAGCATGTCATGTGAACCATGGCTTAGCATGTTGTCTGAACATGTCCATTGTAACTAATGTCTTTTATAAATGGCAGAAGTATCCACTGCTGCCATGTGCTAGCAGAACCTATTGCTGGTGCAATGAGAAACTAGCGCATCCAAAAACAAGTGGAAATGAGCCAAAATATTAGTTTCTGGAACAGAACAGTTTAGTGGAACTTGCAAAATGGAGGATTTGCTCATCCCTAATTTCAGGTTCCCGTTAGAAGACCCCTAAGTGTGTCCTTTCACTATTTGATTAATTTAATAGTTGCCGTAGCTGCACCTAGCATTGTCATTCGCATGTTCACAACTTTCTTATTCTCATTTTAAATCTTGGAGGCCAAGTTCTTCCATAATTACTGTCCATGTTGCAGCACTAATGCAATCAATTGTACCATGGCCAACAAAATTAACCCTAGTAACTAACTGAAGGCAATAAAATTATCTGGTTTCTGCATCAGGAGGAGAGGAGGGAGAGAAAGAAGGAGCCACTACCACTGCATTAAATACATCAGTATTTTGACAGCACAGAAACATTCAAATTGTTGAAACTTTATAGGGGAAAATATATTTAAAATAAGAGCAACATTTCTGAATTATTCCATCTAGGCTATTTTTCCCCAAACCATATTTGATTATCTAGATTATCAGAGGCTTTTACCTTCAGATTAAACCCAAATTTCCCATCTTCATCTGGTAAGATGCGTATCAAAAGCAAGTCTCCATCAATAACATCATTCTAGAAGACAGTGAAAAGAGGCATACGGTTTGTGTTAACATGTTAAACCTCACACCTTTCAGTTGGTTCAAATTATCTTCTGCCTATGAGTGGTGGGAGAGTGTGATTGTGCCTTCCCGACCACTGGGCAACCACATGTCTGCTTAATATTTGAATGAAGTATATATGTGTAAGCCTAAACAGCACCAGTGATATTGTATAATACAATCTACTAGTTGATTGTGCAGCTTGGGTTTATGCGCATGCATGATTTTTAACATGTGAACCCTATGTGAACCCTATGCCCATGTGTGGAAAGCTAGTGGTCTTTGAGGTAGGACAGGCACACCCATTAGACGGCTCAGAAACCCATAACCCTGCTCAGAAAGACACAATCTTGTGTGATTTTATTCAGAAATAATCTACAGGTTCAAAATGTCTATGGCATCAGCCAGTGTTGTTGGTCTGAAGATGCTAAGCCCCAAAAGCCCTTGTCTTCAGCACACTGCAGAAGGGCCAAGATGATCCATCATGCCGAAAGTCCATTCATTCAGGTTCCCAGAAATATCCATATCTTTTGTTATTAGTACTTTAACTCATTTGACATCTTGCAGTCCAACAACATCCACTAAGCCAGTTTCCTGCTTCTGGGTTATTTAAATAATTTGTTATTGCTGGTCTTCATGTTATTAGCGAACCGCTCAAAATCCATTTTTGCACCCCTTATTGTCTGCCTGCATTTCCTTTGTGCAAGTTTATGTTCCTCTTCATTTTTCTTGTTTGAGCAGCACTTCCATTTTCTGAAGGAAACCTTTTCTGTAATAGTTTCCTTGACACTGCTTGTTACCTGTAGTGGTGACCTGTTGGACTTTTAAGAAATCCCCACCATTCTGGAAAGATTTAACTCTCTCGACTTTGATTTTCAACTTCCCTTATATGACTTTCCTAATTTTAGAGAAGTTTCCTCTTTTGAAGTCAAGTGTGACTACTTTGGACTTTCTTTGCAACGGGAAGCACTGTTGTCATTATTTCCATTTGGTTTAACAATGTTCACATCTCATATTAGGTCCTGAGTACCACTTAGAATTCAGTCTAGGGCCCCTCTGGTCGATTTCATGACCATCTGTTCTCAGGCAGAATAATTCAAAATAAAGAAATGTTATCGCTTTGTCATGACATGTATTTATCAGGTCTATGTAATGGTAACTGAAGTTACTCATTACTATACTACTCTTTCCTTTGTATGCCTCCCTGGTTTTTCTCTTGATCTCAAGATCACCCTCAGCATTTTGGTCATGGGGGACAATAGCATATCCCAATTACTAAATTTATTTTCGGATCTGGCATTGTCACCTAAAGCAATTGGCTTGCCACTTTTGAAGTTTCTAGTTTAACTCTATGTCCTCTTTGATATACACAGTGACACCACTCCCAGTGTACCCTTCTCTGTCCTCCTATAGAGTTTGTACCCAAAGAAGACCATTTCCCACAGATCCTCTCCATTCCACCAGGTTTCTGTTACGCCCAGTATATATGTTCTCCTTTGAAACCAAGCACTTCAAACCTCCACGCCACACACACACACATCCTGGCTTGGAGGCTTCTAGCATTACCATAGAAGCACCTATACATGGTGACCCTCACAAAATGTCTCTGGTGTGCTCATTTCCCCTCCATGGCCATTTGCCTCTTGACTGGCTATCATGTTTTACTGTTTGCTCCTCACCTATTTCCATCCTGTCCCCATTTGGGCAACTGAAAACATTCTCATTTTCATCCCCTAGGAATGATTCAGCCCAAATCTGACAACCACCACCCACCACTTCCAACTTCTGTCAGATTTCCCACATGGTTCAGTTTAAAATATTGAATTGGATCTGCTTAAATCTGACTGAAATCCATAGAACTTAAATTAGTCATGACTTAACTTTTCATACTGATTTCAATGGGTCTTAAATCAACTAATCTAATCTGGATCTAACCTATTGTATGGAATAATTAAATTAAACAAATCTAAAGCAATGCCTGAACTAAGTAGCCTCACATGGAAGCAAGGTACCATGAAATCATACTTCAAACTGAAATCATACTGTAAGCCCTCATCCTCTGCATTTATGGTTGGCACAACTAGCACTGTCTGTTTCATCTCATACCTTATCAAAGTAGTACTGACTGGAATCATCAATTGAAAGTCCTTTTGTAACATTTTCATTTGTTTCTAAAAGTTGTTTATCTGTTCCATCCAAAGGAGAAGACCCAGAATGGTTGCCAACCCCATTGGCTGTCTGAGATGAGGAATTCTGTGTTGAATTATTTTCCAATATATTCCTTATGAGAAAATAAATAAGTGCAACATTAATAGCCAAATTGACGACCACAGAGTATAAGAGTTAATACAAAATTGAATCATTTTTTTTCATATTGAATGTAAAGGACTTCTTTTAAGAGGAAATTTGTCAGGATTTCATAATCTTTAACTCAGACATTTCAAGATGGAGAGAAATATATTCTAACTGAATATTATATGGAATATTATATGGAATTAGGTTGTTTTGAGCAATTAAGGTCTGTGGCAGTTATTACTTAGGACTTTGTTCTTCTGATGGAGGGAGCACTCCTATGGCCAGATTCTGCGATCCGAGACCAGAGACAGCACTCCAACCTCAGAGCCAGGAAACCTAGCTCCCCTCCCACATCTCCTTGCATCAGCTGCAAATGTGATCTCATAGTGTGACTAAATTTGGATCCAACCCATTAAGTTTTCACAATTCACTTATAATTTAAACCTCATAATATTTCTGTTGTTCAGGATAAATTAACACAATGTTAATAAATTATTGACAAACACACATTGATACCATCAGGCTGCAGGGACTCCTCCCTCAACTGAAATTTCATCTTGATTATGCTGAGTATCACTGAAATTAATCACATTGTTTGTAAAAGTATTTACCTTCTCCCTGGGCTGTGATTCTGTGACAACTCTGAATCACTATCCTTTGAAGCTGGGGAAACTTTATAAGTATAAAAAACATCTTCTGTTTCCGTTATATAGGAAATCTCATTTGCAAGATTGTCTACAGATGAGTGCCGTGGTCTACGAATCTCATGACGCAGTCTAGGACTTCTCCTTAAAATAGTTAGAATTCAGAAGTTAGATATGATGAAACTTTTCTTAAACATTTTTAAAATACCAGAAGTCTACCATATCACAACGTGCAACCTAAAGTTTGCTTTGATGAAATTATTATATTGCTTTTATAATATTATTTGAAGTTCATATCTCATTTATTTCAAGTGAGCATGAGCTATAACATACAGGACTACTCCTCTCCCTCACACCACAGCAAAAACCAGAACAAAAATATTTGAAAAAAGAAACATATTAATAGTGCAAGCCTATCCATGTTTACTCAGAAATAATTGCTACTGTTTTCAATGGGGCTTACTCTTAGATAAACATATACAAGATTGTAGACTAAATACAGCAATTTTTAAGAAAGAAAAAAAATGTGTGAATTTATGTTTTACTTAAGTAGGGTAGCTAGATTCAGGAATGCAGTCTCTAATTTTACCTTTTCTACAAGAATCTGAAGCTGAAAAAGCTGTTGCAATCATTATCAGTTGCACAAACACTTTCATATTCAGTGATAATTGATCAAATTTGAAAAAGTTTGAATCATGGGGGAGAAACAGCATTTAATTTCCTTTTTTATTTCTGAGTACGGTATTATTCTGTTCAAAAAATCTTACACCTAAAAGATTCTTTTTCTTTCAGTTTTTGAAATCAGAGCTTACTCGTGCTTATTTTTCTATCACTGATCTCATAGGATACAGGTGTGCTCAACAAATTTTTATATCAATCCCATACTTTAAAAAAATTGAAATTTGGAGCACTATCAAACAAGGAGATAAAAGAATTAGGTTCTAATAACCAATCTACAGTCTAATTCAGGGTGCAGTCCTGGAATGTACCCTCACTGCTCAGAGGCCCCTGAAATCGGAGGCTTTCAAGATTCCTATGCCCTGTCGGGCTGAAACCAGCAGGACAGGAGGAGCTGCAGAGGCAATCTTTTTCTTTCCATCTTCCCACTAAAATACTGCTTCAGGCAGCTAGCAATAATAAAATATAGATAAAATACAAAATTATAATTAAAACAAAAATAAACCAATTAAAAACCCACCAATTACTGACAACATTTCAATAACAAAGAAATAAACTGGATGCTGTTTAAAAAAACTGTTCCTTGGGAAATTGGCAAACTCCAAGGCACAGCCCTTCAAGGTCATACTGCTGTATGGGACATACATGAATTCCTTTGGGCAACTTTGCTGGGTGTGAGGGAAAGTAGTCAAAGAAGAGCACACAGAAATGGAAGTACATTTCTGCTATTGCCATCTGGGTTTGACATCTTACTGGCGATACAATGGAGAGGAGATTTGAAGAGTTCCACATAAACAGCTAGATGTCTTATCTAATAAAATCAGGAGTAGCTGCATGAGCATATACCCCTTATCTGTGCCTTTTATGGACAGAGAGCAGTCAGACCTATGGTGGTCTTTGTCCCAGTTTTTGTCTATGGAGTATCTTTTCAATGTTATCCCCATGGCTTAGGGGAGGGGGCTGGGTGTCTCTTGCTTCTTGAAACTATTCTATGACAAAGTAGAAGCCTAAACTGCGGGGACAGGATGGGTTAAGCAAGAAGATATAATAGATGATAGAGCAGAGGTAAACCAGCAGTCCAGCGGTGTCGTAATCCAATGGATGAAAGCTATGAAGAAGATGCCAAGGAGCTCAGGGCCCCTCATCTACAGATGCATGCATGTGGCCATCTCTGACTTCTAATAAGACACCTCCAGGGGAATGGGCTGTGGTTTTCTGAAGGTGATACTTAGGGGTCATCTACACCAAGCAGGATGTTCCACTATGAAAGCGGTATATAAAAGGCAGGATCTACACTACTGCTTTATAGTGGTACTGCAGTGCACTGACATCTGTTGGGGCCCATGACACATCTACACCAAGCAGGATATAGCACTATAAAAGTAATATGAAAGTGGTACATCGTATGTGTCATGGGCCCCAACAGTTGTCAGTGCATTTCAATCCTGCTATAAAGCAGTAGTGTGGCTCCTGCCTTTTATATACTGCATTCATAATGGAATATCCTGCTTGGTGTAGATGAGCCCTTGGACTTCCTTAAGTGTCTTACACCCATGCATATGAAGTGAAGACAATTTATTTATTCATTCATACTTTTGGCATCAGGTTAAGGCTTATGTATTCTTCCAGCATCTAAAGCATTCTAGTGTTTAATATCCAGTGTTGTTAGTTGTTCTATAATGAATCGTCCTCAAGTTTATATACAAAACAGAAACACACAAATAAAATTCCTCAAACTATATTAAAACAACAACAACCACCACAAAGCAGCATGCAACAGCAGAAAAAAACAGTCTGAAATGAGAACAGGCATCAAGCGATGCAAAGACTAAAATCATCATTATCATCAGTTAAAACCGCCTTAAAACAACAAGATCTTTGCCTGATACCAAAAATGACATTAAAGTAGGTGCCAGGCAGATGCTTCTGGGAATGGCATTCCACAACTTGGGAGCTCCTGCTGAGAAGGCTCTCTCTCAAGTGACCACCTGCCAAATCTCAGCATGCAAGGGCACTCACAGACAACGTCTGTTGACCATCTCAGGGCTGAGGTGCCTGCTGCCAGCACCTATTTCAGTGCTTGCTAGGTGGGGATGGTGCAGCACTGGAGAGTCCTGTTTGGTTACTGCCCACAATGGGCTGAGAAGGTGGCAGTGGTGTACCCTTTGTGCTAAAGATACGTATGCATTTACAGGCAAAACACACTCCATTTTGCTCCTCTCAGTGGCCAGGGCTGGGCATAATTTCTCCCCTGCTCTCAAACCAGAGAGAGGGAAGGACTCTAGGTTGGGTGGTATGTATGTCTTGCAAATACAGAGCCTCAATGGAGTGTTATCTTGTGCTCTCCTTTTCTAAAAGATTAATGAAGATATTTACCAGTTTGGGGTAACTGGAGGAGACCGAGAAGGAAGGCTTTTGGTCTCTAGGTGCTCAACAGACATGGATCTCCTCATAGCTGGATTCCAAATCATGCCGCCTATTACTTTTTTGCAATACTGAATATTAGATCTGAAATGAAGCAACACACTTTAGACAAACTACTCTGTGCAGAACATCACATTTTTGTTTCTTTTTTCAGGCATGAAAAGGATCTCTTTCGAAGTGCCTCCATAGCAAGACCAGAAATAATAAAAGAACATTCAAAGACTCACAACAAAAAGTGCTTCAGAAAATTGCATTCACAGTCAGGCTACACTGGCTGCTGTCAAAAGCAAAGAGCCACAATTGCACTTGTTTCGTCCGCAGTTTTGAAAACTTTTTTGGATTGTACCCATTTAGACCAGCCTGTGACCTACAGAATAATACTTCTTCATATTTGCCACATTGAGTAGTTTAATACGTGGTCTTATTTCTCCGTAAAGCTTAGGTATTTGTGTATTCATATAGGCTATATCTCATTCTCTGAAAGTAAAAGGATAAGTGTCACAATCCAGGATGGAGAGCCCTCCAGTGCCAGCAACTCCCGAGGTGGTGTCAGAACCAATTCCCAATCTTTCTGATTGCGGCACTCCATTTCAGATCCTGCACCCTCTTCATGCAACACCTGAGAGATGCCTCTGAACCATGGACTCCTCCAGTGAACAGTGAGTCCCTGAGAAGTATCCCCCAACTTGCTCCTCCAAACCACAACCCCCTAGAGAAGCCAGTGACTATAGAAAAGGGCCCTTTAACAGCCAGATACAGCACCTGAAGGGGTGGCGCTCCCAAAAACCTTCTCCTAGCCTGGCTATAAAACACTGGGCTGCTTAACATTATTTGTGGTGTCAACATGGCTTAAATAAGCCACAGTGCCTTTGTGCCACAGTGCTGGCCGCCACTGTGAATATTCAAGGCACAGTGGTCAGTCACCATGGCTTATCACATTGTACGAAACCAGACTGGATGGCTTGTTACTCTGGTTAACAAGCCACTCCAGAACCCAAAATCAGCCCATGGGTTCTGGGTGGCTTCATAACCACAGTAACAAGTTACCCTGCCTGGTAATACGCAATAAGCTCACTATGGCCTGAATATTCACACTGTCAGTTACTCCAGGCCAATGTTGGTGTAACCTGTCTGCACACTAGTTGGAGGGTTGCTCTCCATGATTCTGAAACCGAACCCAAAGTCCCTGGCTGGTACCTGCAGTACTGGCCGTAGTCCTGAATCTGCTCTGTCCTTGGCCTGTTCCCGTCGGCTGCCTCACGTCATGCCCCCTCGCCTGAGCCATCGCCTAGTGCAGACGACAGACTCCCTGATGGAGCAGGACAGTAACATCATTCCCTTCAATGTAAATATACAGTAACTTTATTGATGAAAGGGAATAATAAGCTCTTTGGGTTTGCTTGTTAATTTATTCTTGGTTTTAGGTTTTATTTTAAAATTATTTTCTATTATATTGAATTTCTGTAAGCTGCCCTGGGTACTATTGTAAAAAGACGGGGGAAACAACAACAGCTTATACCTAAGAACAAATACACCTAGCATTGACACCATCTTAACATTTCCAGGAATGAGACTGAACTTACCATGAAGAGCTCTTCTGGTCAGCAGGGAGTGGAGCAGACAGCAAAGGGTTAACCTCTACCCAAAGACGGCAGAGCCAAATAGAAAAAGTGTATGTCCCTCCCAGAGATGAGGTATCCCCTCAGTCACAGGACTTCTCTTCAGCCTAAAGCTTGCTAGATAAATGTGAGCTTCAGGGAGTGTTAGAATGAAGTTCCTGATTAACAAAAACCGGGTAATCGTGCAAATGCAATGTGCAAATAAGCACCTCCCCACCGTAACTTAGGGTAACATAACCTATAGCATGTCTGTTCCACTATCTGCTGACCAGAACACCACTTCATGTTAAGTTCAACACTCCATTCTCAGTCCACAGAGGAGTGGAACAAACAGTAAACAGATGTCCAAAAGCAGTATCTGAAAATTGGGCATGATGGTACTCTTCAGAAAACAGCCTTTCCAACCGGATGCCCTCCATATGCCTTTCCCTGACAACTTCCATCACCTCTGACCACTGGCATTCTTCCTGAGGCTGATTGGGGCTGTAGTCGAGTGCACCAGGTTGGGAAAGGTTGCTTTAAGAACCTTTGCTCCAGAACCCTTTATCTGAAGGGCACCTCAACTGATGCATATCTGTCAATCTTGTATCAATTAATGAAAATGGAGAGATTGGCTCTGTGTACGTCTTCAAGGTAACTGAGGTGCTCAAGGCAATTGAGGTAGCTGTTTCCCACATGGGGTGTGCAGTAATGCCCTGAGGAGGAGGGAATCCCTCAGAGTGGGGGGCACAATAGGAACTCAAAAGCACTGCACAGCCTCTCCAGCACCCATCTCTCCTTGGTGTTTAAGTCCAGGCATGCCAGAAAGATTGTTCACACACGGAGAGCTGGTGTCACCCTCAGAGTTGTGGAACCTGTTGTCCATCTCCTTGGTGAGGTCTAGAATTGTGGCCTTGGTGGAGCATTGATTGTTCAGCCAGAAAATCCTGAAGAGGCTGGTAGGATGATGCATGAACCTTGGGGAGAAAGAAATGAGAGGCCTATTTCTTTTGCTTACTCTTTGGAGTCAATGGAATTGCTCTTTTTCTCTCTCCTGGATTTCCAGTAAAACTGGGATGAATGAATCGCCAAAGACCTTTCCTCACTTGGAACGGGGTATTTCAGAGATTGTTTGCATTGTTGATCAATATCTCAATGCTGCAACCTCTGTGTGCTATCACCCTCTGGGGACAATCCATAGAAAAATCTGCCAAATCTAAGCTAGTCTGATCAGTCTGCAGTGGTGCTTAGAAATACAGGAATCTCTGGAAGAAGGGCACAAATCCATAATAGAGAAATGAGAATGAGTTGAGGCTAGCAAGGTATGCTAAAAGCAACCAAAAAGCTTTCTTCGGGTACGTGCATAGTAAAAGATCGAGGAAAGAAATGGTGGTTCAACTATACAATGATGATGGGAAATTGATAACAGTTGACAAAGAAAAGACAGAAGTGCTCAATTCCTACTTTGGCTCAGTCTTCTCCCAAAAGCAGATCTATGACCCCCTGGTAAAAGTGAAGTACAAGCTGAAGGAGCAGGATTGCAACTTGAGACTGATAAACAAATGGTCAAGGAACACCGAATTTCTTTGAACAAGTTCATATGTCTACTACACATCTTATTTAAAAAGGAGACTGTACCTAACAAGAAATATAGACTAATACATAAGAACAAAGAAACATTTTTCCCTTTAAAAGTCTGTCACTAACCACTATTAAAAGAGTGAAAATCTCACCTTATTACTGAAATTGATGCCAAATATACAGTAATTGTTCTGGTTATTCTGGGATTCAGGCCAGAACTATAATAGCTAATTATGTATTACTTTGAATAAAGGGCACAAATTTGGGAAATTTGCATTTATTATTTATTTATTTATTTATTTATTTATAAAGTGCCATCAATTTTCATGGCACTTTACAGAATAAAACAAAACAAGACAATCTGCCATATGGTTTACAATCTAAAATCACCGTAACAGACAGGGGAGGGAGGGGGAAAACCAACAGGGGTAGGGGACATTAAAACTAAATATAGACTAGTATGACCACGCTATGGTTAAAAAGCTTTTGAGAAAAGAAATGTTTTCAAGTGAGATTTAAAAACAGAAATTGACGTCGTGGTCCGCAAATGCACTGGAAGAGAATTCCAAGCATAGGGGGCAGCGAGTAAGAAAGGGCGAAGATGAGTGAGAGATGTGGAAACTCTTGGGCAGGTAAGAGACATGGTGTTATTGGCACGAGCAGGGTGATGAAGTGAAATAAGGGACGAAAGGTAGGGAGGAGCCAGATCATGACAGGCTTTAAAAGTAAGAAGAAGAAGAAGCTTGTATTGGATTCTATAAGAGATAGGAAGCCAGTGGAGGGATTTTAAAAGCGGGGTGACATGATCAAAACAATGAGCCAAGAAAATAATCCTAGCTGCCGAATGATAAATGGAGACCAGTGGAGACAAATTAGAAGAGGGAAGACCGGTCAACAAAAGATTACAATAATCCAGGCAAGAAATAACCAAAGCATGAACAAGGGTCTTGGCGGAAGACCCCATTTTCAAACTGAGATCTCCAAGTGTTGGCCAGCCAGTCAAGAAATGCTAATGGGGGAAAACACCAACTTCCATTAAACTGGTTGTCTTAAACATTACTTGCCAAAGACTGAGCTGATAGAGGTTACATGCTCAGACTGAGCTGATAGAACTCATGTCCAAATCTGAAGCCGCTTTTAGCCACTACTACTTATCTCTCGTCATGTTCCACAGCTGATGAACATCTCAAAGCTGACTTCTTCCTGTACCCCTAAGACTTGTCCCCTCCCCAGTGCAAAACATACCTGCTTTTCCTGTGGGCAATTTCCAGGATTCTGGTTACGTCCTGAGTTCAACCAGAAATTTGCAAAGCAAGAAAAGTGTATGACAGAGGCAAAACCTCCCTAGTTCTGCATTATACAGTCTGTCTAATTATTCACTCACTTGATTATAGATTAGATATCCAATATGCTTTTCCCACTATATTTAGAAGTATTCTGTTTAGAAACACATACTCACTTGGTTGGTGTCCTAGAACCCATGGTCAAGTAATGGGAGAATAATTTCTTTTCGTGAGGTAGCATCTTCTTTGCCTGGAAAAATGTGTGAAGCTCTACACAAGATTTCCACAGGTTTTTGCATGCTCGGTAGTTTAACATATTGAAGGCAACTACGTGTTCCCTGGATTCATTCTATAACAATAAAAATATGCACTTAAAATTATTCTAATCAATTGCATAACAAACAAGCATATGGTTTGCCTGCTATTTTTTTTAAATTGTAATAAATCTCTGTCACTCTTCCCATTATGGCAGGGGGTGCAACTTGCACCCCACCCCCCAAGGGTGCCCTGACTCCATCTCCCACTGCTGTTAAAGTCGCTGACACATCTACAGTCCACCCTTCTTCAAAGATCCCCATACAGATCATTATTTTTATGATGCAGGTGGAATCAAGGAAAAAATGGTCGGTATAAGATTCCCTGGGGAGGGAATATGCACATTTGTGCACCCCCAATTTAGGATTAACGCAGCATTAAGGTGCATTACTTATAACATCTAGAGCTGCATGTAAAATATATTTTTCTACTACCATGCTGTTTGGATACCTTTAATAGAAAAATATAGAAATAGTTAATAGCTATAAATATCTGTTAAATGGCTATTTCAGAACCAGGTAAAAAGTTTCCTCAAAGTAAGCCTTAAACTGGGGCTGGAGGGCAGGGTGGGGAGCAGGACCCTTTGCAAATCTACTCACATGTTTTTGTTGCTGCTGGATAAAGAATTTCTTTCGCTTAAAAGAAATTTTTATTATATTCGCCCTGAAAAGAAAAAAGATATTATTATTATTATTATTATTATTATTATTTATTTATATAGCACCAACAATGTACATGGTGCTGTACAGATTACACAGTAAATAGCAAGACCCTGCCGCATAGGCTTACAATCTAATAATATATACTAAGTAATGCTTTAAAAACAGAACACGATTGAAACAGGCATTGATAGGCAACCTGGACACAGAGTGCATAATAGTTTCAATTTCTAAGGTAACTTAAGTTCATGGAAGGAAAAAATCCCTGCTCCCTGTCCACCACCCTGCAAATTCCTCTTTGGAGGTTCAGGGGGCTCTCCTGAACGATGTGGGATGTAGCATGGGAGGGCCTGCTGTGGGGAGGGGAGAATCCCACATACCACTGCTCTGAGTTTCCAGAGATGCAATCAGGAAGAGGATGCTTTCCTGCTACCTACCCTATCCATTGTATATTAGAGGGAGGGCAGTTGGGACTAGTTGCAGCAATGGTGAAAAGGTTCCATTGTCTGCCACTCACAATGATTCCCATTGGCTGAGGAGAAGCCAAAGGGACCTCTATGTTGTTGCCGAGCATTTCTGTCCAAGCCAAGACTCACAGAGGGAGAGTCCCAGAACAGAAGGGTCCTTTCTGGTTGGTCTAGTGATTTCTCCATCTCTTCTGAGTTTAGGAAAAGAGGGAAGGGGGAAGAACAGAGAAGCACTAAATGTTTTTGTCTTTTTAAAAAGATATGACTGAGCTCTTAGGAGCACCATCAGATCCAAATGATCTGTTTAGTAGGTAGGTCTGGTCTGTGGGGGACAGGGAGGGGGACTGTCAAACAATGCCTATCTGCTCCAGGATAAGGGACCATCGCAAGGATGAGGAAAGCCCTTTGGGGGCCTGAGGGGAATGAGAGATGTATGATTTTGAAGTTCAATCTTAAAACTTTGTTCACACATAAAGTAGAAAACTTTTTTTACCATGGATAGAAGCTTGTGCAAATGAGTTTTCTATATACTGCAATGCCTCCTGAAGCAATTCCAATCATAAGGTCAAGATTATGCAAATCCTGAAAATAAGCACATGCCACAGGAAACACTAGTAAACTGAAGACAAGATACTTGAAAAACTAGAAATCCTAATCAACTAATAGGTAAAAGAAAGTCATTTTCCACTTCTCTGCATGGAGATGAAGAACTGGTTGACTCCTAATAGATTGGAAAAATTGACTGATTTCTCTACTTGTGAAAAATGTACATACCAAGATGGTAGGTAGTCCGCAGAGTGCTTGCATGTCAAATGAAAACTGTGAGCATGTATTGCAGTTTAGTTGACAATACCATGAGCATATATTATGTGGTTACTGATGAGGAAAATCCACTTAAACAAGTGGTGACCACAAAAAATGTTCCAGGGAATCCCTAATCCCTAATAGGAGTGCTCCTGCCCCCAAGCTCCAAGCTATCATGGATACACTGTTGGATACACAGGATCACTAAGTTTGGTATTAGAAGAAATACTGTGAGCCTGCTGGGATATAATCAAAAAATTGTCTCTAAAACTCTACTGCAGAAAGTTAATATTGGCAAATTACTGATCCCACCATCTTGCTTTGTTACAAGCACTGACACTGACCCAGTTCGCATGCCACAGTAGCAAATTGTGGGTTATCTAACCCACAGTTCATAGGGATGCATGCCACCTACGAGAGGCTTCCAGTTTCTGTAAACAATTTCTGATCAGCCCAATTGAAGGCTGGGACCATGATGTACAAACCTGGACCAAAAGGATGTTAAGACCTAAATAACCCATCAGTCCGGTTTGCAAACTGGGCTGAATGGAGGTTGTTTCCGCAAACTGAAAGTGGTGCATGTCCTGCCAAATTGTGGGTTTTATTATTATTATTGTTATATTATTATTATCCTCATTTATTATTATTATTATTATTATTACATTTATATCCCACATTTTTATTTTGCAACTCAAGACAGCTTACATCTCCTCCTCTCCATTTTATTCTCACAATAACCCTGTGAGGTAGGTTAGGCTGGCCCAAAGTCACTCAGTGAACTTCATGGCCAAGTGGGAACTAGAAGCCAGATCTTCCGAATCCCAATCCAACACTCAAACCACTAGACCACATAGACCTTGTTCAGATGACACACCAAGCCACAGTGGTTAAGCTTAGAATGTTGTGTAAACCATGAGTTAACATGTAGCGTGAAGCATTCCTAACCATTGGGGCTACATAACCACAGTTTAAACACAGTCACTAACCATTTGCTGCAAAAGGGTCTAACCATGGCTTAGTATGTTGTCTAAACAAGCCCACTGACTCTCTAATTAACCCACAATTTGCCACTGTTATGTGCAAACTGGCCCAAGGAGTAGTGGCTCTTTTTTGTTGATTGGGCTTTCCTTTTTATGTAACGCACACCCCTGTCCTTTAGGTGGAGATTTAAAACATAAAGCCTGAGAGATCAAGATAAGGCAGGGCAAACAATGCTGTTTACTTGCACCCATTAATTTATATGGGAAAAGAATATGGGATGCAGTTAGGAAGACTGCTGAAATGAGGACAAAGCCCACCTGCCCTGTCACTGTGGTTACCAGTATCTTTGGTTTTGCCTCTACTTAGTGAGGGAAATGTATGCTTTTCTGAAACTCTGAACTCCCTGGTGAATATGGATTAACTAGTTTGCCACTACTATGTACTAATGAGTTCCTACTCACTTTTATCACTGCCAAACCTTCAACTGCACCCCAAATTGCAATCAGCTTAGTTTCATCCATGCAAGCCAATGACTCTTTTGACTTCTATGGGCAAAAATAAATATAGTAACAATGGGAACTATGTTAGTTATAATACTATTTACTAGGGCCAGAATCCAAAGAACTCCATGACTAGTTCTGCATCCCCAAGGAAAATTTGGGTTGGGGTTTCCCAGCAGCTGCATATCACATAGCAAGTCTCTTTTAAACCTGAAAGTGATATCAACAGTTGGTGATATGGGAAGGATGGGGAGGGCTGTTTTTCCCATAAAAACAAACAAACATAAAATACATTAAGCATCCTGTGAAGAATTCCCAAGCCCTTGGGCACACCTAAAGTAGCTCTTTGGATACAGGTCTGTATCAAATGTTCAGCCTTCTTTTGTCCAATTTGTAATTCTGGAATTCAATGAATTCTAGGGCGGCCACCAATATTCTACAAGCCAATGTTGTAGTCTAAAATTATATACTAATACTACATTTCTATATTGAATCAGCTGACTTTCACGGTCGATGGGAATACTTTTTGCTGTATCAATGATGTAAAAAATGCAAAGGCAGAAAAATATCTGAAAAATACATTTGAGAGTTGACAATATTGCAACGTATTCTTGTTTTTGTGTCAAAGTCGTAATTTTAGATGATTTGCAAGTAATGACTTATACCACCCAACACCAGTTCCAGTTTAAGAGTACCTTTTGCTCTAAACATAGAAACAGCACTGTAAACATACTCTACCACTGTGTAATTCTACTCCGTAGAATTCAAGCGTTCTTGCTATGTTAATGTAGCAGCACTCTGCTTCCGACTGTTTGAGGCCACTGTGTGGGGGGAAACAAAACATATTAAAAATGGTAAGTTAATATGGTAATTGAAAAGCTATTTGTCTATGGATGCCTCTATCCAAATATATTCATCTTATACATATAAATTAAAATTGAGTGATGATGTGTGAATTTATGATGGCTTTATGCATACTTCTACTATGACATATTCCCCACATGTCTATGATGCCAGGATGGGATATTGTGTTACTTGTGCAGGGCTAAGTAGCACTAAAATATATCGTGGAGAAAGGCTGTCACTGTCACCACACCAGATCAAAAAGTCACGGCTGAGTGCTTATGAAAAGCCATTTGTGATGCTGCCGTTCAGAACAAACAAGTAACAGCCCTGTTGCAGGTTAGTCCCTCAAGCTTTTGAATCAAGATTTAATCACTCAGCGTTTATTATATAAAGCTATTCAGAAAACATTGTGCACTGTTTCCAAACACTTAAACAAGTTCTTAAGCTTTAGCAGTTCTGAAACAAAAGGTGTCTAGATAAATTACTGAAATAAAAACTATTATCTTGTTTGCTTATCTGCACTGACCAACAGTATTCAATACTAAACAAATATGTCCCCAAACCAGCATACTTTTTCACAGATGTTTCACTGTAAAAATAAAGCAAAAATGAGCACTAATGTTTTGTGTAAGTCTGTATACACAGCTTCTTTTTCTGGAAGCGCCCTACCCAATATCAAACAAGAATACAAAACCAGATGATGTTAAAATGAACCTGTTCAACACCTTCCTATGATTAATGTAATATTTCAGGTGAGTAGTCTCTTATAAGTTTAAACATTACAGAAAGGCTTAACTTAAATGTAGCATTACGTCTAGACATTATCACTTGTTTCAGAATCTGCTGGGTGGAAAAAATATGGAATAAGAGATTGTTAAGCACATTGTTGAACACTGTGGTTTAGAAACTTGACTTGGGCTGGGTACACTGGGAGCATCTGAAACCCCAGGTTTATTGACTGTGCTGGAATCCTTGGTGGAAGGGCAGTGGGTTGATCTCAACTCCACCTTCTTATAACTGTAGATCTGAAAGAGGTCAGATGTAACCAGATTAAAGTAGAAATGCAGTTTGCTTACCTGTAACTGTAGTTCTTCAAGTGGTCATCTGTGCATTCACACACATGGGCTCTGCGCCTCAGCGGAGCCTCGTTCGGGAATTTTTCATAGTTGAGGATCGTTTGAGTGGGAACCCTCCCCCACCCTCCTACTGTGCATGCTCAGGCAAGTTCCCACCTCAACCTCAGTTCCTTGAGACCGCATTTAGCTCTGGAACAAGGGATAGATAATACTGTAGTCGCACGCAATCGTAAGTCTTGCATCATTAGGGAATCACAATGGGCTCCCCATCCTGTTGTGGAAGTGTCAGTGGAGAGTATCTTAGATGGTCCCAGTTGAGGAAAGGGCATGCCCCAAGCAAGTTCTCCAGTATCGTCCACACTGAAGTGTATTTGCCACTTTGGTCGGTATGGACAAACGTATACGGTGTGCATCAAGCTTGGGGTTGTACAAATGAAGGAATAATGCTTGAAGAGGCCTCATCCTGAGATGAGTCCAACACATGACATACACGATAGCTGCCATGAAACTGAGCAGCCTCTGGATAGTAAATGCTGTTGCTGACTTTTGAAGAAAGAGTTGCTTTGCTAATGCCATTAGCATCTGTGCCTTGTCCTCCAGTAAGAACGCTCAACCCTTCAGGGAGTCCAATACAACCCCTATCAACGGAAGTCTTTGGAAAGGAATTAAACTTGATTTCTCCACATTGATGCAGAGGCCAAAATCCAACAAGAGTCCCTGAATAACATTGGTGTCTCAAATGGCTTGCTCCCTCATCAACACCACAATCAGCCAGTCGTCCAGGTAAGGGTATAGATGTATCCCCTGCATCCGAACGTGTCAACAAACAGCAACCATGCATTTTGTGAACACCCTCAGGGCGCTCAATAGGCTTAACAGCAGAACTTGAAACGGGAACATTTTGGAACTGATTATAAAACATAGATACTTTTGGTGGATTTCGTGGATTGCTATGTGAAAGGAGGCATCTTTTAGATCTATTGAGGTAAACCATAGACCTTTTTTTTTTCAAAAACGCATGTTTCGCAGCCAAGGTGACCATCCAGAACTTCCTGGTGAGGATGTAAGTATTGAGATCCCAAAGATCCAAAATAGGTCAGAGTCCACCATCCCATTTTGGAACCATAAAGTAAAGGGAGAAGAACCCGTTGTCTGTCTGGTATGGTACAACTCATTGGATAGCTACCTTTTCCAGGAGAGTAGCAGTTTCCTATTGGAGAACTTCTGAAGGCGGTTTTATCTTGATGGTATCGACAGGAGGGTGGACTCTGAACTCTATATGATATCCACTTCTCACTATAACGAGAAACCAAGCATCTGAAGTTATTGATGTCCAGATAGAGTGAAACTGGACAAGGATGTTGCCAAAATGAACGATTGGAGTGTGATGCCAGGGAGAGTCAAAGGCGCCATTTCTGTGTGTTGTGTGATCTGTTGCATGACTGCCGATACCGCAGCAATGTGAATTGCTTCTTCTGATGCTGTTGAGGTTGTTGTTTTTGTTGTTGTTGAAACCTGTTAGTACATTCCTGCTGTCATGGCAGGTAAGATGACTGCAGTCTATACCATCGATGTGGTCATGAAGAGTACTGGGATGCTTTGCCAATGCCCATTTTCTTGGTGGTAGTTTTTGCTTTTTGAATTACGTCCATAGCTTTGTCAGTGGAGGCATTAAATGATCCTTCACCATCAAAAGAGAGATCCTCGATTCGGGATCAGGCCTCGGGGTAAAACCTTCGGAACACAGCCAAGCATGTCAGCATAGAGCAATAGCCCCAACCATCACCTTTAATGCACAGTCGGCTTGGTGCCGAGAGGTGTTAATTTGCTGGCGAGACAAATGTAAGGCTTCTTCTTGGAAGATGTATGCAAGCTCTCTTTGATCATCTCAGAGGTGTGCAGACAGAGATGACATTTTATCCCATAAGAGGAGCTGATACCTAGCCATCATGGCCTGACAATTTGTCACACATAAGCTCAGGGCAGCTGATGAATATATGCATCTGCCCACCATGTCTAGCCTCCTTCCCTCTTTATCCACTGGGGCCAAATGAGTTTTGCCAGATCGGCCCTGGGAAGATTCCACTATGATGGAATTCAGTTTCAGATGAAAAAAGAGAAAATCAGCATATTTTTGTTGCACCCTATAAAGATTCTCCAATCTCTTTGATGTGGGTGTCATTGATGAAGGAGCTTTCCATGATATAGTCTGTAATAAGAGTCAGTAGAAAAGGGATCACCACTGGCACTGATGTCTCTGAATAAATGGCATCAAAGATGGAGTCATCTACCTTTTCAACTGGTTGCTGAACGGTTATACCTAAAGACTGTGACATATGGAGGATCTGCTCCGTAAACTGCACTATGTCCTCTAAGGGAGAAGCTCTGTCCAGAGCAGATATATCATCCAGTGACTATAGGGACATCGTCCAGTGACTATAGGGACTGATGTGGAGTCCGACGAGTAGTTGTCTTTGGACTGGGGCAAAGACCCCCTGTCCTGGAGCGCAGGTGGCAGTGGTAGCGAACATTCTGAAGGAGAGGTGTGAGTCTCCCTTGGTGTTGGTCTATCCCATCTCTGCAGAGAGGTGGAGTGATGTGGGACTGGAGGCGGTACCAAGAACTCCTCCTGAGGAGCGCAGGAAGAAGTAGCCGAAGGTCAGTATAGATATCTAGGTGGAGGTGCTACAAGATACTGAGACCTGAGGGCAACCATGTCGCATTCTCTCCTATACTGCCAATAGTCCATAGAGTGTAGGTGATAAGGAGGAGCAGACCAGAGAATGTTTCTAAATCTCTAAGGGGAGAACGTGATTTCTCTCTGAGAAATCTGTTCCCAAAATCATCTCCTGCTTCCCTAGGCGAGCAGGGTAGTCTGGGGGACAGGTTTCTGGAAGGAATCCTCTGAAGTCGAGGGTTTGGTTCAATGGTGATGAGTCCCATATCTCCCCCTCTGAAACTGAAGTTGCCAATGCAGGAACTGGAGATGATGATACAGTGACCATCTGTGTCGTAGGGCTCTGATATCGGATTGGTACTGAAGGGCTCGGGACTGATGATGGGACTGGATGTGCAGAAGTCTTGGGCATTTTTTTCGCATCTTTTGATTCCTTCTTCTTTTTGTGTCCATCTGAAGATGATTTATGCTCCCTAGCACGTTTAGTTAACTTTTTTGCAATAGAGACGGTCAGTGAACAGCCTGGGGTCAGAGGATGCATGTGATCCTTGGCTAGAGTTGACGGTCCTGGGGTAAGAGAGCTAGGAAGAGGATGTCCTCATTTTAGCTTCTAGATTTCCTGGCCGATTGCAAAGATTTCGTAGTGTCACGGCTTCCAGAGCCCTCTTCCATAAAACTGCCTTAAAGCGAACAGGCTCTATTATGACGAGCCTGTTTCGAAAGTCTCATACAGTGGAAACAGGTATCAAAGATGTGGGGTTCTCCGAGACACAATAAACAAAGAGAGTGTCTGTCTGTTAAGGGGAGTTTGCTCCTACAGTGAGAGCACTTCTTAAAAAGTGCTCTCTGCACCACAAACTGGATAGCAGAACAAGCAAAAGGCAGAAAATGAGAGGGATTTTTTAAAAAGAAACAACAAGAGAAGAGGGCAAAAAGGAGTGAAAATGCTATTATAGTAGGAGAAAAAAACCTCAGCCAACAAGAAAAATCCTTAAGTTCTCTCAGAACAAACTCCCAACGGAGCTACCAAGTTGGAGGTCCAAAGAGAACTGAGGGGAAGGCGGGAACTCACCCGAGCATGCACAGTAGGACGGTGGGGTAGGGTTCCTGCCAAAGCGATCTTCAGCTATGGAAAATTCCTGAATGAGGCTCCATGCAGGCACAGAGCCCATGTGTGTGATGCACAGAGACCACAAAGAAGAACTAAAAGTTACTAATGCACTAGCTAAGATGAGCTCTGCATCAGGATTGGGCAGCTTTCAGCCTGTGGGCCAAGTGCAGTCCACCCTTGCCCCCACCGCACCGCCAAAATCTAGTAGGGCATCAGCAAAAAATATATTGAAAAAAATAGTATTTTGCTGCTGAAATTTGATGGCAAACCTCTATAGAGGATTAAAAGGGGCAAATTTAACTTGTCTTTGTCTTTTTAAGCCTCCGTAGCAGTTTGCCATTTTGATAGGTTATGTGGCAGTGGGAGGGATGTGGCCTATGAATTGTTTCACCCAGCTCAGCCAAAATTACACACCCACTGTAGAGCATATTGGACCCCTGCTCACTTTGAGGCTCTGGGCATAGACACCACCTAATGTGTCCCTGCTCAACAATGTCCCCCTTTCAGCCCAAAGTCTGCACCAGGGTAAACATGACTCCTCCTATTTATTTCAGGAATCTATACTATATTTGATTGGGCCCCATGTGATTAGAACCCATGGGATTGGACCCACACACATAACCAGAAGACATACCTAATTTTAGTTGCTAACTGTGTGGTCCTCAGGCACTGAAGGTGTAAGTCCCCATCAAAACAAGAAAGGTGAGTCAAAGAAATGTTAACACAAAGAGACTTGGAGATGAGGAAACCTGGATAAGTTTGGAAGTGTCAGGGATGGAATCTTGGGATTGTAAGAGAGTGTGTGTGTGTGTGTGTGTGTGTGTGTGTGTGTGTAGAAGGAAAAGAGGGAGATAGGACATTGAGATTGTTTCTTCTTTGTTTCTTGATTCTAATAAAATCAATAAATCTTTCAATAAAATGTTAACAACACCTCCCCCACCCCATGCAATTACCTGTGCTGTTCATGTAATGATTCTACTTTGGTTAGAAAATCTGTATTTTGCTCTGGTGTAAAGCGATAGTCTGAAAGATATCCTGGGAGATGGATGGAAGCATTGTAGTCTCCAAGCTGAGCTTTTTTGGGGGGGGGAGAGGGGAAAGAATGCACAAAATTCATTATTTGCTTTAATGTAAATATGAAGTGTTTAACAAAATCTAATTTTACACATGGCATCGTGACTAACATTCCCATTTAATTTTTATGAAAGTTCCTAATAATGCTCCACTTTCCCCCCTCTAGACTGGATGATGCATGAGAGACCACAGCTAGCACTAACACAGTGAATGCCAATGGAACAACTACCTGGTCCAGATTGAAGGCCAAGCTTGCTTCCTTGTTAAGGCAAGGCAGGAAATTAGAGAAGTTATTCATTTAACATGCTTCCTAACTTTAAGAATTGGGGCCAGGGAACTGATCCCCTGAGTGTAAACAAAGTGATATTTTGGGTTGGCAAGATACCCCCATTTGTAGACATACAGCCATAATCTGAAAAGCTTGGATCCTTTATGCTTTTACTCAATTTAGTAAAATGAATTGTTTATACTTTCATAAAATCTACCTTTTCAAACCAAACTCAAAAGAACCCTATTGTCAAAACATTTAATCTAAATCTTCTGCTAGTCCAAGATGTTAACAGGAACTTCAATTGATTATCGAAAGTTTCTATATACTGAGTGATGGGATTGTAAAGTTTCCATGCAAAGATTACAGCAATGCAGCAAAATGGTTGATGTCCCACTTGTATCTAAGATTGTGGGTTCCTCCTAGTTCCAAAATCAACTGCTCTTTCTTGATTGCCAGATTTAGGAGATATCAGTCTACAAGACAACTGGAACAGGCAGGGAGAAGACTAGATTTGTGAAACAATGAATAGGTAATAGCCACTCCCCTTCCAAAATGGAAGGTATTTCAAATTATCATTATAATATGCCTTTTATATTTAGATTTTCTTGTGGTACTATTGTTTTAGGAGATGCCTAAAATAATCTCCCCAAGAACTAATGAAATCTAATGTGAGGATGCATACCATGGCGATGCTGATCAGTTACAAATTTCACTTAATGTCTTATCCATCGAATCAAACCTGTTTAGAGAATCCAGTTCTTAAAACTGCTTCATATTTCCCTAAAGTATTCCCCAGCTAAAACTCCTAGAACTGTGATGAGCTTGCTATAAGATCACTCAATACGGAACTGACTAGGCAGCTGTCTATACCCGAATCTGCACTGCATCAGTTATATGACCCAGCCGTTGATTCACAGGCACTGTGGGGCTTTTTCCATGTAGCTGCACAGTAAAAAAGTCAGGGATTTATCCCGACCTTTTTGGTGGGAGCAAGGTCACCCTGGCTCTTCCACCATCTGACCTCGCTCTGTGGCTGATCCTGGGGGCGGTCCTGTCAGACGCCGACAGGTGATTGGTCGCTGGAAGCCAGGAAGAGGGGGGGGGCAGCTCCAGCACCTGAATGACCGCCGGAAACCCTGCACTCCCTCCTTGGCATGGGGATTACCTGACACCACCCCAGGTAAGTGAAACCACGGAATTTGGGAGGAATGCAGCCCCAACTCGGCACCGTGAAGACAGCCCTTAGGAAACTGGGCAATATGGCCCAAACAGCATAATCTTTTACATGTTCACATTTCAATGAAATAGAAACAACTATATCACTGACAATAATATACACCACTACTTACACTGAACTGCATATGATGCAAGTACCACAGCTGAACTAACAGGGCATAACAACCTGAAAGGAAAAATTAAAAAGGTTGATAACTTTCTGTTTGAATTATAGGTATGTGCCAAAATGAAACACAAAGATTATGACCTGATGTACTTAGAATGCATTTACACATCCTCCAAGCACCACAAAATGTCTATTGCAGTTAAAATATGCTCAATAGAGCTACATCTAAAGAAAGTACTCTTCTTTCATATTTATTTGGTTTTTATCCCATGTTTCAGGCCCATAGGACCGACCCTTCAAGCAGCTTATAGTGAAGTCTGTGTGAATGCATCCACAAACTTAACAGTATGTTTACTTGGAACATCTGCGCAAAGTCGCTACACATTTTACAGTAACTCCCTTAAATAAATAATTTTCTTTCACATTTGTTTTGGAAATCAAGAAGGCATTTTCACTTCTGGAAAATCTGAAAACGCTATCCACCTACGGAAAATGAAAATCATTAACTGACAGATGTAGCAATAAAACTGACCCAGATTCGATTTACAGTCAACGTACCAGAAATTTTGTAGAAAAGGAATATTAAGATTTTGATGAGACTGAGCACTTTCATGCAGGGAATAAGCATCTCCAAATATTATACAAGGTCAGGATGTATTGGCAGTATATCATAACTTTTGCTTTCAAGTGTTAGAATTCCATTCTAACAAAATTCCTTCTGCTTAGAAAGGACAGAACTTGCAATAAGTTGATGGGCTTCAAGCAGCGCTCCCTTTAGCAACCCTATATGCCTCATGGAACTCCATTCTTACAGCTCAACCATGACTGTTTTTCTCAGAGGCTGTGGATTTTTACATGTTTTCCCCAGAGCGGTATTGAAGTTCTATCTTTTCCCCTTATCTGTTCAACATTTTAGTAAGTATTTGTTACCTTGCTTCTAAAATGTCAGACTTCAATTGCAAGAAGAATAAATGTCTAAAAAACAGAATTCAGAAATAATTATGATTAACCAACTACTTTTTAAAAACTCTTTTGTGTTACTACTGCTGTATAATCTAAACATGTTTTTCCTAATTTACCTTATACACAGATTTTTTTTATTTATTGTACTTTTAAACTGCCCAATAACCAAAGTTCTCTAGGCAGTGTACAATACAACCCCCCATAAAATACAAACATCAAAATGAAAAATAAAAACAGCACAGAATAAACCAAGATAAAGCCATTCCACCAAATGAAACCAAATTAAAACCAGCAGAGAAAATATCTTTAGAGAAAATTAGGATGGATCAATTAATCTGACACATAAGGATTAGAACTTCACCATCAGAAATATAGAAAACTGACAATGAAGCTTATACTTCACAAAGTCATAACTCTATATGCTTCAATTTTACCTCAAAGAAATATTTTTAATGTTACGCTGGAGTACCTTCATACAAGTAACATATCATGACAGAATTTGTACTTCTAATATAGGAATGCTATTTTATACATTGTTTTGCAGCACTCTTTGAAGAGTTCAAGGTGCCATTTCAGTTACATAACTACTGTTATGGGGCTGCATTATTTCAACATTCTTAAACACTGTAATCTTATCGTTTGTGCTAAAAACACTTTGTGGTTGGGACAGAAGTATTTTTTTTAACCCTTGTCCAGGAATTAATGGAGCATTTATAGTAATTCAATTGAAGAAAGTGCATGCTTAACAGCAGAAAGCCTTAACTAAATTTACATTTGATTACTAACTAATAGCATTTGCTATTGCACTTTTTACCTACTTATGTATACATTAGTACTTTAACAATCAACTTTAAAAATGCAATTCTATCACGTAAATATATGTGCCAACTGCATGTAAAAGTCAACAATCCTGTATATTTCCTGGCAATACCAGATTAAGAAGGCTGTTGGCTACACATGGCTACGAATTTTGAAAATAAAAACAATTACCTGGTTTCTTCCTGCTTTAATGTGTTTGGATCAGGTATGAAAAACCTTACTCGGAAATGCAGGCTACAGGGGAACCCTCCTACAACAGTTTTTACAAAATTAAAATCAGTGTATCTATTTCCATATATCTATATATGCACATACACATACACAAACATATATTTTAAATCCTCTGGAGGAAAAGTTATAGCATATAAAATACCAGATGAGATTTGATTCTGGAAGCAACAAATTCAAATGTGTTATCAATAAACCTCTTTTATTATAACTTCCATTTAAAATAAGACCTCAACAGGAATGTTAAGAACATAAGTGACATGCTGGATCAGACCAAGGGTCCATCTAGTCCAGCACTCTGTTCACACAGTGGCCAACCAGCTGTCAACCAGGAACCAACAAAGCAGGACAGGGTGCAACAGCACCTTCCCCACCCATGTTCCCCAGCAACTGGTACACACAGGCTTCTGCCTCAAATACTGGAGATAGCACACAGCCATCAGGCCTAGTAGCCATTGATAGCCTTCTTCTCCAAGAATTTATCCAACCCCCTTTTAAAGCCATCCAAATTGGTGGCCATCACTACATCTTTTGTTAAAGAGTTCCATAATTAAACTACGTGCTGTGTGAAGAAGTACTTCATTTTATTTGTCCTGAATCTCCCACCAATCAGCTTCATGGGATGACCCTGGATTCCAGTACTTTGAAAGAGGGAGAAAAATGTCTCCCTATCCATATTCTCCACACCATGCATAATTTTGTACATCTCTATCATGTCTCCCTTAGTCTCCTTTTTTCCAAGCTAAACAATCCCAGTTGTTGTAAACTTCCCTCATAGGGGAGATGCTTCAGCCCCTTAATCATTTTAGTTGCCCTTTTCTGCAATTTTCCCAGCTCTGGATTATCCTTTTTTAGGTGTGGTGACCAGAACTGTACATAGTATTCTAAGTGTGGTCACACCATAGATTTGTATAAAGGGAGTATGATATGGGCAGTTTTATTCTCAATCCCATTTCTTATAATGCTGAACATGGAGTTTGCCTTCTTTACAGTGGTCGCACACTGGGTTACATTTTCATCAAGCTGTCCACCACAATCCCAAGATCTCTTTCTTGTTTGGTCACCGCCAGCTCCAATCCCATTAGGTTATACTTGAAGTTGGGTTTTTTTGCCCCAACATGCATCCCCTTACACTTGCTTACATTGAACCGCATCTGCCATTTGGAGGCCCACTCTCCCAGCTTGGAGAGATCCCTTTGCAGCTCTTCACAATCCCTTTGTGTTTTAACAACCTTAAATAATTTGGTGTCATCGGCAAACATCGCCACTTCACTGCTCACTCCTAATTCCAGATCATTTATGAACAAGTTGAAAATAATTGGTCTCAATACCAATCCCTGTGGGACCCCACTATTTACTTCCTTCCATTCAGAGAATTTACCATTTATTCCTACTCTCTGCTTTTTGTTCTTTAACCAGTTACTGATCCATAATAGGACCTCTCTTCTTATTCCATGACTGCTAAATTTGTTCAGGAGTCTTTTGGTTCGGTTATTGGTATTTTGGGGGGAGGGAAAGGGCAGAGGGGTAGGTAAAAATAGACATAATGGAAAAATTGTCGGATTCATCTCCCAATACACAAAGGGAAGAACAGGGTAAGGCAAAGACATAGTGGGAGGAAGGCAAAGGTGAAGATAGTAATAAAGCAGAGCTTCCTAGACGTTGAGGCCAGCAAGGAGGCCTAATATAGAAGGTTATATGGAGGAGAGGCAAAAGCACTCAGTCTACTCTGTCTGATTAGTGTGAAGATACTTCCTTGACGTTATTTATTTTTCTTTTATTTACTAAAACATTTCTATAGTGCCCCCTCACCATTTCAGGCATCATGGTGCTTTACAATAACACATAAAAACGGTTACCTTTAAAGGCCCTCAATCCACATTAAAATTCAAACCACCACTCCCCCAAACTCTTGTGTAAATAAAAACACTTTACACAGACAGTGTACAGTGGGAGCCTGTCTAACTTCCACTGGCCAATTGTTCCATAGCCGGGGTCCAACAACTGAAAAAGCCCTGGCCCCCGCACGCTCTCATTTATAGCAGAGAACCATCAGAGCGCCCTGCTCCTGTGAATGGGTCTGCTGAGTGGGGCACCGGGGCGAGGCGGGTGTAAGGATGGGGTTAAATCATACAGAGAATAGCTGTTTTAAAATGTTAAAATGTTTTATTGTTATGATTTTTAGGAGCGGAACAGATAAGCGCCAGCTGCATGTGGGCGTTCTGGCACATCCTGGAACCGCTTGGGGCAAGGCCGATCGGCCTTGAGCGAAAATTAACATCTCAGGGAAGGTATGAAAGATCCTCGCAAGGGAGGGGGGAAGGAGCAGGGGAAATTATCTATAAAGAGTATGCTTTTGAAAGGGGCTTTTGTTCTGAGCTGGATGACCACACGGCTGGGTGAAGTATAGTGTGCAACTTAGTTATTTTAGTTTGCTTAGACTGGGTTCTTATTCTGTATCTGCATGTTTTACCTATTGAATGCTAATCTTGTATTTCCTACCCTTATCCTCAATAAAATTGGGCCTAACCCTCCAGTGCTGGAGCTGTGTGCGTGTGTTCTTGGGATCTGTGCAAAATCCAGTGGAAAAGCCAGCTTTGCTGGGGCGTGCTTCCTTTACAGCGGGCACTCAAGTAACCAGGGCCTAAGCAGTGCAGGGCTTTATATACAGTTAATAAAACCTTGTAGCGCACCCTACCAGCCACTGGCAGCCAGTAGAGCTGTTGAAGCACCAAAGTGATAGAAGACCACTTCGTAGGCCTTTGACCAAACTGGCTGCTGCATTTTGCACGGCCTGCAGGTGCTGGATTTGCTGCAAGGGAAGCCCTGTATACAGCAGATTGCAATAATCAATCTTGGAGGTGACCAGGCTGTGCACTGTGGTGGTGAGATCGGCCTCTGACAGAAAGCAGTGGAGTTGGCGCAGCATGTGTAGTTGGTAAAAGCAGCTCCAGACCACAGCTCCCACCAGTGATGACATAGCGAGGGACTGATCCAAGATGACACCCAGGTCTATCACAGTCCTCGGTCAGATTCCTGAGAATGAAACACCTCCAACCTCCTGCATCCAGTCTGCCAGCCACTAACCTCAACCAACCACCAACTCAGTCTTATCTAGATTAAACTTCAGCTTACTTCCAGACAACCAATTACAGACCTCCGCCAGGCACCAAGAAAGAACAGCGATCGCCCCACCGAGGTCTGAGCCCACTGAGATTTGAAGCTGGGTATCATCAGTGTACATATACCTCAACCTGTGAGCTTTAATTAACTCCACCAGTGGCCTCACATACAAGCTGAACGTGAAAGGTGAGAGGATGGAGCCCTGTGGAACTCCACAGGGAGGGCTGGAGGGGCAGATGCACAAGTGCCCACGATAACCAACTGAACCCTTCCATCCAAGTAGGACTGGAACCAGGCAAGAGCCAGGCCCACCTGGGTCCTCAATTGTCTGATCAACAATTCATGATTCACTGTGTCAAAGGCCGCAGAGAGGTCCAATAATAGCAAGATGGACAGATGACTATTGCCTATCCCTAAAAGGTCATCAGAGACCATGGCAACAGCAGTCTCTGCGCTGTGTCCAGGCCTGAAGCTAGATTGAAAGAGATCTAAAAAATCTGAGTCATGGAGAAACTGTTGAACCCGCTCCAGTACCACTTTCTCCACCACCTTGCCAAGAAAAGGAAGGCTGGAGACTGGTCGGTAGTTTGATGGTAGTGATGGATCAAGAGTTGGTTTCTTGAGGAGTGGCCGCACACTAGCCAGTTTTAGACAGGTGGGCACCCTAGCCTCCATCACGGATGCATTCCTTACTGCCATCAGAAGTGGACCCACCACTGACCAAGCAGGACGAATCAACCAAGTTGGACATGGATCCAGTCCGCAAGTGGTTAGCCGGACTTGGCCAAAAATCCCCTCCAGCTCAGTCAGGGATACTGGGCCGAAGCAATCAAGCATAGGCCTGTGTCCTGGAAGCCTCCAGCAGTAATTCTGCAGGGAAACCTGGAGGGAAATCCACCGTAATCCCACTGATTTTATGTTGCTAATTCCATGCAGTTTACTTCTTTGGCTATGGCAGGGTGATGGTGAATAGGGCAAATTCCCACCTAACGTCCGCGAGGTTATTAGTTGATGATCCATTGGAGTCCAAATAATGCAACTTGGAGTATATTGGACAATTGTTACATTATGTATATCTGAAGAAATAATTAAAACTCTTATCACTACACACAATACTCTTCTCCACTGGATGTTGAAATTACCTCCTGAAATTGAATCCCAATCATCTACTCCACTCCCACACCCTTAATTGCTGTTCAGTGTTATAAAATTGTTCACAGGATCCCACTAAATGTTATCGGTCCTTTGCAACTGGTATTGGCCATGAACTATTGTAATTGTTTTTTGTGAGTAATTACAGAAAGATGTTTATAGCTAAAGAATGGCGTGGATTGAGAGACTAGCTCTGGTGCTGTTAGAAATGATTAAAATCTTTAATAGTTCTTGTCTGCACAGACAAGAACTATTAAAGATTTTAATCATTTCTAACGGCACCAGAGCTAGTCTCTCAATCCGCACCTGCACAGTGGTGTTTCCTTACCCTGCTAACTACACGTATAGCTAAAGAATGCAAGTAATTTTTAAAGCATTACCTTTTAGCTGTTTCCGAACAGGCTTGCCAGATTCAAGCCATCTCTGCAAAAGTTAAAAAAAAAAGTTAGATGGCTTGTTAATTGCAAATACTTAATATCTGCACTGTAAAATTAATACATTTCCCTTACTGGTGAATCTGCTGACTCTTCACAGTGTTGTAAACCAAAATATTCCTTCTCTGTCACACCCAAGTGATTATAAGCAAAATCCAACAACACCTGACCAGTATCTTGTTTCTAAAAAACAAAAAGGAAATGTATTTAGTAAAATAATTTTAAGCCTTTCCCTGATAATAAAACTATATCTTTTGAAATGTTATGAAATAGTCACATATAAAAGGGAGATTTCTACTAAGAATAAATGGAAGATCTATAAAGCTTCTCAATTTCTCTTTGTAAACCATTTAGAAAACTCAGCTACAGGCCAGAGTCTGGTCACATTAATTTATTTATACACGAAAGAGCTTATTTGCAATTTTAAATGTGGAGCACACTGTAAGACAGCACTCTTCATTGACATATTAAAAAATGAAAGGATACTGGTATTCAAATTCCACTTTTAACAGAATTATTTTTATGATTGCAATAGTACCGTATGTACACAGAAACACACACACACTATAAGCAATATTAAATGTTTTCAATATTGATATTAAAATGTAACAAGATATCAAGATATGCTGTTAGTCTTAATTTTGTAACTGTATGAATCTATTTCTGTCTAAAGTTTCTGGGAAACTTGTGGCCCCCCAAATATTGTTGGACTGAAACTCCCATCATCCCTCACTATTAGTTATGCCGGCTAGGGCAGATGGGAATTGCAGTTCAACCCGTAGTTTACTACAAAATATGTGGTTCCTATTTTCAACTTTTATTTTTCCTCCTTTCCAGTAAGGTACATGTGGTTAGGTAGCATAGCATGCTGCAATTTGCAATTCTCCCTCTACTAGTATTGGCTAGATTCCACAAAATTAAAGCATGTATATTTTTGAGGCTGTACTCTGATAAATGGTTACCTGGGGGTAAGCTCCAGAATGGGTCATTTACCTAAACATGCATATTTGGGATGGTTTTTACCTTAAAAAGCAGTCTAAAAATATGGCAAGTAGTATAACTGTATATGCTAAGTGCAATAAAATCAGTCTAGGATTGATAAGAAAGTAAATATTACATATATTTCAATTTCTTCCCAAATGTGTTATTCTTCCTCTCGGGGGAGGGAGGACTTGTATGTGTGTGTGTAATGCATGGCTTCAAAGGCTCCAGCAATTTCACATGTCTTGCTTCATAGGTAATAGTTTTTTCAGAGAACTGAAGGATGTTTAAAAGAGGGATCACTGTTGTTGTTGCATAGACTCTCTCCACTTTTATCTCTGATACTGTTTCAAAAGCTGGAAAGAACTGTTTGATCAGGGGAAAGTGAGAGACAATAGAAATGCATGCACATCATGTGAAGTAATGACTCTCTCAAGCCACTTTCAGTCCTCTTGAAAACTGCTTAATACACCTGCGAAAGAGCATATATGAATAAAGGGAAAATATTATTGGGACAAATGAAATGAACACATTAAAGGCTTCCTTCACCACTCCTCAGAGGTGGGTAACCAGAATGTCTGACCACCTCACCCTCCACAAGTCTGAAACTTATTTATATTCATTTATATATAAATAAGTATACATTTTGATGAATGAGCCTCAAAAGATATAAAAGAAAACTGCCACCACATTTTATTTATTTATTGCATAATTTGGGTCACTAACCAAATGTACTTGTTGAAGAGTTCACACGACTGCCATATTCCATACCTTAATTAAGCCACTTCTTAGAGAACGTCTGGTTTTTGACATATACATCTTAGCTATATGATTTCTATGAAAATAGCTAAGTTCATGCTTATTTTATGCATTTGTTTCAAAACTTTGAGACTTACGCTAACTTTGAAGCTTTGCACTGAGCCATCCAAAAAGTGGACATTGCAAATGATCTCAGATCGGGTTCGTTCCTTTGGAAGATCTGAAGCACGAATGTTATTTATTCTTCCACCTAGTGCTCGTAACCGAGAGTTCATAACTATTGCTGAAGAACCTGCAAAGAAAGAGGCATATTAAAGCACAGTTTCTCATATCTATCTATCTATCTATCTGACAGACATATTACACTCTTGATTATACACAATTTCCCCAGCAAAATTTCATCTCAACAGGTCAAAATACACCATGTGAGACATGGCATCTCAAGATGCATTATTGGAACTCAGGAGACTGAGGCTGCGTTTGGACTTTCAATTGTGGGTTAATAGTCAACTCCACGGTTGATTATCAAGGGGGTACTCCCCATACGACACAATTATAATCAACTGTGGTTTGGATTAAGGCTGGTATCAAGCTGACCATTAGTCAACAGTATGTTTAACACATTCCCTGCCCTCTCCCTCCCACTCCCCCAGTCCTCCTGCTGGTATCCCATTAGCCATTGAGAGTTCTGCCAGCCAGACTAGAGCAGCAGACACTGCTTTGGTCACTCTTGCCAAGTGAAGCTATAGTCGCAGGCGGGGGGGGGGGGGGGGAACGAAGTAACAAATAACAGTGCCCGACACATAACATGATAACCAATGATTGTTCAAATAATCAACTCTGACAGCATTGGTTATTTGCATTTGTTATTTCAGCCAAATAACCAACCATAGTGTGAAAAAGTCCCAACAGATGACACAATAACCAATCGTTGCCTATTTAACCCATTGTTGCCTATTTAACCCACAGTTGGTTTTCATGTTGTCCAAACCCAGTCTGAATCCTTTTTTATATTTCAATTCAGTCCTTACATTAGAAGAAACTCATAAAGAACACCAAAATGTTAATGGACTTTCAAAGATGTTTTAGAAAACAAGAAACCTCTCTATCAACTGTATTTTGTGTGTGCATTTGTAAAGCAGCCCTGGGGGAAATCTGTTTTTGAAGTGTGCAAGATTTAAAAAATCCTGTAATGAATAAAACAAAAAATATTGTTCATTAACTTGTCGTTATAATCAGGAGAGGAGTGCATATTGGGTCATTCTTTTTCTAATAGGAGTGAATGGCAATCATCCACTTAGAAGAAATTAAAAGAGTGCACTTTGGATTTACCACTGGGAGAAAGGCCATACTTGCTTCCTGTTCCTGCTGATACCCAACCTTTGAGAATCAAGCCTGCACTTATCTATAAAGCTTTCCCACTTCATATGCATGGATCCATCCTTGGTTCTGTTCCCTTGAACATTTTGACATATATAAATGTTTACTAGAAGTGATCCAGAATCTCAACTTAAAAGTTACAAAAAATTATGAAACAAAATATTTTAAATCTATAATGAACACGTTCTGCAGATAGTGTATGCCCTTTAAGAACTGGCTATAAGAGAAAATATTGCCAAACTTTCAAATCCAACACTATACACAGGCTACAAAAATATAACATTACTAAATTTGTAGAAGGAAAATAGCAAATAGAACATCTACATACAGATGGCCTCTAGTTATTTCTATTTTGAAACATCTGACATAAAGTTAGAACTGGAGTATCAGCTGGTTTATCAGGTCAAATGACTCAGCTTACTACAATTAAACACTTGTAACCAAGAAAGTAATAACAAGCTAAAATGAGGGATTGGCAGACTCTCTCAATACTGATCTGGAATTAATCTGGGTCTACTACAGTATTTTACTCAATGGCCAGAATAATATTGTAAGATAAGCAGTTGAAGTTCTGGGAGATTCCATGCTATTAATCTATTTTAGATATGGAGTGATAAAACTATTGTAAATAAATACATAAATTGAGCTCAATCTAGCAGTGCAGTGGAAGATAATCAATTTTGTGTATTCTAAACAAATAGTATCACAAGGCTTTCTCAACTGTTGTCCAGTATAGCGAGTGGAAACTTCTCACGATTGGGCCAGATTTCCTGTCAAGGCATTGGATTGTCCAATTTAAAGGCACCTTTATGAGTCTGTTGACTGAATGGTGAGTTGATAATCAGATAGGCATTTTCATGTTTCCATAGTTACATGGGAGCAATTTCTTTTAATCTAATCAATGTAGGAAATGCATATACAAGCACTTTGGCCCTCCAGCAACCATCCAGGATAGTATTGCCATTCCTGGCAGCTTTTTATGCAGCATCTTAAGGAACAAAATGAATTCTTGAGCCAAGTGTCAAGGTAAGGTCAATCAAAATACAACTACATGTGTATGGCGAACCAGCACATCTGAGCTCCTCTGTACTATTAGCAGTTTTTAACTTTTATTTTAAAATGCAAACAAAAGGCAGAAAACAAGTATCTGGCAAGCAAAGCTACAGAGAGCTGCTTTTTTTTAATCAACACGCAGATCAAGAAGGAAAAGCTCTTGTCCACCTCATAAACCTAAGGAAAACACCATAATGCCTCACTCTGATCATTTTTGGGAGTATGTGTGTGCAGGAAAGGGTCCATGCCCCACTTTGGGCTCTACCTGCTGCCAGCTAATGCCTTACCCACGGCTGGTATGTGACCCCCAACTGCTGCCCATTAGAGATGTGAAGGCCTGGAGGGGGGGGGGGGAGGAAAAAATCAGGAAAAAAACTTTCCCCGTTTTTTTTCTGAAGCTTTTTGGGGTTTTTTCCGAAAAACTGGAAAAATTGGGGGGAACCCCAAATAAAAAATGGATTATGGGATGTTTTGTTTTAGCATGATGAATAACATGTTTAAGACAAGGTGTTCAGATATTTACTTCTCCAAATGATTTCTAAAAACCATGTACAGTATTAGATTATTACAATTTCTGTGCACTGTGGACAAGCAAGTCCTAGGTTGTAAATTGAGCCTGCAACTCTCAAATGCAAGAGGAAGATGCATTTCTGCCTCTAGGGGGCACTGCAACTGAATCAGAGACTGAAACTGATAGTGATAGCTATTAGAGATGTGCTCTGCTCCGATTAGAATCGGAGAATCAGAAGCGAATTGGCCTGCTCCGCCTTGCCCAGAGGCGGAATAGAAGTGGACCGCGGACCCTTAGAAGCACGGTGAAGAGAAGCGGCCATAGCAGAAGCGCTTCTCTTTTCGCGGAGCGCTCCGATCGCCATTTTGGATAATTTCGCCCATAGGATTGCATTGTGGAAAAGAATAGGGGATAACTGTGTTGTTTTTTAAGCTATCTTTCTGAAACTTCTTGTGCTTAGAGAGTCGTGGCTGGGGGTCATTTTGAGCCTACTCTCAGCTCTCTGCGTGGTGCGGTTCGCTTGCTATAATTTTTTAAAAATCGGGTAAAAAAAGCGGGAGAGGTACCTTTTTGAAGTGCTGAAAGGCAGATTCATGATCACATGATCCCAAAGTTGGAGGAGGGGATAGGCAAAACGGGATACTAGTAACTTGGGATACTGGGAAACTTCTCTTTCTTAGTCTGAAGGGACTTTTCCCAGTGTTTTTTAAAACAGTAGCGCCACCAAATGCACAAACACAACCTGAAATCATATACTAAGCAAATAAATAACAGATAGGAAACACAGCACTGCTACCCACCCTAACCTTGGTGAACAACTGAATAGATGTGGTGCAAGGGGAAGAGGTCCCCTAGGGCATGTGGACGTGCCCAGTGCACACATACACTGTGTCCTGCCCTGGAGGGTCATCAGAGTCCTCCAAAGAGTAACCAGTGGAGAGACTGAAGCTAATGCCTATCATGAGTTGAAGTGACAGGTAGCTTCTTAAGACTGGTACTTACTTAGGGCCAGTCAAATTGGCATAATTCCCCCTCCCCCTGGGCACGTCCACTTTCCTCTTACTGGTAAAAGACACACATAGCCTTTTTAAAAAAAATCTTCTTGTTGTTTATGCAGCAACACTGCTGCTTTTAATTCCACCCCTCCTTTGTTTATTTATTTATTTATTCCATTTTATATTTACACCCCATAGCCCAAGCTCTCCTGGCTTTTCCTCTTCAGTGAAGTCAGGCAGGCTTTCATTGTGGTTCAACTCCTTATTGTTGTTGTTGTTGTTGTTATTGCTATTAATATTAATTAGTACTGCTATTATTAACATTACTATTGTTGTTGTTTAATAATGGCTGTGATCACAGTGCAGTCAATCAACTCTGAAGCAAGGATCACAAAGCTTTACTCTTATCCTCCTAGCCTCCTAGTTATGGGATGCAAAAGAACAGGCATCTCTCTGTGCTGCTCCCACCTCACAGGGATGGTTTGCATTACTGGCTTTGAAACTATCCTTGGCTCACTTCCTTGTGCCCCCAGAAATGTCTGCTGCCTGCCTGCCTTCCCCCCAGGGTGCTGCTGTGGTGGGGCATCTGCTGGGACTGACTTCCCCATACTAGATCTATGGCATATCTCTGCCTGGCTCTCTGCCCGCCTGTCCTCCTTCTCTGTGACCGCCTCGCAGGGATGGTTTGCAATGCGTTACTGCTGGCTTAGAAAGAAACAAGCCATCCTTGCCTCATTTCCTTATGCCCCCAGAAATGTCTACTGCCTGCCTGCCTTCCCTCCCTCCTCCCCTGCCCCCCTCGCAGGGATGGTTTGTGTGTGTCTTGCTTTGACTCAGGGGATAAGTCCTTCCTGCGCTCACTTAGACTTTTTGAAGTTCCAAATCAATTTTTCAAGTGTGGAAGATTCATATTTAGGTTTATCTACTCCCCAATTCATGGCATGTTGGGATTTCCTTTGAAATGGCCCCATTGAGCTGTCTGCAGCTTTAAATCCCTGAGATACTGGGGTGTCCGGTTTTCAAAAATTCCCCCAAAATCAGGGGAGGCTTGGATTGGCTTGAGTCTTGGCATGCGTGTGTATATGTCCATGAGGTGTCATGGTGCCGAACGTGAGGTTTCTAACGTGAAAATTGACGTAGTTCTAGCATGGGACTTGATTTGGGGTGAGTTAAAAGGTTAAAGCCCCACCAAAAATCAGGGGATGATGGGATTTGCTTGAAACTTGCCATGAATGTGGATCTAGATGGCATCTGTGAGGGTGCCCACTTCAATTTTTTTAATCTGTCAAAATGTCAGAGCAAATCCCATGTTTGAAAATGGGGTGTCTGATTTTCAAAAATTCCCCAAAAATCAGGGGAGGCTTGGATTGGATTGAGTCTTGGCATGCATGTGTATACATGGATAAGCTATCATGGTGCCAAGTTTGAGGTTTCTAACGTAAAAATTGACAGAGATATCAAAAGGGGTGTGAATTGGGGTTATGGGTGCTGCGTTAGAGATTAAAGCCCTGCCAAAAATCAGGGGATGATGGGATTTGCTTGAAACTTGCCATAAATGTGGATCTAGATGGCAGCTGTGAGGGTGCCTGCTTCCAAGTTTTTATCTATCAAAATGTCAGAGAAAATCCCATGTCTGAAAATGGGGTGTCCGATTTTCAAAAATTCCCAGAAAATCAGGGTATGCTTGGATTTGCTTGAGTCTTGGCATGCGTGTGTATACGTCCATGAGGTGTCATGGTGCCAAACTTGAGGTTTCTAACTTTAACAGAAAAAAAGTTGTAGGTTTTTTTGGATTTCAATGCAAGCCTATGGGGGGGAAAGCGGAGCTCCGATCCAGATCCAGAGCTTCGCAGCGAACCGGAGCGGACTATAGGCAGAGCGGAGTGGACCCGATCCGGAAGTTGCGGATCTGGAAGAGAAGCGGATCGGGGGATCCGTGCACACCCCTAATAGCTATAGCTCAGAATATGAGTCTGATTAAATTTCATGCATTTTCATCGAATTTTGGTCTCCCCTTTTTCTCAGTTCTTTTTATGGGAATGGGTGCTTTATGTCCACTTGACATTGTGGAGGACTAGCGGAGACATAAATAATTTTCTTTTTTACTAATGTTACTATTTTCCTCTGTTATTGTTGTTTTAAATTATTTTTTGCCTGCTCCTCATAAACTGGCAAAACCAAAGAGGTTCCTTACAGTTCAGGTGTTCCTAACAGTTCCTTGTAGCTCCATTTGTTACCAAAAAGGTTAAAAAAATTTTTTTAAAAAAAAGTAAACTCAGTTTGTAATAATTGTTTGAATACACTGTACTTTTAATATACCAAATGTAATAATTTTATGCCAAACCATGGACATAATTACATTTATGTTCTTAAAGTAACAAAGTGACTTTCAATCTGTAAAAGGTGCTAATATTACATTATTTCATTTTTTCCGAAAATTTCCAGTTTTCCCCCGAAACCCCTCGGGGGATAAAATTGATTTTTCCCATGGCTTCAAAATTCTGAAAATTTTACATCTCTAATGCCCACTGCCCAATTTTGTCCTTGGGGAGAAAATAGTTGCCAAGCCCTGCTGTAGATATATGCAATACTTAAATCCAAAATGCATTTCTGCACCTAGATGGTGCCATCTTTTCAGAGAAGCATACAGGTGCTTTTAAATTTTAAATTATTTCTTTCTACCCAGGTGTGTGCTTCAGTAGCATAATGTGCAGCAGTTAGCAACTCTCTCAGTTTTTGAGGCTATATTCATAATTTTGCTCATATAAAAAATCATCATCATTTTAAGGCTGCAATCTTATGGACACTTACTTGGGGAGAAAGCTCCACTAAACAAAGTAAATCTTACTTCTAAGTAAACATGCATAAATTATAAATTTCATAAATATGAGAAAAAGTACAATTGTATGTGCTAATTAAGCTGAGCAGGATGCAGTTTATGTTGAGAAATCAGTCAAATATGTTTAAATTTGATAAGAAATTGCAAATTGCATATACTTTAATTTCTCCTGAAATTTCCATTTCTCCCCAGGAGAAATAGTATTTTCTCATGGGTTCAAAATTTCCAAAAACTTTACATCTCTTGAACAAAACAATCATTATATGACTTATATGCACTATACCATTTGATTTAACACCTTCCTCTTAAATCCATCAGACACCACCCACAATTTTTGTGGTTCAAAAAACAAAATCTAAAATGTAATGTACAATTCCCATGGAATGAGCCAATTAACACGAATTACAAAATTGTGCAAGGCACTGTTATTGGAATTCACCCTTACTGTCCTGAATTATGCAACTGAAGTACTCTAATTCAGCTATAAAATGTGATACCAAGACTTTTTTATGTTTACATTTTAATTTAAAATTTTATGTGGGTTACACAGCATTTCGAATATTTTTGTTCTACTTCAAAATTGCAAGCCCCCTCTCATCCTTCAAACCTGTAGGCCTCATGGTACTTTAACATGGGCAAGCTTGGCCATGTTCTCTCTGTGCAGCTTAGTCCCCAGCTGCTGCCAGTGGAGAATGGGATTCAGATATAGAATTTTTGCTATTTCAAAAGACAAATTCATGGGAAGAACAGAAATTGGGGGGAAATTGAGAGTCCAGCGTTTTCATCCTTGAAAAAGAAAAGAAATTGTAGTTTTTTTTTCACTAAAGTACATCCATCTGACTACTACTCTAGATCTTTGGAGATATTATTTCAGTTACCAAAAGGAAAGATCACTGCATTGCTAACTAAACTTAGCGCACAGTCTTATATATGTTTCAACAGAAATAAGTCCCCAGCCAGCTATTGTGCCCTTACTGAATTTTGCATATCAAGTCTTAAAGTCCAAGATTCAATCTTCAGTAATCTCACATTTAAGAACACATCCATGGAAAAAGCGCAACATGTCTATCAAGAGGTGTTTGACAAGTGCCACATTCATCAAAATGCTATGCAAATTATGTAATAGGCAACTACAATATGTTTACAAATAGGAATTTTCTTTCTCCAATTGTCTGTCCAAGATAAACCCTTATCCCTGATTCAATCCAATCCAATGTGCAACATCATGCAAAATAATGCCTTTAGCTTGGACGTTTAGATCAGGAAACACTATTTTTCAATACAGCTCTTAATCACGTTTTAAAATCACACTGTAGTTCTATACAATGACTGCTAATTCACTCATTTCCTTATTCAGGAATTCTATTGCTTCCTTACAAGATTGTCACCACTTTAATAACAAAACCATGGTATTAACAAAGCTGTTGTATATATAAGCAAACACAAGGGTTCACACAACTGGACCGCAACATCTCTATCTAAGAAGTGCTTTATTATATTATGTTTCACACTGCAGGTTCTTTCCTATGAATAGCTATAGGAAGTAATACCTAAATGGACTCAATTATATACAGTACTTTGAACATCAGACAAAAACTTGGAAGTATTTATGCCACAAGAAAAACTGCCTTATACTGTTCTTTTCCAATTGAAAAGCAAATGTAATTAAGAATGAGAAGTGAACATGGATCTTCACATCTCATCAAGTTTATTTCAAACTTGTAAGATTAGATACTGAACCATTTCAGGGAGAACTCAACTCTGAGAACTCCACACATAGTCACAGCTATGCTAATTTGTACTACTGTTCAAAGCTATACTCTTAGTGAGGCTATACTGGATTGTGTCACAATAAATACTACTGTCAATTCAATAACATGAATTCTCCATTCTTAATTTGAATATCACCATACCTCTTCTCCCTAAGACACTCCCCTACCTAGCTAGCCCAGATGTCAGCCACACTGCTGTGCAACCAGCCTCTGATGTAATCTGAAAGGTATTCTTCTAGCCTACCTCAAAACCATTTACTTGACCACTAACACCACCCAATTGCTCTTTGGTAAAACTGACAAGATTGAAAGAACAACTGGTCAATTTTTCGTTATTATTTTTTAAAATCGTAACTGGGTACACCAGCAGTGGTATAATACATGACATTTTGAAGGAAAACAAAATTTCCTGCACACTTCCTCAGATCATCATCAGCAATGCCATCAGGGGAAAACAATTTACATGTGAGTATTTTCCAGCCCGAGTGGAGCTAACAAGGTGCTCCCCACCCCTTGCACATGTTCTCTCTCACTCATGCAATTGTGTTCAGTTCTGTGGAAAAGATGATGGGTGGAGGATTAAAATGGAATGCATCTAATCTGTTCATAGCCAACACAAAAATATGCAGTGTCAGAACAAAATGGCCAATTAAAAAACAACTTACATTGCACTTAAAAATGCATCTCTCTCTCTCTCTCTCTCTCTCTCACACACACACACACACACACACACACACAAAACAGAAGGACTGTGTGATGCAAGTAAAACACATGGAATTAGTCTAAAATATCATACTAAGCCCTAAAAGCTGATGTTATATTGTTATACATATTATCCTAAAGTTAAGAGAGAGGTGCTACAATACATTTTGATTGTCAAGCCCAATGCCTTATAGCCACTATAAGATCATGCGTTCTTATCCACCAATGATCTCACCTCTCTATTAAAATGACTTCAAGCCTCAAGAAATTACCTTTCTTGTCTACCAACCATCTTTCAAGGGAATGCACAATTGAGACTTCAAAAAATAGCTAAGCACTTGTCATGTGGATAAAAAGTTCAGCTCTCTAGATGTTAACAAGTGATAAAAAGCCAGACTACTCAGACTACCAACAGCAGTATATAGCATTCATTCAATTTTCATTGTCATATGAGTGACATATAGGAATCTATGCTATTAGTTACAGCAGCCTCTACTAGTAATTGTATAGGCAGTACATACAAATCTGCTTTGTACACTATTCAATACTGCAGCAAGATTAACTGCTGTAACAACCTTTTCTTATGGAATATGCCCAACCTCAGGGTGGGGTGGGGAGACACCTGGAATTTCACATAGTGAGATAGTTCTATTCCTGTTAATACAACTATTTGAATTATATAACTCAAAATAGCATTGTAATTACTAAATATTCTTATTAATGCTTAAACTGAATACCCACTAAGATTGCATAATTCATTCTGAATAAACAACTGCATTAACTATACATTATGCCTATTAATACATTACATTAGGAATTAAATATCTTAGGAAGCAATACTATGTCCCCTAGACAATGTCTGGGGCATAGAATACGTTGAATTCCCAGATCCAAGCATTCTGATCTCGGAGCTGGGAATCTGTCCCCTCTGCCTCCTTCCTCTCCCCATGCCAGCAACCTCAGAGAGCAGGTAGAGGGGGCATTCCAGTGAGTGGGCAGGGAGGGGACTGGAGAAGACAGGATATGAGCTATTCCACAGCCTTTCCAGCCTCCTTCCCTCCCCCACCAATGTGCCCAAGCTAGACTGGCAAAAAAGCCTGTCTAGCTAAAATGCAGAGTGGGGGGAGCAGACAATCACATCAGGCATGGAAGTAATAGAATTACGCCTTTACTCCTTTTCATTTTATTTGCTTCAAATATATTGGACCTAGACACTAGTAAGAAGAGAATTATTAAAGACTATTGAAAATAGTCAACTCCAATGTTGTATTGTTTTCCTATCCAACTTCTGTGTTTATAGCAGGTAAAATATTTATCTACTTCCTGTAACTCATTTTCTGCATGCTGAAGCAACTGATACCAGAAGAATGTGGGCACCATGCCAAGCTGACAAGCTTTGTACTAAAAGAACTGCAGTAAAAGAAGCATACTTAATAGCAAGGCACATAGATTATGCCCTGTCTTCCCACAAGTTACAGAGTCTCAAGAGGCATCTCTTCTGGATTATAGGTTTAGCGGAGCTACTTGCTCATTTGGAGATGGGGGATAAATTAGGGGTAATATACAATTTTGGCACTTTCTGGTATACATACCAATTTCAGAGGTTAAAAGGAGATAACTCCTGATATTCCCTTTGCAGAATCGAAGTATTAATCAATTCTGTAAAACACAGAGATCCTGTTCAAGTACAGCTACTTCACCCCCAACATTCTACCTAGAGTGACATGGGGAACAAATCTTAGGCTTATGCAGCCCCTACCTGTCAAAAAGAAAGCAAAGTGTCAGTATATAGATTTAGCTAGTTGGAAGTGAAAATAACTACTTCTGCTTCATGTCGTAGCAATGTGTCACAAAATACATGCCAGTAGAACGAACATTAAGAGAAATGAGTGATTCAGAATTTGCTGCAATCAAAAAAGTGTCACCTGATGAGATGTCACTCACTTGGCGCCGCCTTTTTGCTTGCAGCAAATTCTGCAAGCAAATTTATTTCTCTGAATGAAAAGGCAACCTCTGTGGTACAATCTGTGAGAAATCTCCTGATAGGCCTTTCATAGCTTTCAGAAAGTACTTACAGTAGTAGTTTGGAAAGTATACTGTTGTACGTAGAAAGTTATAAATATGGATGAGCTAAAGAGCAGTAGAAAAAGAAGAGGACACGACACTTATATTCCATGTGCTTTGATTTTTGATGCAGTAGCAACCAAATAAATGATTCAAAGTGGAAAACAATGTTAGTATGTCAGCAGTGTTAGAATGACTAGCAGAAAGATTTAGTAGCGAGGCAAAACCTCCTAAATAGTGAACAGCTTCTCGTATGAGCAGCTTCATGACTCCCAAAAGTGACTTTTCAACTACCCTTTTAATAAGGACGATTACAACCATCAGGATTCCAGAAAAAGCATTTTCCTTAGTTCAAACGGGGTGGTAGGACATTTAAAACATTGAGCAGCACAAAGGAGAGTCAAGTATTGTGGCTAGACTTTCTTCAAGCCAGCTCTTATCTGCTGTCAAGGTACAAGTTTGTTTTCAATTGCCCTGGAGCTGTCATTTGATTGTTGATCTCCATACTTACACAATCAAGCAATACCTCTAAAACACTACAAGATATGCTGAGCCCATACAGAAAATTATAAAGATTTTGTCAGAGGACAATATATTCTTGCATCCTAAATGTCCTTTCTACCGAATTTCTAGGCCAGTAGTTCTAAAGTAGAAGAGAGGTGTCCCTTCCTGGCCAGTATGAGTTAGACTTATTAAAATAGACACAGAGCTCTAGGCATGGTGGAAAAAAGTAGGTTTCAACTATTAAAATTACCATTCAGAATATAACATTGGTAATATCTCTGGACAGAAAAAACAAAGGGGCTTAGACGAAGATATGTATAAGTATATGATATCAGTTTCTAGCAAGTTAGGCACAGGAGGGAGCAGTTCATTTGGTCTTGCATGATCCCAGTTTTACCATACAAATCTAGCCACTGTCTCATCCAGTTTAGATCTGTTAGTTTATCTGTATTGTTACTTGTCTTCACTGAGATTTGCTATGACAGCATTCATTAATGAGGAATGAACTTTTATATAAATGCTGGTGTAGTGCACTACCAGTTTCAAGTACATTCTTTACTTTCTTTCACCATGCCTGCAGCTCTGTATCTAACAGCTAAGTTACAGGCAGAAACACAGTAGATTTCCAACTCCACCATTTGGAGTTGGAAACTATACCTGTTGAACTGAAGTTCTTACTAACACTGCTTCCATCCTCACATTAGGTATTCACCTATTAAATTTTTGCCTGTCACATTAGGTATTGCCTGTCACATTAGGTATTCACCGATTGAATTTTGCCTGTCATGCCCAATCATCTAGTTTATAGTTAGGTCTGCATTCCTGCTTCTTTATCCCATGTTATGACACTATCTGTTCTCTATCTCAGCAGGCCAGTGACCAAATCACCCAATGGCAGGGGAGCTGCATATATACTGTTATATGTAGCAGAGTGGTGCTATTTTATACTTTAAACTTGAGGGAAGATTTGAAGGGAAGGGGCCATAGTTCAGGGGAAGAGCACATGCTTTGCTTACAGAAAATCCCCAGCATCTCCAGGAGGGCAGGAAAAAACCCTGCCTGAAACCATGGCGAGTCGTTGCCAGTCAATGTTGACAATATTGAGCTACATGGATCAATGGTCTGACTCAGTATAAGGGAGCTTTCTGTGTTACCATGATTGTTGCATATTTGTCCAAAAAAGTTACCCACTATTGTGTTAATTTTATTGTTTATATCACAATATGAATATCTGACAAGAATCAATGCACCATCTAAGAAGAGAAGAAAACTGTTTTAAAAAGTCTGTACTATATAGTTTGAGATGAGGGTATCTAAAAGACTGCCTTCTCCCATATAATAATACTAATACTAATAATAAATTTATTTATTTCTTACCCGCCTCTCCCTTTGGATCGAGGCGGGGAATATCATTAGTACAGGAATCAATACATCTTAACAATTCTTGATTTTACATTGATTAAAGTATAAAATTTTACAAGTTTAAAGTATAAAATCTGGGGGCGACAGAAGAAAAGGTCCTCTGGGAAACTGATGTCAGCCTAGTTTTAGCTGACTGAAGTAAGTTCACCCCAGAGGACCTGAGTGTGGGGGGCAGACTGTATGGGATAAGGCGATCCGACAGGTAACCTGGACCCAAACCATTTAGGGCTTTAAAGGTAATGACCAACACTTTGTACTTTGCCCAGAAACTAATCGGCAGCCAGTGGAGTGATTTTAATGTTGGGGTAATATGCTCACCCCTAGATGTACTGGTGACCAATCTGGCTGCCATATAATATCTGTTGAGATCTTCAGCAGAGGATTTGTTTCTTTACTGCCATTTTGCTTGAACATTAAGCAGTAATGACATGGAACAGGCCTTTTCAGTGGCAGCGCCTAGCTGTGGAACTCTCTCCCCTGGAGACCTGCATAACTCCCAAACTATAGGCTTTTAGACCATCCATAAAAGTCTGTTTTATATTGTCAGGGGGTTGGTCTTGAATAATGTATTTCTGTAGCTGGAAGAAAGCTTTGCTGATGCTTTGTGTTTGTTTTTCTCATATTTATCTGTAAGATTGTTTGGTTCTGTATTTTATTGTGTTTTTAAACTTTGAAGACCTTTGGGTGCAAAAGTGACTTTAAAAGACAATTCCTAAACGATGAACTACTTCATCCTATTGATACTATTACTAGTATCATTGGCCTCGTTCAGACAACACACTAAACCAGTGGTTCCCAAACTTTTTCAGGTAACCGCCCCCTTGGTTCCACAAACTCATGCCCAGTGCCCCCTACCCTACATTATAAAAATCATTGTTCAAAATAGCAGTTTTCAATGACCCACTAAGGAAGATAATAACAATAAAATTCAAAACAGTAAAAATTAATTGAATATTTATTCAAAATCCAATTACATTTTTTTAGTTTATTCAATTAAACATAATTGATGAACTTGATCCAGTGATATCATCTTTTCAAAGTCTGATAGTCATTTAGCAAGAATATTAGATATCACATTTAGTAACTAGGGTAGAGTACCTCATTATTCTGTAAATTCTTAATGTGATGGATGGGCTTCATGAAATGATACCAGTTTCCCAATGTCTGGTTTAAAGTCACTTAACATGAGTCTTAAATCACCACGTTTAGTAATCTGGAGTCGATTTCTTTGCTTGGAGAGAAGTAGGCTGACCACACTAAAACTACATTCCACCAAATATTATGTTGGAAATGCAACCAGGAGCTTCTGAACCACTCTCCATAGCGCAGGATAGCGATCAGAAATTTCCTTCTGTAACCAAAACTCCTGGTACAATTTCTTAAACTTTGGCTTCAGCTCAATGTCATTTTGTAGCTCAATTGGCCCCTTTAAATGGGAAGCACTTGCCGAGGGAGGGAGAGAAGAGGGTGAACGCCTCTGTTTTGCAGCCCGTGTGGCGTGGAGGGGCACATCAAGCAGGGAATGTCTCCATTAGCGTTTTGGTACTTTTGAAACATTTCAATTCACCGTTAAAAGGACTCTTCTTCCCCTATATGGCTTGGGACCAAACTACCTTCTCCCATAAAAATGTCCCTGGGTTTTAAGACCTTCTGGAGAGGTGCTTCTCAGAAAAGTCCACTTCGAGCTCCCCCCTGCTGCCCCTTTGCCTCTTAGCGCCCCCCTGCTTCTTGGCGCCCCCCTATTCAATCCCCTCCAAGGGGGCAGTACCACCCACTTTGGGAATCACTGCCCTAAACCATGCTGCTTAACCACAAAATGGTTAACGGAATGCTTAACCATGGTTAACGGTGTCATCTGACACACGTTTTCCCTAACCATCTGCCCTGTTAACCACATTGTGGTTAGGCTCACTAACCATGTTGTGCAACACCTGTACAGCACCATGTACATTGATGGTGCTATATAAATAAATAATAATAATAATTTAAGGAGTTAAGGCATAGAGCTTCCAGTACAGAGTTGCCTAACTAGGCAGGGCCACTCTAGCCAGCGGGCTGTATGGCTGCTCTGGACTGCTGGTTGATACACTTGCAGCAGCTACTATTTCATGTTTCGCATTAGTTTTTTGAAGCGATTTTTGCTCTTCTTAGCCAAGCGTGATTACAGTAGAGCTTTTTAAATCCCCAGTTGCAATTTCCCCATACAAAGCATGTTTCTCCTACCTCGTTGAAGCACCATTACATCCCTCAGGTTCTGATTACTGTGGCGGCACTGCCTGATGATGCAGCTAGCACGGCCATCCCGGAAGGCTTCCGCTTCCCCTGTGATGACTGTAGAGGTATAGCAAGCATGGCGATGCAGAAAGCAAAGGAACCACTTACTAAATGGGGTGATACATGCATGTAATTGCTGATTTCATTGGTGCCTGCACTAAAATGATGGCTGTAATTGACAGGGCTCTTAGAGCTAGGGCTAATTGGATACAGGGTGAATCAGGTGCTCCACTAACCACTTTGTGATTAGCGTGTGGTTAAGGAAAACTTAACCACAAAAGGGTTAAAAGTGTTGTCTGCAAGCGTTCTCCATGTGGTTAGTGTTAACCACAGCTGAACATAGTTAAGCTAACCACAAAGCCCAGAGTGTCATCTGAACCAGGCCATTGTTCAGATATCTCCTCAATTCTCCAAGTGCTGGCCTTATGTAGCTAAAATGGCACATCCACACACAAGAGGGAGGTATCAGCAGGCTTGGGAGAACTAAAGGATTTTCAGAAGTACAAAACATCTTCGGATTCCTGAGGGAAATAATAATAATAAAAATAGCCCAATGACGACTAAGCATGCTCAGTGGGCACAGAATGCTGACTGACTATTGGAGGGAGGAACATTAAAATAGGGAGGGAGACGCAGAATAGAACATAATGGCTGGAATCCCAAAAAGAACTACTCCACACTGCAAGATTTTATTGCAGTCCACTTGTACATACTAATACTAGAAACATATTATCATAGAGTTGAAAGGCGCCATTTAGGCTATCACATCCAAACCCCTTCTCAGTGCAGGAATCCAGTTTAAAACAACCTTGACAGATAGCTGTCCAGTCTCTGCTTGAATACCTCCAGGCAGTTGGTTCCATTGTCTGACTGCTCTGATGGTTAGGAAGCTTTTCCTGATGTTCAAGCGAAATTTGCCTTCCTGTAACATAAGCCTGTTATTTCATGTCCTACAGTCTTGGATGATAAAGAACAAGTTGCAGCCCTCTTCTGTGTCACAGCCCTTTAGGTACTTGAAAAGTGCTATCATATTCCCCTCAGTCTAGTAGTATGAATAATGTAAAAACGTTTTCATAGCCAATCTCACATTATGTGCCAGGAGATACTACTGTGGAATACTGATGAATTTGAGAGGATTCAAGGAATCAAAGAAAAGAAAGGTAAAGGCTTCAGCACTCTATAACAATATTTTTTTCAGTACTCCAGTCTACTTACACCAACTTCTATGTCCCAATAAGAGAAATGCAACCTAATGACATTTCATGCTTTCCTCATATTGTCTTCTACTCAGCAATCTGGTGTTACAGTTCAGAGAGACTTGCAGCTGGTCCAAAACCCATGAACTCAGAAAGACGTCCTATCCATTTCCACAGAATTTACTTCAAAACAAGTTTACTTATAATCACAACCATGCAGCCTGATTCTATGCACATTATTTAACTGTTAGATATAAATCCCAAGAGGAAGGAAATGCGAGTACATAAAATCCTTATTCTGAACTATAATGTGAAACACAAATTAACAATTGTTAGCTTTGTAACTATTCGTGATGAGAAGAGTTAAAAATTCAGTTTGCTAGAATTGTCATTTGATATTTATTGGAAACACATATAGTTAGAACGTTAACTATCCCAAATAGCAGCACCCAAGCCACTCTGTGTCACCAAATAATGAGGGAGAGAACTCTTCTCAGTTATGCTCAAGTTCACTGGTAAGTGTATGATTGCTGCCTATATATAAAGATGGCACACTCGTCAATATTCACACACCATCACTTCGTCAGCTTTGCACACATGCATATCACATACATTTTTTAAAAAAACTTTGTTGTGTCTCTCTCTCACACAATATTGAGATGATAAACACACCATGTCCATACTAGAGTCTTTCATATCTCCAATACTAGAAATACTTGAAGACAGATAACTACAGTTGGAGAGGGGGAAATCAACATGGAGTCAGACTGTACATGGCCTGACATAGTGTGTGCAAAAATTGTATGCACGAAGCCAACACACCCATGCACATACTCCATGTTTCTTACCCATCCACTAATTATTATTATTATTTATTTATATAGCACCATCAATGTACATGGTGCTGTACAGAGTAAAACAGTAAATAGCAAGACCCTGCCGCATAGGCTTACATTCTAATCTCTCTCTCTCTCTCTCTCTCTCTCTCATACACACACACCCACACACACACCACAGAGCTGTCACAGTCAGTAACAAAAGAGGACAGAAACTGAGTGTCAGTAAAACATTCATTCTTGCTGATCACTGATCTAATCTTGAAAAGTACAGGCAAAAACATCACTGGAATGTCAGAAAAACATGCAATCTACTTGCGTAGAGCTCATGACCACTCCCATTGTAACCTTTCCTCAGTGTCACATATACATCTCACAGGGATAGCCATTTAGCCTGTTGCAGCAAAAATAAGTCATTGCTGATTACACAAATATCCCAGCACTTGGTAAGCCAGTTAACACTTGAATTGTGATTTAAAACAACAACAAAAACTTTACCCCAATTCAGGCCTCTGGAGATATGAAATGAACCTCTTGATGAATTGTAACTCAACAGTTTCTCACTCTAATCTCCCTTTGTTTGTTCTACAATGGCCATTTAAGATTAGTGAGAAAGTGGGAGAACACGTTTTTGAATATTGCCATTTCTAACGTCAGATTTGTGTCCATTTTTTTTTGTAGAGACTAGCTTCTTTGCCCTGTGTAGACACAGAAGAACATTGCTGACAATCCTGTAATAGTGTTGCCAGAGTAGGCACAGGAACAAAGTTGGCATCTGGATTTGTTGCAACATGTGATCCTTTCATGCCTCTGATGAAGTGGACTATAGTCCATGAAAGCTTATGTCATAATAACTTTACATCCCACTATGACCTGGTTCATATGTAATAGCAACTCATGAATTGTTTAAGCCATGAACTGTGGGGGCTGCACAGGAGTGAGCAAGCGTGCTGTCTCCTGCCCGCTCGCCACTTCTGCTTTGCATCCAGTTTCTCAAACAATCCATTCCTCGGTTGTTTGATGCAGTGTCTGAACCTGGAACTCTGGGTTATATGTCCTTCACCTACCTAGAGTTTGAGTTCAGACAGATTCAGCCCCATCAATTCATGACTTAAACAACTCAGGGTTGTTGTTATGTACAAACTGGGCTGTTATCTTTGTGTCACACATGGTGAATCACATTACACATTGCTCATATTCACCCTTGTTACCACTGCCTCTTTCTCCTTCTGTTGTCTTCTTCTCACCCCACCCATAGTCCAAATTTAGATTCTAAGCTCCTTAGGGCACAAACCTATTTTTTTGTAAAGTGCCATGGAACTTAAGGAGCAATATAAAGCAATAATAACAACCTATATCTGTAAGCCAGTTCACAAAGTCCCATCACATGTGAATGTGATCAAGGAAGGAGGGTTTATTTTCAATTGGTCTAGTTATCAGCTCTCACCCCATTGGTGTACCAAAGTGTTCCCCCTTACTTCCCCCATATAAAAGTGAATGATGGCCATTACTTATATGGGGAAAGTAAAGGGGTGCTTTCATGAGGACACTGGGTGGCCCAGGCCTCAGTGGCAAGGACATAGGAGTGGTAATAGCCCGTATCTGTGTGCAGAGTGCGCACACACATGCACACTATATGTACCCTGTGTCATAATGACAGGCATTTTGCAAATAATAACTAGAGCTACAACTCTTACTCAATTAATTTGATTACAAATTGCATTTTAAAAAAACAGACCCATTTTCTCTCACACAGGAGGGAAGGCCTCATTTGAGTCAATGCTTACTGCAACATATTGGAGGCACAATCTAAAAACAAAGTAACATTTCTTCTTCAAAAACTATTGTTTTTCTTCATGTGCATTTTTAAAAAAACACCCAAAATAAACTAAAATCCATGCTATCAGCTAAATTTCTTTAATCCATTGACTTTATTATTAATATATATATGATGATTATATATTGCAGCCTAGTTTACACATGATAGAATGAACTGTACCATGGAGACTGCGAGTGGGATAGGAGTCCTCCCCTACTTAAAATACTCCCTGCTAGTAGAAAACTACCCAAGTAGGGAGTGTGATGGGCTCAAAACTTTATCCTAGATGCACTGGGGTTTGCTTACTTGCAGGAAAAAAAACTTTTTTTATATGGAAAAGCATTCAAAATAGCATCCCTCACCTTTAGCCTGAATTGGTTCAGTTTATTCTGTCACCTCAATACTTCTGCATATGCACAGCAGGTCAAAGACACAAGCACTCCTTATCTTAGACGCACACCACTATCAAAACAGGGAGGGTACATCCCTATGGGATTCACTAATGTTACTCATTCATCCAGGGAGGCAGGCACCTATATAGCCTCACCCAATGGACCACAGAGCAGTGCTCAGCCCAGAGGCAGCAGTGCACCCACCCCTCTAGTGTTAGCAGCACTGGGGAGCTGCTGAGTCTCCAGCACCACTGCTGCCAATGAAACAATCACTGGAAATTATACATACACGTACAAACACCCCACATGGGTGGGACACTGTGATATCACCTGTAATGGCAACAACATCTCCTCCTCCCACACTCCCAAAGTAAGCAAGCGACAGTTCAAAGAAATCTGACTCACTTTCTTTAGGTGGCAGTGGGGACTGGACCAAGCACATCACTGGAAGTAGGCAGGCGAGAGACGGTGGATCCTCAGCAGCCCTGCCAAAGTCCATTATCTCTCTTCCAACCTCAGACTCACTCACCCACCTACAGCAATTCACTTGCTTTGTGCCTCCTCCAGTTTCCTTCACAGCTTCTTCAGCTCAGAAGCAAGTCAAGAAGTTTACCCTTTAGGCTGCTGCCTGGTACACTTGCACACTTGGCTGCTCTCTTCCTTCTCAGTGTCACTTTCATGCCTCATGTCCCCTGAATTCTTCCCTACTTGTCTCCTCCTGCACATGCCCAAATTCCCCATAAACTTTAAACCAGGCAGAGCATTGGACAGAACACTCAGCCTGTTTGCCCCAATTCAAAGTGCTGGAATTAACTTGCAAAGCCCTAAACAGCTTGGGGCCAGGCTATCTGAAGGAACACCTCCTCCCATATGTACCTGCCCGGAACCTAAGGTCATCCTAAGGGGTCCTTCTCCATGAACCCCTGCCAAAGGAAAAAATAAATAAAAATAAAAAATGAAGTGAGGCAGGTGGCTACCAGAAGGAGGGCCTTCTCTGCTGTGGCACCCCGGCTGTGGAATGAGCTCCCTAAGGAGGTTCGCTGGCACCTACACTATATTCTTTCAGAAGCCAGGTGAAGACCTTTTTATTCTCTCAGTACTTTAACAGTTTATAAATGTAATTTTAACTTTGCTGTTTCAAATTTGTATGTTAAAGTTGTATTTCTGCACTGCTGCTGATTTTATCCTGGTTGTGTTTTTATATTGTATTTTATATCATGTTTTATATTTTGAATTGTTTTAATTTGTGTGAACTGCCCAGAGAGCTACGGCTATTGGGCGGTATAAAAATGCAATAAATAAATAAATAATCTCTTCTCCCAGGACTCTAAGACCATCTTTAAAGGCCCTTCTTTAGGTACTCTCAACAAATGAAGTGAGACTAAGGAGAGGGCCTTTTCACCTGTGCACCCCAGTTGTGGGATGCCCTCCCAAGAGAGGCAGGCTTGCTTTGCACCGATGCTGTAGTTCCTTTTAACACCAGGTGACATTTTTCCAAACATTTTAGTCTTTTAGTTTCTATTGTTTTTAAATCTGTTGGGGTGCAGTCCAATGGACTGTGCCTTCACCACTTGAAAGGCCCCAAATTTGGAGGCTTCCAAGATTCCTATGCCCTGTCGGGCTGAAGCCAACAGAGCAGGAGTTGTGGAAGTGATATTTGCCTCCCCACCCTCCAATCCCCTGCATTTTGACTAGATAGGCTTTTCAGCCCATTTAGCAAGGGCACTTCAGAGAGGGAGGGGAGCAGGCTGGAGGAGACTCAGGATAACTCATATCCTGGCATCTCTAGTCCTCTCCCCTCCCCTCAGAAGATCCTCTTTCTCCCTCCTCTGAGTTTGCTTTTCTGACCTCAGGGAAGTAGCTGGCATGATTCTTTCCATGCCGGCTGCTACGGGGAGAGGGATCCGAAGTCAGATCTCTGACTCACTCTTCTGAGGTCAGAGTGCTATCTCTGACTTCATAGGAGGTCCCTGAGCCCAGGGACCTTAGGATCGCTACAACTGTTTTTTTAAGTCTTTACGCTGTTGCTGGTTTTTACTTTTGTTTTATACTGTAGTTTTAAACTTGCAATAGTTTTATATTATGTTTCATTGTGCTGTATTTTATGGTTTTAATTGTTGTGAACTGCCCATAGAGCTTCAGCTATTGGGTGGTACAGAAATGTAATAAATAAAATAGTTTCATCCTGATTGGTTCCCCGAGCCAAATCAAGACATTGCGGGCAGGGCTATTTGCTCGCTGGTGCAGCTTTCTGACCAACGCCCCCAGCCAATCTTCTGGTTTACATGCTACTTTTGTGCCTGTGCTTCACCTAAGATTGAATGCAACAGAATGAACGCAAGTGCATTTGAGGTGAGGAGGCCTTAGGAGAGAGAAACACTGGAGCAGCCCCTCACCGGGCTGCCTGCATCTAAGCATGAATATATCTTCAAGTGGCCGATCCTGAAAGCTTCCTCCAGCCCTTCACCTTTTCCAACACAAAAGGTGAGGGGCAAGGGAAACCTGCCCTGTTGGGAGCTGTTGCCTCAAGACGCCAGGAATGCTTTGAGGCAGGGGCTTCTGACTGAGGCAGCTCTCTCTTTGCCACTGCTCAGCTCTTCCCTGCATTAGCAGCACAGAAGCCAACCGACCATCTGCCCATGGAAGAAGAGAGCACTGTCTCCCCAGGTGCAGGTAGTATGGGTTCTGCGCTGAAAGGTGGGGAGGGAAGCCAGCTTTTCTCTGCACAGCCCAGAAGCCAGGTGATCATTTGTGCAGCGAGGCAAGCTGGCTGACTCCGCAAGGGGAGCTTGGGAGAGAACAAAGCACATCAGGAAAGCTCCTCTATTCCCTAGAAGCCCAGTACTTGGAAGTTGGTCTGGGCACATGGCTCTTCCAGATCCTTTGGTGAAAACCCTGTCTGAGAGAGAGCGTGAGAGAGAGAGATGGGTGAGAAAGAGGGAAGACCTGCCTCAGAGAGAGAGAGAGAGAGAGAGAGAGAGAGAGAGAGAGAGAGAGAGAGAGAGAGAGAGAGAGAGAGAGAATGCCTGCCTGTGTGTATGTGGGGTGGGGGTGCCTACCTGTCAGAGGGAGGGAGGGAGGGAGAATGCCTGCCTGTGTGTATGTGGGGCGGGGGGGGGGTGCCTACCTGCCAGTGAGAGGGAGAATGCCTGCCTGTGTGTATGGGGTGGGTGGGTTGCCTACCTGCCAGTGAGAGGGAGGGAGGGAGGGAGGGAGAATGCCTGCCTGTGTGTATAAACGTGTGCGGAATGCCTTCATGCCTGCCTGTTTTTGCTCCTGGCTCCACCTACCAGTGACTGCCCTGCCCTCCGCCCCACCAACCACAACGGGCACTGGCGGAGCCAGGAGGCGGACAGAGCCACACAATTTTATTGCCCCCACCCCACCCCGCCGCCGCCGTCGTAACCCCCACAATCTCCACTTCTCCCTGGAACTTGCCGAGCGGAGGAGGACCAAACGAGGCAACGCTTCTTTCCGCTCCGCTTCCAGCACGACGAACGAACTTTCCCCCCTCAGCCGCTGGCTCCTTCTCCTCAGGGCAAAAGGCTGGGCGAGGCGCGCGCTCTCCTCTCCACTCCCTCCGACACGCACGCACGCACTCCCTCCCTCACACACACATTCCCTCCCAGTCCCGGCTTGCTACCTGCTGGCTCCGTCGTCCCCCGACCGACCGACCGACCGACCGCACGGTGGGGCGGGTGGGGCCCCAACTTCAACCTGTGGCCGCCCGTGAAAACCAACGCAGGACCAGGAAGCGCTGCGCCCGCGGCTGCCAAGCCGTCCTTCTTCCTCTTGGCGCCGCCCACCGCCACCCCCGCGGCCGCCGGCGGGTCTCTCGCTCGGGCCGCCTCGACGCCAGCCGCCCCCTAGCGGAGCCGGCGCGCTCTGGCGCGTCCCGCCCAACCGCCGCTTAACCGCCACCACAGTTGGGATCTTGGCCCACGCGCTCAGCTCGGCTCGCGCCGGCCCGGAGGGAGCGCGACGTCACAGAGAAAGCCTGGTTACGCCTGCGCCGTGGCGTGGCCGGTGCTGGACGGAGTTTGGCTTCTCCAGGGAGCCAGGGCGAGAGCTTGGGAGTCGGATTCACCTCAGCCCGCACACCCATCTTCCATGTACGACCTGATCCCGCGCTTGTTTACGCGGAAACAAATCCCGCTGGCCCTGACTCCGTCCCAGGTAAATGTGTCTCAGATGAGACAAGTTACTCCTTAACCCTGCCTTGCCCAACCTGGCGCTCTCCACATGTTTTGGACTATGCCTCCCATCAGCCCTGGCCCTTTGGCCTGGCTGGCTGGGGATGCTGGGAGTTGTAGTCCAATGCATCTGGAGGTTGGGAGGGGGGGGGAAGGCTGCCTTAAACTGATTGAGGCTGCAATTGAAATTGTGGTGTAATTGAAATTGTGGTGTAATCCACTGCACATTTACTTGTGAGTAAGCTCACAAGCACACTAGGACTTTCTTATGAGTCAACATGATAGGATCAGGTCCACAGCACAGAAAGCAGCTCATACATACATACATACATACATACATTTTTGTTATGCAGTCACAGACCCAATAGGAACAATACCCACGATCATTAATTTAAATTCAATGAACAAAAAACCTACGGTTTATAAAACAACGTTAAGGCCCTACACTTTTCCACCAAGCACCAAAAAGCGGGGAAATTGGGAGTTAAGGCTCGCCAGCCTTAACGCCACATCCTCCCTAAGGAGGCAGAAAGTACCAGTGAAATTCTCATTCTGCCAAAGCAGATAAACCATGAGGACAGGATGGAGAATAGGATATGCAGAGGTGACTGTGGGGTTGTGGAAAACTGATGACGAACAACTTAGAGCCACCTACTTCTTTTTTTGTTTAGAGCAGCCCTTCCCCAACCTGGTGCCCTCCAAAGGTGTTGGACTGTGACGACGGAGCAGGTAAGAAACCCCACCCCCTCCTGCCTGGCTCTGCTGCCAGGTAAGCCCCAACCCACTTACGTGTTCCATTGTCACTGGGCCTGAACTTGAACTGAGCACCCTGGTCCATCCAGAACCTCAATTCAAGCCTGGGCCCGGGGACGACGGAGCAGGTAAGCAACCCCCTCCTGCCTGGGCCCTTACCTAGACCCACTGCCACTGCTGTGCAAACTGCAGCAACGGCTCCAGGCAAGCCCCCACCCCAGCCCATCCCACTTACCTGCTCCGTTGTCGTTGAGCCCCGGCTTGAATCGAGTGCCCTGGTCCACCCGGAAGCAAGTCCGCACCTGCAGCCTTGCTTCTGGGTGGACTCAGGGGCTCGATTCAAGCATGGGTCAGGCCATGACGGAGAAGGTAAGTGGTGGGGTGCGGGGGGGGCTTGCCTGGAGCTGCCACCGCAACAGTTTGTGCAGTGGCAGCTCCAGGTAAGGGGCCAGGCAGAAGGGGGGTTGGCTGGAGCTGCTGCACTTTGTGCAGCGGTAGCAGCAGGTCCAGGTAAGGGACCAGGTGTGTGTGGGGGGGTTCTTACCTGCTCCGTCGTCACCTGGCCCAGGCTTGAATTGAGCCCCTGGGTCCACCCAGAAGCAAGGCTGCAAGTGTGGCCTTGCTTCTGGGTGCACCAGGGCGTTCTGTTCAAGGCCGGGCCCAACGACGACAGAGCAGGTAAGCGGGGTGAGGTGGGGGGGGCTTGCCTGGAGGCGCCCCCCTACGTTCCCCATCCTGCTGTCCCAGCATTCCTGACCATGGGACATACTGACTTGCAATGATAGATCGTCGCAGTCCAACACCTTTGGAGGGCACCAGGTTGGGGAAGGGCTGCTCTAAACAAAAAAAGAAGTAGGTGGCTCTAAGTTGTTCGTCATCAGTTTTCCACAACCCCACAGTCACCTCTGCATATCCTATTCTCCATCCTGTCCTCATGGTTTATCTGCTTTGGCAGAATGAGAATTTCACTGGTACTTTCTGCCTCCTTAGGGAGGATGTGGCGTTAAGGCTGGCGAGCCTTAACTCCCAATTTCCCCGCTTTTTGGTGCTTGGTGGAAAAGTGTAGGGCCTTAACGTTGTTTTATAAACCGTAGGTTTTTTGTTCATTGAATTTCATGGCTTTTTGTAAAGGATAACGAGCCCTTCCCTCTTTTAAATGCGGTTACTCTAGTATAGTTCCTGCAGCTTTCACTGTTGTGATGAAGAGGGGATTTCACCAGGTTCTCCATATATACAAATGACACCTGCTGAAATTCCCTTTTCGATGCAACTGTTAAAGATACAGGAGCCCTGTGCTCCTTTTCATATGGTCACAGGGGCAGGGGGCTGGTGACTCCGATGTCAGTGGGGCTATGAATCCATGGGTACATAAATCCTACAATCCTATGCAAGGTTAGACATAAAATCCTACAATTCTATGCATATACCCACGGATTCATAGACCCACTGACATCGGAGTCACCAGCCCCACCTTGTGACCATATGCAACGGAGTACAGGGCTCCTGTATCTTTTACAGTTGCCTAGAAAAGGGAATTTCAGCAGGTGTCATTTGTATATATGGAGAACCTGGTGAAATTCCCTCTTCGTCACAACAGTTAAAGCTGCAGGAACCCTGCCATCTTGACCAGATACAAAAGAGGCAAGGCTCCTACGACTTTAAATGTTGTGATGAAGAGAGAATTTCACCAGGTGCTACATGCATACAAATGACACCTGCTGAAATTCCCTTTTCTATGCAACTATTAAAAATACAGGAGCCCTTTACTCCTTTACATATGGTCACAAGGTGGGGCTGGTGACTCCGATGTCAGTGGGTCTATGAATCTGTGGGTATTTGCATAGAATTGTAGGATTTTATGTCTAACCTTGCATAGGATTGTAGGATTTATGTACCCACAGATTCATAGCCCCACCGACATTGGAGTCACCAGCCCCCTGCCCCTGTGACCATATGAAAAGGAGCACAGGGCTCCTGTATCTTTAACAGTTGCATAGAAAAGGGAATTTCAGCAGAGGGGAACCTGGTGAAGTTCCCTCTTCATCACACCAGTTAAAGGTGCAGGTGAAAAATATTTTTTTTACTTAATTAACATTAAAGAATGCACAATGGTGCATTCTTTAATGTTAATTAAGTAAAAAATATAATTTTTTACAGTTATATTTATAAATATAAATTTCAGCAGATATCATTTATATGCATGTAGCACCTGGTGAAATTTCCTCTTCATCACAACATTTAAAGTCGCAGGAGCCTTGCCTCTTTTGTATCTGTTCAAGATGGCAGGGTTCCTGCAGCTTTAACTGTTGTGACGAAGAGGGAATTTCACCAGGTTCTCCATATATACAAATGACACCTGCTGAAATTCCCTTTTCTAGGCAACTGTAAAAGATACAGGAGCCCTGTACTCCGTTGCATATGGTCACAAGGTGGGGCTGGTGACTCCGATGTCAGTGGGTCTATGAATCCGTGGTATATGCATAGGATTGTAGGATTTTATGTCTAACCTTGCATAGGATTGTAGGATTTATGTACCCACAGATTCATAGCCCCACTGACATTGGAGTCACCAGCCCCCTGCCCCTGTGACCATATGAAAAGGAGCACAGGGCTCCTGTATCTTTAACAGTTGCATAGAAAAGGGAATTTCAGCAGAGGGGAACCTGGTGAAGTTCCCTCATCATCACACCAGTTAAAGGTGCAGGAGAAAAATATTTTTTTACTTAATTAACATTAAAGAATGCACAATGGTTGTGCATTCTTTAATGTTAATTAAGTAAAAAATATAATTTTTTTACAGTTATATTTATAAATATAAATTTCAGCAGATATCATTTGTATATATGGAGAACCTGGTGAAATTCCCTCTTCGTCACAACAGTTAAAGCTGCAGGAACCCTGCCATCTTGACCAGATACAAAAGAGGTAAGGCTCCTGCGACTTTAAATGTTGTGATGAAGAGAGAATTTCACCAGGTGCTACATGCATACAAATGACACCTGCTGAAATCCCCTTTTCTAGGCAACTATTAAAGATACAGGAGCCCTGTACTCTTTTGCATATGGCCTCCCTAGCCACATGAAAAGGAAGACAGGGCTCCTGCATTTTTAACAGTTGCCTAGAAAAGGGGATTTCAGCAGGTGTCATTTGTATATAGGGAGAACCTGGTGAAATTCCCTCTTCCTCACAAAAGTTAAAGGTGCAGGTGCCTTGCCCTCTTTTAAATCTGGTCACTCTAGTATAGCTCCTGCAGCTTTAACTGTTGTGACGAAGAGGGAATTTCACCAGGTTCTCCATATATACAAATGATATCTGCTGAAATTTATATTTATAAATATAACTGTAAAAAAATTATATTTTTTACTTAATTAACATTAAAGAATGCACAACCATTGTGCATTCTTTAATGTTAATTAAGTAAAAAAAATATTTTTCTCCTGCACCTTTAACTGGTGTGATGAAGAGGGAACTTCACCAGGTTCCCCTCTGCTGAAATTCCCTTTTCTATGCAACTGTTAAAGATACAGGAGCCCTGTGCTCCTTTTCATATGGTCACAGGGCAGGGGGCTGGTGACTCCAATGTCGGTGGGGCTATGAATCTGTGGGTACATAAATCCTACAATCCTATGCAAGGTTAGACATAAAATCCTACAATCCTATGCATATACCACGGATTCATAGACCCACTGACATCGGAGTCACCAGCCCCACCTTGTGACCATATGCAAAGGAGTACAGGGCTCCTGCCTCTTTTACAGTTGCATAGAAAAGGGAATTTCAGCAGGTGTCATTTGTATATATGGAGAACCTGGTGAAATTCCCTCTTCGTCACAACAGTTAAAGCTGCAGGAACCCTGCCATCTTGACCAGATACAAAAGAGGCAAGGCTCCTGCGACTTTAAATGTTGTGATGAAGAGGAAATTTCACCAGGTGCTACATGCATACAAATGATATCTGCTGAAATTTATATTTATAAATATAACTGTAAAAAAATTATATTTTTTACTTAATTAACATTAAAGAATGCACAACCATTGTGCATTCTTTAATGTTAATTAAGTAAAAAAAATATTTTTCTCCTGCACCTTTAACTGGTGTGATGAAGAGGGAACTTCACCAGGTTCCCCTCTGCTGATATTCCCTTTTCTATGCAACTGTTAAAGATACAGGAGCCCTGTGCTCCTTTTCATATGGTCACAGGGCAGGGGGCTGGTGACTCCAATGTCGGTGGGGCTATGAATCTGTGGGTACATAAATCCTACAATCCTATGCAAGGTTAGACATAAAATCCTACAATCCTATGCATATACCACGGATTCATAGACCCACTGACATCGGAGTCACCAGCCCCACCTTGTGACCATATGCAAAGGAGTACAGGGCTCCTGCCTCTTTTACAGTTGCATAGAAAAGGGAATTTCAGCAGGTGTCACTTGTATTCATACAGCACCTGGTGAAATTCAAAAGGTACCAAAGAATAAGGGCAGAGGCCCATTCCTTATGCATCAGAGCTTGCTTTCAATAGTACTACACACTGGAATTAATAATACTTTATACTGTTAGTTTCACCCTTCCCTGTGCCTGTTTACACTTCCCTGTGCCTGTTTGCATTCTCTTTCCCTCCTTACTGTTTACTGGGTCTTGCTATTTACTGCGTACTCTGTACAGCACCATGTACAGTTATGGTGCTATATAAATAAATAAATAAATAAAATAATAATAATAATAATAGGGTTGATTCCTGCACTGAGCAGGGGGTTGGACTGGATGACCTTGTAGGCCCCTTCCAACTCTTCTATTCTATGAGTGAGCGAAGGGAGGTAAGGGAGCGCGCGGTGGGGGGGTGAGGGAACGTTGGGGAGTGAGGGGTGGGGGGGGCATCGCGCGGAATCCTCCCCCCCCCCCACACACACACCAGCAGGTCTTAGCCTCCCGCCGCTGCCACGGTAGGCAGCAGCAGAGGCCAGGGGATACATATACACACACACGCCGGGGGGGGGGGGAGAGGCAAGGCTCCTGCACACACCCCACTCACCCACCCACCCCACCCACACACACACCCACCCCACCCACCCACCCCACACCCACACCCCCCACACCCACCCACCCACCCACACCCCCCACCCCCCCACACACACACCACACACCCACCCCACACACCCACCCACCCACCCCACACACACACACACCACACACACCCCCCACCCCCCCCCACACACACCCCACAGACCCACAGACCCACACACACACCCCACACCCACACCCACCCCCCACCTCCACTCCCCACCCCCCCACCCCCCCCCCACACCACCACCCCCCCACACACACCCCCCCACACCCACCCACACACCCCCACTCACACCACACACACACCCCACACACACACACACCACACACACACACACACCCCACCCCCCCCACACACACCCCACACACCCACAGACACACACACACACACACCCCACCCCCCCACCCCACCCCCCCCCACCCCCCCACACCCCACCCCACCCACCCCCACACACACACCACCCACACACACACCCCCCACCCCCACCCCCACACCCCCCACACACCGCGCGCGCGCACGCGCCGGGGGAAAGGAAGGACTTCCCTTACCTTCCATGTTGCTGCTCTGGCAGGAAATGTGCTTCCCTGCCAGAAGTGACGTCACTTCCGTTTCCGGCAGAGAACCCCATTTCGCGCCAGAGCAGCAACGAGGAAGGTAAGGGAAGTCCTTCCTCTCATTCCCCGGCGCGTCTGGGTGGGGTGGGGTGGGGTGGGGTGTGTGTGTGTGTGTGTGTGTGTGTGTGTGTGTGTGTGTGTGATGGATGGGTGTGTGTGTGTGTGTGTGTGTGTGATTGATTGCATAGCCTCCGAGAGACCAGGGAATCAATCACTCAATCACACACACACACACACACCAGCGGCCCGGCTCTTCCCTACCCTCGCCGCCGCAGTTCGAGCTGCGGCGAGTCTAGGGAAGGTCCCCCCGCACCCCCACCCCAGCTACGCAGGGCCCCCTCTCCTCCCCCCCCCCCTCCGCCCAAGTCGACTGCAGCCCAGGGTTTCAAGTGAGCGCCCGGCTTGCTTTCGGGTGCAGCCGGGCGCTCAATTGAAACCCCGGGCTGCAGCCGACGGACAAGGTGAAACCGGGGGGTGGGGGGCGACTTCCCCCCCCCCCGATTTCCCCCCCCCCGCTACGCCTGGGCCCGCCGCTGCACGAATGCAGCAGCGGCTCCAGGCAAGCTCCCCTAACCCCACTTACCTGGCCCGTCGGGGATGAGCGCCGGCCGCGCTCTCCCTGCTTCTCCCTCCTCTCTCTGGGGATTCTGAAGCTCACGCGCATGCGTGAGCTTATCAGATTCCCCATTGAGAAACATGGGGATTTTAAAAATTAATTAAAAATTGATGGAACGGTCTTTCGAAAAAAGAAAGGCCATTCCATCAATCGGATAGATAGGGGAATTTAATCCTGTTTTTGGATTCCACCGGGAGGCTTCCCCTTTTGCGCTACGAGTGCGCAAAAAAAAAGTCGCCACCCCCCCGAGGAAAACAAAGCAGATTGTGACAGACAGAGTTTTTCTCCCTTTTTCTCCTTTAAACTCCCACCCAGACCTCAATATTTCAGGAATCTCCCTGAAACGCGCAGGGAATGTAAAGCCAGCATTTCTTTCTGGCAGTACCCGCGTTTCAGAAAGATTCCTGAAATATTTTTCACTTTAGGACCCTAAATTCCCCTTCCCCCCCCCGCTAATAAATTATAATGGTAGAATGCTCAGATTACTGACGGGCCTTAACATACAGCAGACACGACTGTGGCTGCTGTAATGCACTGCACTGTACTTGCACTGCACAGTTTCATCTATCAGAACGCCTATCAAGCCTCACATAGCATAGCAAAGGGAAGATACTTTCTTGGGTCCAGAGATATCCAACTTTTTTTAACTGTATTTTTTTATATATATTAACTTTTATAATGTTATTGTAGTTTTTGGTTTTAAATCTTATTTTATGAACCATCCAGAGAGCTGTTAGGCAGTACGGAAGTGTAATAAAATAAATAAAACTGTGCTTAGAATTCCTGGTGTGACTTGGTATGGCCCAGATGTTTGAGATTTTAATCTGCTTTCAGTGCTATTGTTATTGTACATGGAAGGGATTCCAGGAGTCAGCTCTGTTCCAAATGGGAACAAGACATCCCAGGCATCTTACTGAACAGGACAAATCCTCATGGAGAAACTATTCAACTTTTCTCAGACTCTGCATCAGCCTTCCACAACCTGGGAACCTCTAGACATTTTAGACCAACTCCCAGCAGCCCCAGTTGGCATGGCCAATGGTCAGGAATAACTGGGAGTAGAATTCTGAAGAATCTGGCGGGCACCATGTTGAGGAAGCCTGCTCTACATGCACAATTGCACACACCAACACTACTCAACACTCCTTCAAACTTCCAGAACCCACTCTGTGATCTGCCTGATTCTACATAGCCTGACATACAGGGGTACAGAATAGCTGGACTTGTTGCCTCATTCCTCCCTTTCCCAGTGCCGGCAGGATTATCACCCACACTTTGGGACCCCCGACTTTCTAGAGGACCTGTTTTCAATATGAGAAGCAGCTCTTCCCATACTTCCTTCCTGGTGGTATCCCATGACCCATATGGGGATCGACAGTTTGCAACACACAGTCTTAGGGTAATAGCTTATGCATCTCATGTACCAACACAGCACTGTGGCTAGAGGAATATATGAATCCAACTGAAGTGTGGATTCAATGCAGTTCAAAAAGTAAGTGCTTTAGTTTCTGCTTCCCCGTTTCCCTAAGTGATAGGAAGTTCCAAGGGATAGCTTTACATTTCTTTTTTTTTACAGTTTTCTTGTAATAATAGTGTAAAGCCCATGCACCATGAGCGCCTGTAGTTCTGCTCCTTTCCCACTTTTTTGCCCCTTAGTCCCCTCCCCACAGAGGGGCTCATGAATAATATAAATGTGGTTCATGCATAGTGTATCACCCCTCTGAAATTTGCATACAACGCAGCCCCGCACCCTTCCTCCTGATTGGTTGTCTCCTAACAATGCTACTGTGCCAGAAGCCTGTCTTCACACAATGTTGATTGGCCGAGCAGGGCTGTCTGTCATCCCGTTAGTGGAGGGGCTGACCTGCAAGTTTGGCGTGGAGGAAATTAATTACTATTAAAGTTCAAACTTTAAACTTTTACGAAGTTACAACATTTTCTGCATGTCTACACTGCTCAAGGTTTAGTTTAAAACAAAAATAAGCAAAATCAGTCCAATAGATCTTCAGTAATAAGCCTTACACTGCCATATTCATATATAAGGTTTCTATATTGTTTACAATTATGCCATAACATCACTCTGTAACATGCTGAGAAGCCACCTCCCTCACCTGTCGCCATTCCATGAGGCTGCAGCAAAGGGAAAGAAGGGAAACAGGGCCGTTTCATTGTCTCTGCTGAAAGACCAGCAACTTTTGGTTCCTCCTCTCATTGAAAAGTATGCGTTCCAACTAGTCATTATAAAAAATGTTGTAACTAAGAATCCGTGCCTGAGTTTGCCTTTCCCTCCCTCCCAGCCCCCTTTCTTTGAGTGTCGTGCATTTTAGATTATAAGTCTTAGGGCAGGGACTGTTGATATTTCTAAGCTACTCTGGGAGTCTTTTTTGGCTGAATAGCAGGTTACATCCTTCAAATATATAAATACTGCAGAAATACAGGTTGAGCTTTGGGGTGGGGTGGGGAGCGAGCATACATATACCCAGACAGTGCTAGTCTTTAAAGCAACATCGGTTCCCCTAAAAGCAACCAGCACGCACTTGGAGCATGCACCAATTCTTGCTGGTCAGTTGTAAACCTCAAACTTCTTAACTAGCTACATTCCAACTTGTTTACCTATTTAGTTCAATCCTTAGTAGCTACAAGCCATCAAAACCCATTAATACTAATTTAAGCAAGCATCTCCTAACCATCAGTGCTAAGTAAATCTCTTTAGCTACTAGCAATACCAAAAAAAGAGAGAAAAAGGTTGTGTCTTCATTGCTATATAACATAAAGCAGAGGGTGGATCAAGGATCTTGGAAGGGAATTAAGGAAGAAGGCGGAATTGGGTGGCGACCTAAACAAACAAACAAAAAAAAACCAACAAGATTGAGGTTGCGGCCCAGTTGGGATGTCACGGTAAACCAGAATTGTTTTCAACTCATGGCTACCATGAGTGGGCCAATCATTCACTTGGCTCCTCCTGCTAGTAGGAGTAGTTTAAAAAAAAAAAAATCTGTCTCTAGCTTGGTTAGCTGATGTCTGACTAGGAATGTTGGCTTGTCTCTCTCACAACAAGCCAGAATCATAACCTAAGAACAAACCCTGGATCAGTAACTGGTTAAAGACTAGAAAGCAAAGAGTTGGAATAAACAGTAACTTCTCACAATGGAGGGATGTAAACAGTGGAGTTCCCAAAGATCTGTGCTTTTAAACTTGTTCATCTGGAGTTCGGGGTGAGCAGTTATGTGACCATGTTTGTTGATGGAACCAAATTATTTAGGGTGGTTAAAACAAAAGGGAATTGTTAAGAACTCCAAAAGGATATGTCTTGGATCCAGAACTGTCACTTGAGGCACAGGTGAACTCAGTGGCAAAGAGCACATTTTATCAGTTAGGTTGATATACCAACTACGCCCTTATCTGGACAGAGATAGCCTAGCTACTGTTATCCATGCTCTGATAACCTCTCGTTTGGATTACTGCAATGCGTTATACGTGGGGCTGCCTTTGAAAACGGTCCGGAAGCTTCAGCTGGTACAAAACAGGGCAGCCCGTTTACTAACAGGGACTGGCCAGAGAGATCACATTACACCAGTCCTTTTACAACTTCATTGGCTGCTAGTCCAGGTTCGGGCCTGATTCAAAGTGCTGGTATTGACATTTAAAGCCCTAAACGGTTTGGGGCCAGGTTATTTGAAGGAACGACTCCTCCCATATGTACCTGCCCGGACCTTAAGATCATCTACAGGGGCCCCTTCTCCGTGTGCCTCTGCTAAATGAAGTAAGGCAGGTGGCTACTAGGAGGAGGGCTTTCTCCGCTGTGGCACCCCGGTTGTGGAATGAGCTCCCCAGAGAGGTCCGCCTGGCGCCTACACTGTACTCCTTTCGTCGCCAGCTGAAGACCTTTTTATTCTCTCAGTATTTTAACAATTTTAACTTAAATTTAAATTTTACTGTTTTAACTCTGTATTTTAATTTTATATCAATTTTACTGTGTGGTTTTTGTCCTGGTTGTGCTTTTTATACTGTATTTTGTATTTGTGCTTTTAACCTGTTGGTTGTTTTATTATGGTTTTAATTTTTGTGAACCGCCCAGAGAGCTTCGGCTATTGGGCGGTGTAAAAATGTAATAAATAAATAAAAATAAATAAATAAATAAATATCCCTAGATTGTGGGAATGGACATTAAAATGGCAAATGCAGTTGAATTAAAATGTAAAGTGATGCACTTTGGGGTAAAAAATCCTAAATTCACATATACGTTCATGGGGGTCTTAGTTGGCAGTGGCCAAGAAACAGCTCTTGGGATTGTGGTGGACAGCTCAATGAAAATGTTGAAAAAAGGCAAATTCCATGTTGGAGTTCAAAGGAATTGAAAATAAAACTGTCAATAACATAATGCCTTCTACAAATCTATAGTGTGACCATATTTGGAATACTGTGTACAGTTCTGGTCACCACACCTCAGAAATAATGCTTTACCGGGGGAAGTGTGGAAAAAGGCAACCAAACTGAGCAGGGGCATGGTTATAACATTTGGGGCTTTTTAGATTAGAAAAAACAATAGTATGGAATAGAAGTGTATAAAACTATGCATGGTGTATCTGGAAGTGGACAGGGAAAAATGTTCCTCCCTTTCTCAAAGTACTTGAATCTGTGGTCATCCCATAATGCTGAATGGTGGGGTATTCAAGACAGATAAAGTACTTATTTACCCAGCAGATGGTTAAAACATGGAATTCACTACCACAAGGTGTAGCAATGGGCACCAGCTTGGATGGTTTTAAAAGGGGAATAGATAAATTCATGGCAGATAAGGCTATCTACTAGCCATGATGGCTATATATTGCCTCCAGTTTCAGAGGCAGTATACTTCTGTATGTCAGTTGCAGGGAAACATGAGCTTTCATGTCTTGTGGGCTTCCCCTTTGGGCATCTGGTTGGCCACTGCACTAACAGAATGTTGGACTAGATAGGCCTATGGTCTGATCTAGCACAGCTCTTATATTCCATTAATTAAGTAATTGTAAAGACTTATATGCTGTCTTCCAATCAAATTATCTCTAAGGCAACTTCCAGGAAATTGAAACAGAAGAATAACAATGCAAAGCAACTGAGAACAACTGAAATCCATATTGTAAACATCATTATTATGTGGCATTAAAAGCTTGAGCAACAAAGCCACTTTTGCATGGAGACTATAATAAAGGAAAGTGGTGTCTAGGTAAACATGTTTGGGGAGCGCATTACACCCTCAGGGCACCAAGTCTGTGTCCTAGGTAGCCATTTAACTAACCTGAGAAGCTTGGGATACCCAGAGAAGGGCCTCAGCTGATGACCTTAGTACCTTGGCACGTTTGTATGGGAGAAGCCAGTCCTTCTGATAATAGCTTGTGATCAGGAGAGTAATGCTTCTCTATGATACATTTTGACCCAAAGAACAAAACCCTCTTCGCTTTTAAGTGCCAGATACGCAGCTGCAAAGCAAGTGAACACACAGCACAGAGCAGGTGAAATGCCTTCAGCAATCGTTCATATGGTAGAAAGAGGGGAGTGGCACTCAGGCAGTGATCTTTGGTGTGAGAAAGGGGGTGTTACAAGTACACAAGAATGTCGGAATGTATAGCTCCATACATGGAGATCAAAAAAAAAATCCTACCACCTGCGCTATCCGTACGTGGCTCTCAAAGCAAGCCATTTATCACCATGCTTTTAAAAAAGGAAGGATGTGTGTGTGTGTGTGTGTGTGTGTGTGTGTGAGAGAGAGAGAGAGAGAGAGAGAGAGAGAGAGAGAGAGAGAGAATGCAAAGAAGTTTTCAGCTGAAGGTCACAATGAATGTAAAGAATAAAACCCGTGCTCCATTCATTTAAGTGGCTATTCCTGGAACATGCAGGTCTTATGGGCAGTTCCACCCTAGTGGCTTCTCCAGTTATAAAATACCTACAGGGAAAGATGAATAAAGAATTAGGTCATGAGTCAGGGGATTGGAAAAGCAGCAACTGAATTAGACTAATTGATTTTCAGACTGATGCTTTTTTTAAAAAAAAAAGTACTCAAGACAGGATGATGCACTTCTATATTTCGGGCTGAGAGTAAGGGATGCAATTTATATTGCTGGCCTATTAACTCTCAAAGTCCCTCAGATCCAAGGAACACCCTGCTTAAATGGTTAGGTGTCATCACTGTTTAATTTGTAAAATTAGACATGTCTATCAGAAGCCACCACACCCTTCCGACCAAGAAACCCTGGTCCCCAATATTGTATGTGAGAGGATAGTCTGTGGTTACTCAAGGATGCAAGAAAGATACTTTGTACATGCTCCTATCTTGCAGTTCAGGAAAAAAAAGTACAATTAGCACTCAATAGAAGTGTCGTTCCTGAAATTGAAAACTGGCAACAGCGGCAGAGAAACAGGGAATATGGGATAGGCTGGCTCTTGCACAGGTAGGAGGAGTAGAGCAACGAAGAAGGAAGGGTGAGCCAGAGTTGGGTGGGGTGGTATATCATAAGCAATTCTGCATGTGCCTAGTAGGGCATGGGTTTGTGATAGCAACTGACAATGGAAAGAGGGGGCTGCAGAGGATTCTTGTAGCCCCTAGGCCGGGGGTGTTGAACTTCAGGGTCGCAGACCAAATCTAGCCCATCTGGGGTCCAAATCCAACCAACTGGGGTTGACCAGATGGCCATGTCCCCTACCTTTGGCCCCACACCTTTCCCCTGGCTGCTGATCATTTGGCAATTCCCCTGTTTTGGGCAGGATTTTCCCCCATTCTAAAACTTCCAAATGCTTCTCCTCAGAGTTAGATCCTTGCAACAAGACCCACCACTGGAATGTGGCCTCTGAAAGCTTCTCCGAAATGGAATTATGCCCTCAAGCTGAAAGGTTTTCAACACCCCTGTCCGAAACTGATGACAAGAATACAGGACATTTCTCTGGATGGGGCCAAAGAAATTCTGCTGGGGCGGGCTGGTTTAGGGGAAAGTGTGTGCATACATTCCTGGATGCCCAATATGGGCAGAGTCCTTAGTGGAGTTTAAGGAATTGATGCTGAATCTGATGACATCCCCAATGGTAGGGCACCCCAGCAGGCACTCAGAAAGATGTCTCGAGGCATGCAGTGGGGCCCATGAGCCCCATGTGCCTACATTATAGAAATGTTCCAAAATCCATATAGTGTAATACGTTTATTAGACAAACTCAAAAGATCACAAGAAATCTGCAACTCCAGATCTCTTCTTCAGGCAAGATGTGCCAAAAACAAGTTAATGGAGCAGGGCAATAGGAAACATGGTGGAGTCTGATTGGATGTTGTAGTCAAGATTTCTGCATACTTTGAGTCCTAAGATGACATAGAAGAGGAGGGTTTACGGATATTAAATTGGGCTTTGCCACGTGATGTGCTGGTTTCAAGTTTCATTGTCCCTAGGACTAGCAGAACAAGAAAGTAGAAGGCAATTGTCACCCCTCCATTTTTAAAAATATAAAATCCTGCTGTTAACTCAAAAGTCTCCATTCTGAGTGAACCAGGCAGGCTCTTTTGTTAATAGCAAACAGAAATTTACGGAAATCATTTACAGAAATGATTACGTTGCTGCTTCCTGCAGTACAGTTTAAGGGCCTCAATTACATCTCCGTTTCACTCACAATTTCAGTCACAAAGCCGCTTCCCCCTTATCACAGTTGAATTAATAACATTATTTGTATTTAGCACATTTATATGGCTATCTATCAAAATATGTTCTCTGGGCAGCTTACGTTAGCAGTAGACCAAAAAAAAAAAAAAAAAATCACTGTGACCACCCAGCTTCTGCTTTTCTTGGAAACATCAGAAAAAGAAAAGAAGGGTAGGAGATCCATGATCAGAATTATCCACTTTGAAAATAAATATCAACAACTGTGCATGCATTTGTAAGTTAGGTTAAGGAAGCAGCGCTGGTCTCGCTTGTGTGGTTTTCCCTGCCCAACACCGTTTGAAAGGTTTTGGGTGAATTTAAAAGCAACGAAAGTCACAATCCTATGCATGTTTAGACAGAGAAAAGGCTGAAAACTCCCAGCATGCCCCAGCCAACATGGCTAGCTGGGACATGCTGAGAGTTGTAGGCCTTTTCTCTGTCTAAACATGCATAGGATTGTGCCCTAAAGGACTATAATCTAAAGCAAACTTCCCCAACCTGGTGCCCTCCCATGCTGTCTGGGAATGATGGGAGTTGCAGTCTAACTAAAACATCTGGAGAGCACCAGGTTGGAGAAGGTTAGCTTAAGCTTTCCTCTGCAAGAGCTATAATCTGCCTTTAAAGCTGGCTGACCCTGTCAGATACTGGATGAGAAGATGCCTGTCATGTCCACTCAGGATACACTGAATGTCCAGTGTCCCGTAACTTCGAGTAAGACAAAGGAGTCTGAAAAATAGACTGGGGCAATTCATCTTGAAACTCTACCATCAAACATCATACAGAAAGTCCCTTTCAACTCAGCCAGCACTTGATCTTCAACATCTATCCTATTTCTTTCCAATAGCAAAGCAGCCACAGCTTTCAATGTTACAAGCAGGCATGGAGTGAATCCATTTCTGCCTCCACTGATTTATAAGCCTGACTGGAAACAAGAAGCAGGCATTTCCTGCCAGCCAAGTGCCTCTGGGACTCTTTGGCCATTTGCAGCCGTCTTAAGCAGTCCATAGAATTTAGAACTCTACATATATTCTGAATTCTATAGATGACATAAATGGGTTTAATTTGCCTCCCTAAAGATCCATGTTGTTCACGGTCCCTCTATGCAGACTGGTCAGAACACTGAAGCAATCTCTGAAAATGGAAGGCATCCAAAACATGTGTTCCACTCTACAAATGAGACACAGGGAATGTGCGCACCTTTGGCTTTTCAAGCAACGTGTACCTGAACAAACATCTGGTGAAATGGGCATCTCATCTACCCCAATTAGATGTAAAAAGTGTATTGATGTTATCTATCTACAAATGTAGGAGGCAGAGTTTCACACTCACGGTGCCTACACACACACACACACACATGTAAGGGTTCACCCAAATTGAGTGAGGGGAGGTATGACAATTCATTTAAGGTCTCAGATTATTCCTAACCCCCAAAAGTTCCAGTGCCTTCCCTATAATTTCTCACAACACTAATACAGGACCTAATAAATTTAGCCACAACATCAGAGGTTCATTCACTTGCTCATCTTCCACTACATGCTATTATCTGCCATCACTGCCCCCTTTGCATTCTAAATAGGTCACACAAGCCGGTCTCTTTGCAAAGGAAGTAATGTAAAGAAATCCAACACCAGAAATGGCAATATTCAGAAACCAGCAAAACTTGTCAACCTGCCACGTCACTCTTAAGGTGTCCATCCTGGAACAAAGGAACTTCAAAGGAAAACTCCAGCATGTACATGCAAATTATCTTTAAAGGGAAAGTCCAACATGAAAGTGCAAATTACCAAAAAGTTTGATTTTATTCATTTGTGTCTGAAAAGATACAAAGGTTCTTCTCCCACAGAGGTGTTAATTTACTCAGCAATGCTAAGATGATTATATTATCACCTGATTGTATTATAATTTTGCATATATTTAAGTGCTAATTAAATTGTCACAGACTGAACTTTTTGCATTCCATTGACATTTAATTCCAACCTTGATGTGGTTTTCCTTTACCTGATAACTAAGGATCACAGTCTTTGCATCTGATGAACCCAGTTCTCCTCCATTAAAGCATATGTCTTAATAAAATTTGTAAGAATTTTAGGTGCCACAAAACCCATTTTTTTCTCAAGCAAAATCTGAATAACATAGAATTTTAAAGACATTAAGAAATTGAACTCAGCAGCTCAGACATATGTTAGCAGAGCTTTTTCCAATTCAAAGACTGAAATACCACATTTCAAGAGCTACGTTTGCTTTTCTTGAATATAAATATAAATGAAATGTGTTCTTGATGACACCAAGAATCAGTGAACTAATTAGTCTCCTTAGTCTCCTTTGCACCCTCTAGTGCTGTACTAGGGAACACCAATTTAAAACATATATTTTTCTACAGAAACAAAATATTCTACAGGAAAAATATACCAAAAATACTATTTTTTAATTTATTGTTATTCTGATATCACAGAATTCTAATGTCCTTTACATCTAAATCTGTCCAAATTTCCAAAATCTCACAGAAATGAACTTATGTGTTCCTGGGCTTAATGCTAATTACAAAATTTGAGAGCAAAAATGGCATTCTGGAGTAACACCTCCTCCCCCACCCCGATCTTGATGGGCTGCAAGGGGTTGGGATGATGAATTAGTGGCTCTAGCCAATCCATTTCTCCAAATGGGACCAATGTCATCTGGGCCCATCCAACTATATCAGCCCTGGAGCTGACTCTACTATTCTATGATTCTATGACATAGCAAATTCCTTCAATCCCATTTCTGAAATGCCTGACAAAAATGCCCCACCCCACACACAACTTCTCTTCCTTCCTGTCCCACTTAAGATAGCCCTGTCCCTCACAAATACTGATGTTAAGTCACTGTACAATTTAGTATGCCTGGCGTCAAGGGTGGACATGGTTGGGCACCTGCTAAAGGCCCACACCCTAGCAGGGACCCACTGACAACCGCCCTCCTGGGCTTTCTCCTTATCATTGCAACCCACTTATCCACCCGCCTCTTGCTCTGGCCCAGACAATGGAGGCAATGAGAAGGAGGAGCAGCGGGTGTCACTGCCTACTTGCTCCCTGGCTCCCTGCCTATGAAGCAAGGATGTGCTATCAGTGATGAGAAAGAGGGTGAGGAGCAATAGCAGCTGGTGACAATACTGATGAGAAGGTAGAGTCACCTAGGAACGGAGCCCATTGAGGGTGTCTTACCCAAGAGCCCCAAAAACCTGGAATCAGGATGCGTTTCCATGATATAAAATTAAGTGGATATTGTCCTGGTAAAATATAAGGGCATTCAAAGTTCCCCTAGAGAAGATTTAGTCCCATTAGTATATTGTGTGTTGTGAACAAAACAAAAAGGAAAATATTCTTTGATATGCTATGGATAAGGGTGGTACACTCTCATTCAAAGAAAAAATGGATGCACATGCAGATAAGATACGAATTAATCTTTCATCCTATATCATTTTTAAAAAATAAATAAATGCATGAGTATGCTACTCAGCACCAGTAACGTGATATGAAAGCTACTATCGAATGGATCAGGGGTGTTGAACATCTTTCAGCCTAAGGGCCGAATTAAAGTTCGGACAAGCAGCTCTTGGGGGCTGCTTGTAGAGATGGGTGTGTGGCTGAAGGCCAAAGGGATCAAGGCCCAATGCAAAAGGCATGAGGCCCAAGCAGCACATATCTCGAGCATATTCTAGCTTAAAGGTCCTACTGAACCCAGGCCTTTTAGAATGGGAAAATTGCACAAAGGCTGTTGAAACCACCAATGACCAGTGGCTGGGCAAAGAGGCAAGGGCCTGGGCTAGAGAGCGAAGCCTTCTGGCAAACCCCGGGGGGCTGGTTTGGGACCCAGGCCTGAGGTTCTACACCCCTACAATACATGCTTGCAATAAATGAACACACATCTTCTGCTGCAGTAGTGCTGGTCTACTGTTGGCGACCAGTTTCTCTTTATTTCCTCCCCAAGTATTGCAAAACCCTGGAAAGTGAGCTGGACCACAGTCCCAGGAGGAAACTGTGCAGGTGTACCAGAGGCAAGGACAGTTTTGCATTGTGACTGAACCATTTCATTCTGTTCACACTAACATTCACCCTAAATCAACATTAGGGCCTCATCTACACCAAGCAGGACATTGCACTATGAAAGCGGTATATAAAAGGCAGGAGCCACACTACTGCTTTACAGAGGTATTGAAGTGCACTGACAACTGTTGGGACCCATGACACATGCCATATGCCACTTTCATAGTGCTATATCCTGCTTGGTGTAGATTAGGCCCAGGTTTGCAGAAGTTTTGAATCATTGCTCCTTATCCTTTTTTTTTTATTAAAAACCCTTCCCCTTCTTCCCTATCTACTTTTCATGTTAGGCATATCTTGTTTCTTCACTCTTTCCTCATGTTTCTTACATCCAAGAGATATCTAAACCAAAGCAGGGCATCCTCCAGACTGTAGTGAAAACCCAAGAGTAGCCTCTTAATATGTTCCTTCTACACCCCTTCCAAGAATGCTGTGAATGAAAGTAAAAGGAGGGGGGGCTGGTTGGAAGCTAGAACTGTCAGTCACAATACTACCCCCTCTCTCCCTCCCCCTGGAATTTTCTTATATGGGGAATTTGCAAGGGAAATGTATATAAAAAATTGACAGTGTCTGGGATAGCACAGAATGCATAAACAATGGAATTCTCTACCACAAGACATTGTGATGGCCACCAACTTGGATGGCTTTAAAAGGGGGTTCGACAAATTCCTGGAGGAGAAGGCTGTCATTGACCCCTAGTAGTAGGGGCTATATGCAGTATGCCTATGTACACCTGTTGCTGGGGAACACGAGCGGGGTGTGTGTGTGCTGTTGCCCTCACGTCCCACTTACTGGTTTCCCACAGGCAGGTGCAGCAGTGGCTGCAACTTATAATCGGGGGCTGCACAGAAGCTGCAGTCAGTCAGGGAGTGTAGCTGGGGGTGGGGAGAGTGAAGTGGTCTTGCCACCTCTGCTGCCTCCTCTCGCACTGTTTAATGTACAGCCAGTGATGAGCTGGGCTTCTCATTCAGAAACAAAGACAGAGAAGGACACCCTTCACACACTCACCGCCTAAAAAAATTGGTGCTCTGAGGACTTTACAAGCAAGTAGGGTTTTAGAGTTGCTGTCATGCCACCTCTGGAGGATTCCTCTTCAAAGGTTGACTTGAAACCACCCCCTAAGTTGTGTCTAAGGAACTTGAAACAGATCAGGGTCATCCTGGGCCGTGGGGCGGGCAGGGGGAAAGCAGTCATAGGACCTTTCCCTCAAGATGGAGTCAGCTCCCTCTGACTTGGAGGCAGACACCTAAGGTGCTGGTTCAGCTGGCTACCAGGCATAAAAGTGTCTGCCTGAGGGATAAAGACTCCTTGTGAGTAAAGGCATATTCATGAGCAAGGCTCTGTTTGCGAGTAGAGCATTATTCCTCAGGGCAGAGATGGCCTGTAGTTATGCTCTGGTTGGGGCGCTGAAGCAATGGAATTAGAACCAGCCAAGACCTTAAAGTAGCTATCAAGAAGCTGAATCCTGACCCCCCAAATAGCTTCAGCACCTTGGATAGTTCCTTTAAAGTTCCAGCTGGTTCTGACTGAAACCCAGATTGGATTCCAGTAGTCCCGAGATCGGAGCCACCAGCCTCCACCGCTCTGAAGGTCAATCTTAAAAGCAAAGAGTACTGGACAAACTTCCAGTATGCTTTCACAGCTTCCGGATGCTTCCCTTGCATTTCCCTGATAATCTTCTCTGGAACGCTCTTTGTTTGGACTTTGGACTGCCGACTGCTGACCTTGCCTTTGGAATCAGCCCTGACTAATTTCCTGCAGCTCTTTCCTAGGACAGTTGCAGTAAGTTCTGCTCTAGCACGCTGTGTGTGTAACACTCACACCGCAAAGAGCAGAGTGAATTGCTCAGAAAATCACAGGTGGGGAGTGGGGAGGCAAGAATCACCTTTTGGACAACCCCCCCCCCCACACACACACAAACAAACAAACCCAAAACTGTAAAGGTTCCTCTTGTAGAAAAAAAAAACAATACACACACCTGCCTGAAAGTTTACTGGTTACTTATTTAGCAGCACAATTACAATATATGTATACGATACCATACAAACTATGGGGGTGTCCCTCTTTAGTCTCCCCCCCCCACCAACTTGAAAGGCACTTAGCACACAAAAATCCCTGAATCTATCATTCTGAAATGTTATAGTTTTCTTTCCTTAAGGCATCTCTATGATGTATGGCCACAGCTAGACCTAAGGTTTATCCTGGGATCATCCAGGGTTTGCCCCTGCCTGAGCATTGGATCCCCTATGTGTCACCTAGATGAACAGGTTTGACCCCAGGACGATCCAGGGATAAACCTTAGGTCTAGCTATGGCCTATGTCATTTTCACAGAAATCACCAAAAACGAAAACAGAGGGTAAGTCAATTCATTTATACATATATAGCCACCTTAATCTGAAATTTGTCCATCTTCACACCCTCGACAAGTGAATCAAAATCCAAAATTCTCACAGATGAGTCCATTACAGCTTCAGATAGTGCAGCCATACCCACAACACTATCTAGCTATCCATCCATGTATTTTAACTAGGTAAGAAACAAACAATAAACTTAACACATGTCTGCAGCACTCCAGCATACATCATTTTAAATTCTTATATCACAAGACAGTTGTTTTTACGTTATGGGTAGGCAGAATATAGTTCACAATCTACTGTAGATCACTGGAGGATCTGGAGTAGATTAACAAGAGTTTCTTACTCTGAATTGTTTAACAATAGCAACAACAGGGAATCCACACACACACACACACCATCAGGCTGCTAGTATCTCTGATCTGTAGTAAATCAGGTGTAGATTCTATATAGTGGCCATGTATGGCACAGTATTAACTGACTGTCTATTGAGCCACCAATTTGCACCTGGCTTCACCCATCTCCTAGCCACTATTTCATACCTGGCTCTTCCTTTTGGTGGCTCTCTGGATTCTAGAAAAGTGGGGGGGATGCCAGATGCCTGAAGTCTGCCCCCACCTGATTCATTTCACCAAATTCTTCCAAAATACGTTTTCAGTTCCCAGAGGCCTGCGATCTTGGGCCACCCTGCATTATGAAGGGAAACCATATTTCTATGACGTTACCATGTCTGGTGAGCCCCGTCATGAGCATCCTATGGTAAGTTAGTCTCTCTGATAGAGCAATGTGCCATGTGCTAGCAAACCGTATAGCCGGATCACAATTTCCAATGGTGCACAGTCTCATGTGCGGAGCTGCAAGCAGGAAACTAAGTATCTCCTTATGAAGTAATGGACCTTGAATGTTCATGGATCAGGAGTGTTGAATCCTTCCGTCCGTGGGCTGAATTTTATTTTGGAAAAGCTTTCAGGTGTCGTATTCCAGTGATGTGGGGGGGGGGGGGAAGTCAAAAACAAAAGGGGACAGGGGCCAAAATTCATTTCATTTCATTTTCATTTATTACACTTCTACACCGCCCCATAGCCGAAGCTCTCTGGGCGGTTCATAAAAATTTATACTTTAGCTTCAAAATCTTACTATCGGTAGCTAAGGCTTAGGAGACGCATTCCAACCTTTTAGAATTTGTGTGTGTGTGAGGGAAGAAGGCACGCAAACGCTGGGAAACTACCAAACGGATGGGCACTGAGGGGAAAGGGGGTGGGACCATCTGGCAACACCCGAGGGTTGGATTTGGGACAGGTGAAGCGCCAGTGCTGGGTAAAGGACAAAGAGCTGGGAGGCCCGTTCCAAAATCACATCAAACACATTCCCTAAAAAGGATTGTGCATAAGGGCAGTCCCCACTGCAAATGGTACAGCGAGCCGACCCTGCAGCATCCTCCCACAATATGGAGGCAATTTTCTGTTCTCTTCCAGGAAAATTTCCAACCCACGCAAGCTAAAATTGTACATCAGTGTGTTAATAATGTTGCCACACGACTTCTTTGCTTCAATTTCTAAGTGGTGTTGCAAACAATATGCAAACTAAGACTAGCAGTGATAATACAAAGAGATCATGTCTAGAAATGCTTCCTATAAAAGGCCCAGATCCCGCATGACCAGAAACTTGCCACCCTTCCCCAAACCAGGCCTATAGTTATCCCAGCTGAGAAAACATGAAATTCAAATATTTGATTCCATTAATGCCGAAATATGTAAAAATGACTAATCTGAGAAATTTATCTACAGAGTGGGGAAATAGAACAATATGTCCCAGGCTTTTTTGACCTTTATAATGAAACTTGGAATGGTGAGATGTTTGAGATTGTCATCTGGAGAGGCAGCATGTGGGCGGGCTCTTTATTGCACGCAATGTCAACATGCATTTCTAAGACTGGACATCCTAAACATTTGGAGAAAGGCACTTAAGTAGACTGTCAGCATTCCACCTTTTGAAGACTGTGCAACATTTACACAAGACTATACAAAAGGCTTCATAGTGGTGGTGATGACCAGTAGCTTATTTGGCTTCAAAAAACATTTAGACAAATGCAAGTAGCCATTGTATCTTAAGGGAGCTTCCAAATCCAGAGCCTTCATACCTCTAAATATCAGATGCTGGGAACACAGAACAGGACAGGGTCTCCACCATTTTGGGGTTAGTGGGCACATTTGGAATTTTGAGAGAGTGCTGTGGGTGCTCACATAAAATAGTTGCCATGGCAGATGTTCACTATTGATAAAAATGGCTGCCATGGTGGACATGGCCAGTCACAAAATACTCATTTCCCAGAAGGCAAACTGGTGAGATTAAAAGGAAAGTAACTTGCCCAAAAAATTAAGAACAAAGGAGAGGTGGGACCTCAGCTCCAAAACGCAAAACCAGTTTTTCCACCCAAATACGATGGTGTTAGAGTACAACACTTCATGTTGCAGCATGTTAGTATACCAGCTCTTTTTTAAAATGTTTTAATTTTTTTTTTAAAAAAAATGCTTAAGGAATAAAATAAAAACCACCAAAAGTGGTATTTGCAGGTACACTGTTACTCATGAGCACCACATTGGAGACCCCAGCAATAGAAGGCCATCACATCATTTTCATGTCCTGCTTGTGAATTTCCTAGAGGTGCCCACCTGGTTAGAAGCTCTTGCAAACAGAATATAACTCAAAATGAACCTTTGGTCTGATCCTGCAAGGCAGGATCTGTTATTTTTAGTCACTACTATCCATGGCTTTGATAAAACGCAAGACCCAGGTTACACTAGAGCAGGATTTCATTTTAGTTTATATGTATTTTGGAGCCCTCTATCTATCCTATGTCCTGCCAGGAAGAGCCAGGCAGGCCAGGAAGAATGATGGAAGAAGTTTCACCTCCCATTTATCCTTCTCCTATTTCTCCTGCTAAATAAATAAATATATCAGCCAGATGGCCTCTAGCTCACTTATTGGTGGTGGCAGGGGCGGTGATGAAGAAGCTGTAGGATCCTGATCTTTCCTCTCCTTCTCTCCCCCGAGGTGTTCTAAGGTCACAGTTGTGACCTTGGAAGAACAGCCATCACAGTGCTTCCATGGTGGCTGTGCGGCGACAATGGAAGGGGAAATATGTAATCTCGGGTTCCCCTTCTCAAGATTATAGGAATGTCTACAGCTGCAGGAGGGGGAATCCAACATCTGTTATGGGCCCTGGGATGCTCTCCCAGGCACCATAGGAGCCCCCTATTAATGTATATATCAATCTGGTATTGTGATGTTATTGTCCCTGTCCACCCCTCACCCCCACTTCCCAGTCATTATCCAACCTTAGGAAAGGGGTGGAATAGGAATCTAACAAAATAGGATGGATACACACACACACACACACACACACACACACACACACACACACACACAGATGTACATCAGATTCCCTACATTAATAGATATTATATTTAATCCTAGATCCTCACAATTACATCCAAAAGTATTTCCTGTTCTATTCATACGATTCAATGCGAAATTTTGCAAATTCCAAGAATTCCCCAGCACACACAGAGGGTTCCAATTGATACCTTTTCCTTCAGATTGTGCTCTTTCTCACTTTACATATTATTGTTGTCACGTCAAAGCAGCACTGTATTTAAATTAGCAGAATATTTTAAATATTCTGTATTAAAATACAAAAATATAAGTAAATATTTTAACTAAATAATAAAACTCTCAATTACCCATACTGTGCCCTGAATTTCGACTCATATTTAGAGTGGAAAGAAACTCTACTTCTTTACTAAACCACTGCTATATACCAAAACTGTTTTCAAAACATCAGTGTCTTGCCCAATTTAAATATGGAGGAAACTCATTTCCCCCATCCTTTCCCCTCTAAAGCAACTGGTCAATTAAAAATAAATAAAAATAAAGTAGCAAACTTTATTGCAGGCTTCATACTAGAGTCCTTCACCTTTGCACTGTAAATCTAATAATCACCTTAGATGCTCAGAAGTTTGTATTTGCTTGACAACTTCCTGACTTCCTGAACAAGGCTGTTGCTTTCAACATTTATATAACCAAGTTTTCTATCTTATATAAAACAGAACTTACCTTTTTCTTGAGGGGAGGCACATTCGAGCCATATATCTTGCTCCACCATTCTATTCACTATTGGAAGTTTTTGTGGTCACTTCAAAGATGTTCACTCCTGTATGTGGAGGTGCGCAAGTCCCTTATGCTAACTTCATAGTTGTCATAGAGCACATAGTATGCACCCGCCTTGTCCTAATTAGAGTAGTCATAGTCTTAATGTTCCCCCTCCAGATAAACCTGTAAAACAGGCCCAGGAACGCCTCTGTTGTGTGTCAGAAGAGGCTGTAATTGATTCACTGCAAATTATATCCACCCTATGTACAACCATGGAAAGGAGCAAGCAATTTCCAGACGGCAGCTGTCTCAGTCTTTTCCAGCAAAAACAACAAGGGTCACTTTGAAAGGCTAAGGGAGTGATCTTCCACACGTTTAGACAGAAAAAAAACCCTCCTACAATTCCCAGCACATCCCAGGCAGCATGGATTCACTTTATCATATGCATGGAGTGTTACAGAGAATTTCAGGTTTGCATACAGTAATATGGCAGGGAGAATTGTGAAGTCAGAAGGAAATTAAATGCAGAAAGTATTGGCAGTGATAATCACATTGTTAATGGTGGTCATTCACAGTACAGTTGCTCCTGATAACACAAACGTCAAGAGTAAACAACTTCACTCAGAGCTGCCACTTATTATTTTGGCAGGGTTCCTGTACCTTTATCATCTGAGCAGAAGGCAGAAATCCAAGAAGTGAATCCATAGATGAGTGAACCAGTGTGATATAGTGGTTAGAGTGTTGGATTAGGAATAAGGAGACACACATTTATACCCCATTCAGCCATGAAGCCCATTGAGTGGCCTTCAGCCTAGCCTATTTCACAGGGTTGTTGTGAGGTTAATAGGAGATCAGAGATCCATGTATGGTGCCCTGAGCTTCTTAAAGGAAGGACAGGATGATGAGGATGAAGACTAAGAAGAAAACTGGAGGCACAGAATCCATGAGAGACTACAATAGTATCACTCCACTTTGTCTGTTGCATCCATTCACTCTGTTGCATGCACTAACAATAGCTGGCATTTCAGTTTGCCGCCTTGAAAATGTGTGTGTGTGCAGGGGTGGGGGAGGGAGGGAGGGAGAGAGAGAGATGAGAGAGGGATAGGAACCATTCCCTGACTCACTAGGCTATTGAAATTGTTGGGGTATTCTTTCTTGTCCATGATCAATACTTTAGTACCCACATGTAGTTCAAGGCACCCTCATTACTAGAAAAAAAATCTGAAAACAGGTGGTTGTCCATTTCTCTCCCCAAGTGGGGAATATGAAATGCAACCTGGAATGGTTAAGCAAACATTTGGCACATGCAAATCACAAGACACCTTAATTACTAGAAAAGTCTGAAAGGGGACAATTCTGTAAATCTCTCCCTCAAAATGAGGGGTTTAGAGTGTGTATATACAGCACCCCAGTGTCTGGCAATGATTGGAGTGTTTGACTAGGAGCAGGGAGAACAGGGTTCAAATCCTTATTTGGCCATAAAGCTCACTAGGTAACCTTGGGCCCAGCACTCTCTATCAACCCGACCTACCTGACAGGGTTGTTGCAAAGATAAAATGTATTGGCCCAATCTCCTTGGAAGGAAGGTGGAATATAAATAAGCCAACAAATTCCTAGAATAGTTGAATTACTTAAGAACATAAGAACAGCCATGCTGGATCAGGCCAGATAGTGTCCATCTAGTCCAGACTCTGTTTACACAGTGGCCAACCAGCCGTCGGCCAGGAATGAACAAGCAGGACATGGTGCAACAGCACCCTCCCACCCATGTTCCTCAGCAACTGGTGTACATAAACTTATTGCCTGTGATACTGGAAGTAGCACATAGCCTTCTCCTCCAGGAATTTATCCAACTCCCTTTTAAAGCCATCCAAATTGGTGGCCATCACCACAGTTTAACAAAGTGCTGTGTGAAGAAGTACTTCCTTTTATCTGTCCTGAATCCCCCACTGATCAGGTTCATGGGATGACCCCAGGTTCTAGTATTAAGGAAGAGGAAGAAAAGTGTCTCCTTATCTACCTGATCCACACCATGCATAATTTTGTATGCCTCTATCAGGTCTCCTCTTAGCCTCCTTCCCCCCCCCCCAAGCTATACAATTCCAACCGTGGTAACCTTCCCTCATAGGGAAGATGCTACAGTCCCTTGATAACTTTAGTTGCGCTTTTCTGCACTTTTTCCTGCTCTACAATATCTTTTTTTAGGTGTGGTGACCAGAACTGTACACAGTATTCTAAGTGTGGTTGCACCATAGATTTGTATAAAGGCAGTATGGCACTGGCAGTTTTATTCTCAATTCCTTTTCTAATCACACCTAACATGGAGTTTGCCTTCTTTATAGCAATAGGATAACACACTGGGATGACATTTTCATTGAGTTGTCCACCACAACCCCAAGATCTCTTTCTTGATCGGTAACCACCAGCTCAGATCCCATTAGGTTATACTTGAAGTTGGGATTTTTGTCCCAATATACATCACTTTACACTTGCTTACATTGAACCACCTCTGCCACTTGGATGCCCACTCTCCCAGCTTGGAGAGATCCCTTTGGAGCTCTTCACAATCCCTTTGTGTTTTAACAACCTTAAATTATTTGGTGTCATCGGCAAACTTTACCACTTCACTGCTCACTCCTAATTCCAGATCATTTATGAACAAGTTGAAAAGAATTAGTCCCAATCCCACCGTTTACTTCCCTCCATTGGCAGAATTTACCATTTATTCCTACTCTCTGCTTTCTGTTCTTTAACCAGTTACTGATCCATAAGAGGATCTCTGCTCTTATTCCATGAGTGCAAAGTTTGCTCAGGAGTCTTTGGTGACAGACTTTATCAAAAGCTGTTTAGAAGTCCAAATAAACAATGTCCACCAGATCATCCCTGTCTACATGTTTGTTGACACTCTCAAAGAACTCTAAAAGATTAGTGAGAGAGGGCTTACTTTTGCAGAAGCCATGTTGACTCTTTTTCAGGACTTGTCCTTCTATATGCTTACTAATTTTGTCTTTAATAATGCTTTCAACCAATTTATCTGGAACAGATGTTAAGCTAACTGGCCTGTAATTTCCTGATTCCCCCCCTGGATCCCTTTTTAAAAATTGGTGTAGAATCATAGAATCATAGCGTTGGAAGGGGCCTACAAGGCCATCGAGTCCAACCCCCTGCTCAATGCAGGTATCCACCCTAAAGCATACCTGACAGATGGTTGTCCAGCTGCCTCTTGAATGCCTCTAGTGTGGGAGAGCCCACAACCTCCCAAGGTTGGCCATCCTCCAGTCCTCTGGTACAGAGGCTGAACTTAGGGACATGTTGCATATTTTGGTCAGAAGTTCAGCAATTTCATAACTGAGTTATTTTAGAACTCTAGGATGGATACCATCTGGGTCTGGTGATTGTCAGAGGAATCCTCCTGTGAGTTGTTGTTTTTTGATCAATGAATTTCTCTGGTTTGCGAAAAGGAAATTTTAACCGCGTAGGCTAACCTACTCTCTCCTCAAAGCATTTGAATCTGCTTTTCCGCCCTGTTGACCTATATAAAATACACGGGGTTAAATAAGTGGTAATGAGGATTTCATTTCAAGGTGCATACTTAACCCCTTTAGGTGTACACCCCAAACAAGCAATACCTGCCAGTAACCATGCTTGCTTATTAGAACAAATCAAAAGCATAGTAGTAGTGTAATACCTTTCTTATGAATAACCCAATGTCACAAATTAGGGAGATAGCTTTTGAAGGCTTCTTGGTGGTGAATTGTAATAAACAAGAGTATATAGGAACCCCCTTCCTACAGTTTATAATGAAGGGCGTGGCTTTAGATCTCTCTTCTGCTGTGGTGCTGTATATTCATTTCCCCAGCCAATAGTCCCGAAGGCCAAAAAAAGGTGCTACAACAGTGGTGTAGCTACGTAATTTTAGTACCTGGATTTACGGGGTGGGAGGTGGTGAGACAGCCAGGTATATTACTTCAGTTGTGAAGTGCAGAATGAACATTTCTCTTCTTCCCCTGCCCACCATTCCATGCTTTGCAACTGCATTTACATTCCTGATTCAGGGCAGAGGAGGGGAGTAACCCGTCCCCTGAATCTGTTTGCCAACCCTGATTAAAAATAAATAAATACTCTGAGCATGTATGTGAAGTTTCACATTTTAAACTCACTGAAATCATAGCACAGCACCGTTATGACTACAGGAATAAATTAGAACTTGCTTCTAAAGCCCTGATGCTAAACACATTTACTTGGGAATAAGCACTATTTTGTTGTAGTAAAGGATATTTTTTTAAAAAATAAAACTAATAAAATGACCATCTGTAACTATGTACATGTTGGGTTAGCCATCCCCCAACATTTAAACATACGATGTTAAGAGAGGCTGCTACCGGAACCAGCATGAGGCCTGGTGGGGCTGGACCTGGCATACTCATGGTGGCCCAGGTGCTGACACCAGGTTGCCTCTGGTGGCCTGTCACCGCTACCACAAAAGGGTGTCAGGCCATATGCATGCTGACATTATCAAATAGAAGACATTCCAGCACGAATTTAATGGAGTGTCTTTTTGTAAGATTGTCCTCCTTTTGGAAGACAATTTGCAAGTGCAGGCAGAGGCTGTGGAATGGGAGGGCTCTGTTTTCTTAGGGGTTGTGGGTCTGCTGAGTGCTGGCCCCAAGATTGGGTGGACCAAGTTGTTACCAAAGAGCTTCCATTTCTAGAGTTCTTCCTTATTCTTGTGGCAGCCCACTTCTGGGTCCAGGGATTCAGGAACGCAATGCTAAGTTTCTGGTGTGACAGAATTAGCAGCCAAATCTCCCCCTGGGTCATATGCCTGCTCAGGGCCTTTTTACTTTACTATCTGAAGGAAAACATCTTGTTTTGCGCCAGTCATATCCCAGGAGGTCAAAAACAGCATTGCTCACTTCCTATTACACTTTCAAACAACCTAGGTTTGGGAGCTGGCACCAGCAGGCAAGAGAGAACCAGATAAGATGTCAAAAATCCTGTGGAATCTTGGTGCATAGAGACCCAACAGCTAATCATTGCCTTGCTTGCTCCCAGCACCAGAACCAGCTATGCCAAGAGAAATCCAGCAGCCCAGGTTCACTTGTACTTCATCCCAAGCCTGTCCTTTACCATTCAAGTATGGTATCCAACATGCAGTGCACCTGGAATGTTCTCTGGCCTCAACCCATACTTGAGGATGCAGTTCAGGAGGAGGCGCTTCTTGAAGAGTCGCCATTTCTCACTCTTGAGTCTTTCCAGGATAGAGGGAATTTGTTTAACAGATGCTTCCGATTCAGAAGTCTCACTTCCAGAGCAACCCCCATCAATCCAAAGTGAAGGGAGCCAGTGGCTGCAGAACCAGGCCCCAGAGCACAGAAGCTCCTCAGAGGGGTCAGGGACATGGGCTGGCCAGCTTCCAGAAGGCCTGTGCCCTTTGTAGAAGCAAAAGACCCCTTCCGTGGGTGAGAACACTCTAGGCAACTTTTGCACAGTGATCTGCCCAAGGTCCTAACGGCTTTTGTCTTAGGCCCAACTCTTCCTTGCATGCCTTGACCAGACCTTACCAGACATGACTCTGCCTTATTTCCTTGACCTGACCTTATCAGATGCGACTCTGCCATTGTTGCAGTCCACTCTCCTAATGAACTTGGAGCACCTGTGTCAGAACCGGCTGGCATGCAGTAACATTGCTAGTGCCATTTCCTCCTTGGCCTTCAAGCAGGGCTGCCATGAGTGGTCCATGAAGGCAGCAATTGCCTCAAGTGCCAACACCAGGAAGGCACGGTTGCCATCTCTGAATTCCTAGGCTCTCCTCTTCCCCACCAGGAGCCAACAAGCACTGAGTGGCTCACCTGGTGCAGAGCTATCACCTTCCACCATCACAAAAACACTCTTCATGGTCTCTCACTCATGGGGGGGGGGGGGAGGGGAGGGGAGGGGAAGAAGCCACCGCGCCACTCAGTCATGGAGCATCCTTTCTCTTCCCATCCTCCTGCAACTGCACCCTCAAGGGCTGAGAGGGGAAGAGGAGCGAGCAAGCAACAGTTACTGCTGCACCATGGGGGGATGAAGACTCAGAGGAGGAAAGAATGGCAGCAACCTCCACACACCTATCCTCCACTTGAGAGGCCCCAGCAGTTTATTTATTTATTTGTTGTATTTATATACCGCCCCATAGCCGAAGCTCTCTGGGCGATTTGCAAAAGTTAAAAACAGTAAACATTAAAAGTATACAAAATTTTAAAACATCAAAACAACAGTATAAAAACAACAGTATCCATTTAAAAACAACAGTTCTGGGGGTCAGTTAAAAAATGAACTTAGCATTGCTAAATGGTGTTGAATGCCTGGGAGAAGAGAAAAGTCTTGACCCGCTGCCTAAAAGATAACAGTGTTGGCACCAGGCGAGCCTCATCGGGGAGATCATTCCACAGTCAGGGGGCCACCACCGAAAAGGCCCTCTCCCTTGTTGCCATCTTCTGAGCTTCCCTCAGAGTAGGCACTCGGAGGAGGACCTTAGATGTTGAGCGCAGTGTACAGGTAGGTTCATGTCGGGAGAGGCGTTCCATCAGGTATTGTGGTCCCAAGCCATGTAGAGCTTTATAGGTTAAAACCAGCACCTTGAATTGGGCTTTCATGAGGCTCAAAAATCTTAACTCTTGAACTGCTGCACAGAACATCACCAAATCAATGAAAGGCGCATCCTATACTGAGGTGGCAAATCTGGGTAAGAGCTGGGCTTCATATTGTCAAAAATCAATCATTATTTGTTTCTTCATCTCAGCAGCCCAAGGAACAGTCCTAGGTGTACCTAACAGGGCCTAATTTGAATGTTTGCAACCTCCTCTCACATTTCATTTTAAGAATATGTCTATATGAAGCTACTATGGCTTTAATACCAGCCAGGTTTTTCCTCTTTGCCTCCCATCCTTCTTTGCTTTAATGAGTTCTGATTAACAGTTCTGGAGAACCGGAAGGCTTGCACACTAGTTTGTGACCTTTGGGTAGGGCTGGCATAATAAAGCTATTGCCCTAATTTGGATTTTTTCCCCTTTTGCTAAAACACCTACGCTTGCTTTTTGTACAAAGAAAAGAGAGGTTTATAAAAAAGAGGAAGTTTGCCATCTAGTGGCAAAATAAGGAACCTCCAACCCAAGAACTTCTAACAATTCAAATTATTACCCAGTTGTGCTTTTGTTGAGTTCTGAGAAAACTTTTCTTAACTTAAAAAATAAACAAATAAGGACAATAATTTTGGAAATGAAAAAACTTCAATTATCATGGCTGAGATTTCAACATTTCAAAGAACAAAACCTCATTCTCATCCTCTAGAATTTATTTATTAGCATTTTTTATATATCGCTTCTCATGTGAAACAAATCCTGAAGCAAATTTTTTTTGGGGGGTGAAATATTCTCCTGGCACATCTCTCTAGAGTTTGAGTATCTGGCTAGTTATACATTTCAGGCCATATTGTTGCTCAGTTAAGACAAGTAAAAAGGAGGGTTTCAATTCCATGTGTTTCCCAGTGGGGAAATCCATCAACAAGATTATTATTATTATTTATTTATTTATATAGCACCATCAATGTACACGGTGCTGTACAGAGTAAAACAATAAAATAGCAAAACCCTGCCACATAGGCTTACATTCTAATAAAATCATAAAACAATAAGAAGGGGAAGAGAATGCACCAAACAATGCACAGGGTAGAGTAAAACTAACAGTATAAAAGTCAGAACAAAATCAAGTTTTAAAAGCTTTAGAAAAAAGAAAAGTTTTTAGCTAAGCTTTAAAAGCTGCGATTGAACTTGTAGTTCTCAAATGTTCTGGAAGAGCGTTCCAGGCATAAGGGGCAGCAGAAGAAAATATTGTAGGTGTTGCATGGGAGTGACTTTTCATGCTTGGGCATGAGATGCAGACTAGAGCAACGATGATAAAAGTCAGGCGCCTCTTAGAAGTCATGCCATAGAGCAGAGAGTGCACTACCTTTTCAGCCCTGAGGCTGCATGCGATGCACAAGGCATTGGGGAGCTACACATGTGCCCAACTAAGCGAACCTCTTTCCTTGCAGTAAGGGAGAGGAGAGCCTTCTCTCCACACCCTCTCCAACAATCCTGATAGAGATTGCTTTTCCCTCACTGCTAGCAACAGCATGGAAAGCGTGACATCTATGAAATTAGCACTGGGGTTAATTCAGCAATGGCAGGGTGGTCAGTGTACTCTTGGAGGGTCATGCGTAAGTTCTTTGGGGGGGGGGGCGTGCAGATTGTGTACCTCTGTCATAGAGGGTCCTGAATCTGTGGCCTAAGGAATAGTAAGTGGAGACCAAGCTTTGGACAAAGAAGGGGATTGCTGTGTAATTGGTCAGCCCAGTAAAGATGTTTCATGGTGAGCAATAGACCATTCCAGGTCACTTGATAAGGCCCAGCCCCAATAAAGGATTTGGCTTGCACTCTGATGGATCAGAGGAAGGGGTATCAGCTTGCTGCCCTCCCTGCACAGACTCACTTTTTCTCTGCTTCATTTCATCCAGCCTTGCTTTGCTTTCTAAACTTTGATCCCTGGGCCTGACAATGTCAGCACAGGACTATGTTGAGGTGCTTTGTGTTGCATCATGGACACCTGCCTCCTCACAAAGGTTGCCTGGTATTTCCAAAGAGCTCACAGGCAGCCTCATTATGATGCCACACGCAGCATCCCAGGCAAAAGAAAGCTGCTGAACCTAACCATTGCTCCTCAGTCCCTTGGATGACCCAACCAAAGGTGGAGGAACACAACATGCTTGGACTTTTAAGTGTTCTGTAAGGAATGTTGACTTTTTGGCTTAGAGATGCAAACCTGAATGGAGATTCCAGTCCCAGCAACCCTAAATTGTTGACATCTGGATACAAACAATCTGATAGCAGCATAAACACCTCATTAATAAATGAAGGTAAGAGTTTGAAGTGACCTTGGGCAGTCTGGCCCCGGGGAATAAGTCAATAAATCAAAACACTGAAAAACTATGGCATCTACTTAATGATTTAGGACTAAACACTGTTATTTAAATTCTAAATACTCTTACTTGGAAGTAAGTTCTTTGTCAGGAATAGTTTCCAAGGAAATGTATTTACAATCAAGATGTTGTCTTAATTATATGAGTCCAACGAATATATTAATAATATATTTTAGAACAAGAGTAGAGCTGACAGAAATATTTCAAAAAAAAAAAATGAATGAAAACGTAAGATTGAAAAATCACATTTTGAGCAAAATTTTACCTCAACATTTGAGCTTCTCATTTGCACATCGTAATTTGTTGGCATTATTTGACTATTTCGGCAAGCGTGAAACATGAAACCTTATATGTTGTCGGCTTTCACAAACTATTTCCATTTCATGTTTTTCATCAAAGGTCTTCAGATACTTATCTCACATACCACCTAATGAATATTATTACATATAAAATATTAAAATCAAATATCACATCAAATATAGATCCCAGATATCTGGCAAATGAGTGAGCTTTCAAAAATATTTAGAGCATATTCAATGCTAAACCTTGCAAAGCAGAATACAATGGTATTTATTGTTATGAACGTTATATAGTAAAATGATCTTATACAAACGGTACATAATCTGATGTTTCAACTGTGGGGGGAAGTATCTCAATTTACATCTGCCATTTTCTTAGCATTATATTGTGGCTGTAGCTAAATAAAGCTCTCTATTCCATTCAACTACTCCAATTCGGACAGGATAGTCACTCAAACGGAGTGTCACAGACAATTTCTCCTGACATATTCTTCGTGTTACACTTAACAAGCTCCAGATTACTGTGAAATACCTATGGGGAAAACTGGTGTGCTTCCACACATACTTAGTGAATTACTGATGCTACTACAAGACAATAGATCAGAACATGTGGATTTTCCACACATAGGCTTCAGTCCCGTGCAGTTCCTGGGGAGTAAGCCCCATTGAACATAGTGTATATATGAAGTTAGCATTCTTTTGCCCCCAGCATGCATCACTTTACACTTGCTCACACTGAGCTGCATTTGGCATTTAATACTCATTCTCCCAGTTTGGAGAGTTCCTTTGGAGCTCTTCACTACCCCTCTTTGTTTTACCAACTCTCCTTAATAATTCGATGTTGTTAACAAACTTGGCCACCACACTGCCACCCATAGCCTCCACTGTGAGAACTGATCATTCATTTCTACACTCTGCTTTTAATTCTTTAACCAGTTACCCAGCCATAAGAGGACCTCTCCCATTATGCCATAACTGCTGTGTATTCTCAGGAGTCCTTGGTGAGGGATTTTGTCAAAAGCCTTCTAGAAGTCCAAGTGAACAAATTATACCAGATCATCTCTACAAGTTTAATGACACTCTCAAAGAACTCTAAAGGGTTAGTGAGACAGCACTCGCCTTTGCAGAAACCATGCTCAATCTTTGTCAGCAAAACTTGTTATTTTATAACTTTTGATAAGTTTTATTGTAAATAATAATTTCCATCAATTTACCTGGAGCAGATATTAAGCAAATCGGCTCATAATTTCCTGATTTTTTTTTTTTTACATTCACCACTCTCCAGATTTCTGGTACAGAGACTGCTCTTAGAGATGTATTACATATTTTTGTTAGAAGATGAGCAATTTCACATTTGAGTTGTTTTAAGAACTCTTGGATGGATATCATCTGGGCCTGATGGTTTAGTTGTTTACAATTTGTCAATAAGATTTAGTATGTCATTTCTTTTCCTCAGTTCCTCAGACTTGCTTCCTGAAAATATCACTTCAAGCATGGCTATCTGCCCTACATCTTCTGCAGCGAAGAGAGATGCAAAGAATCCATTCAGCTTCTCTGTAGTCTCTTTATCCTCAATTAGTATTCATTTCATACCTTGTCACCCAGTGGTACAACTGCCTCCTTTGGTGTTTTCCTGCTTCTGATGTATCTAAAGAAACGTTTAGTGTTCATCTTAATGTTATTAGCTAAATGCTCCTCAAAATCCAGTGTTGCAGCCCTTATTGATAGGTTGCATTTTGTTTGTGGAAGTTTGTGTTCCTTATTCTTCTTCTTGTTTGGGCAACTCTTCTATTTTCTGAAGGAAGCCTTCTTATCTCCAATAGTATCCTTGGCACTACTTGTTAACTATGCTGGTGGACTTGGTACTACTTTTACTGTTCTGTGACATACACTTTGGCTGAGCTTTTATTGTTGTTGTTTTGAGTAACCCCCAAACATTCTAGAGAGATTTGACCCTCTTGACTTTCCCTTTCAACTTCCTTCTTTCCTGTTTCCTCATTTTTGAGAAGTTGCTTTTTTTTCTCTTGTTTTTTTTTTAAGTCCAGTGTCACTATGTTGGACTTCTTTGGCAATTTTCAATTTACATATAAATTAAATTTGATAATACTGTTATAGCTGCACAGGTGCATTGTACCCAGTATCAGAATGCCCGAATAAGCATATGTATTAACCAGCTTTGGTGTTCCAGCTCTTGGGTAAATCTAGTGCAGTCTTCTTCAACTTGGTGCCCTCAGATGTCATGGATTTCAACTCCCAACAGCTCCAGCCAATATGGCAAATGGTCAAGAGTCCTGGGAGTTGTTGTCCCAAACATGGTAGATGCTCTAGCATGAATAACAGTGTGAAACTAGGGTTGGGATATGCAGTTAGGAATGGATTTGATTCTCAGTAGATTCCATCCATTTCCATGTTAAGAGTTTCAGAACTCCATCCATCCTCTTTATTCACATGGGATCCAATTATGTAACCTTTATGTTTTTGAGAAACTGAACTAGATTTCCTGCAACTTCATAGAGTCTTATAGTTTTCTTGCATTTTTCTGTCTCACCCATACCACGTTTGCATCTAACATGAAGTGGTGTGTGTCAACTTTAAATTCACTACTCAGTATTATCATCCTGCAATAATAAAAAATTGCACCTGTCCTGTGATGCAACTTGAATAGATTTTGCACGTAATTACTGATTGTTCACAAATAATTGTCATTTAATTAATGGTATTGGAGAAGGCTCTCAATGTTCAGAGCAAATGTGAACAGTCTGAAGTCATCCTAACGTGTACTCTTCAGTAGATGGTAATGCTGTGATGTTGCTCTTGATCACTGGAAGTACCTGAGATCCCACTGACAAGCCACCTGGAGAAGAAGATGCTGTCCCAGGGTGATTCATCAGGTATATTCCAAAGTTAGTCTGAAAAAACAACAAGGTAGCTGTAAGTCTAGAAGATCAAATACCCAATAGATTGCACAGTAGAAAACTGTAATGACTTTAGATGAATAAATTAAATTCTAATATCTATGGTAAATAGTAGCAATATATTGAACAATGAAAATAGCTATATCACTTAAGATGTTTAGAACCATTTCCATTTTTTTATTTGCTTAATTTAGATTTAACACATCCTGAGAGTTTGAGGGAGCATTGCAGTATTTACCATAGAAGTTATCTTAGTTTTTATTTTAAAAAGGTAATCCTCTAGCTCTATATGGCTGCAAAAATGGGCTTGACAAGGTAGGGGCAACGAGCTTGCTGAAATCTCACAAGGCAAAGAGGTGGCCAGGTGCTTTTTATACTGTATTTTGTATTTGTGTTTTTAAACTGTTGGTTGTTTTATTATGGTTTTAATTTTTGTGAACCGCCCAGAGAGCTTTGGCTATTGGACGGTATAAAAATGCAATAAATAAATAAATAAATAAATAAGAGCCCAAAAGGGCATTGGTTACCATGCAATTAAAGTAATCACACCTGAGGCTTAAAGACAAAAGTTAAAACACAGGGAGGGGACATTTTACTCTTCCCCCTCCAGAAGCAACAATGAAGGTTACACCCACAGCATTCATGACAACACTGATGCCTACAAATCACAGGTTATTGCAGTGACAACACACACAACCCATGCCACTCAGACATGGAGAGAGCTAATACATGGATGTCAACATAGACAAGCCTCCATGCACCGCTTAATGTACAAAATAATGCCCCCTTGCCATGAGGTCCTGTGATATAAGCAGCAATGAACCAGCTACTGAGAGTCCCCAGGCATCTGTGTAGGCAGAAATTTGTCCCTTATCACAAGCACAATTGTTGCTCACAACACTCAGCAGGTAGTCATATCACACAGAACTCACATAGTTCCCTTAAGCAGGAGGCCAGCATAGAGCCTCCTGAAAATGAGGGTTCAGGACCCACTAAGGGAATTTTTGCCCAAGCAGGAAAAAGGAAGGACCAGGATAGTTAAAACATGGGGAGCCACAGCCAGAAATGGATGGCAGCAATCTCTAGTCGCTGACTGCAAGGGCATGTGGTTGGGAAGCAGGAGATGTGAGTTCAAGTCCTATCATGTGAAACAGGGGAAATATGCTCCCCCTCATTGTATGATTGCCTGGCACTAGTATCTATATAAACATATGTCAATGTAACACTTATTACTAGAGATCTACCAGACTGATTTTGCTCATTTTTTTAAACTGAAGCCTAAGCAATGTAGACGTCCAGAAAATGTTGAAAAGTTCGAAGTTCAAGCTTTAAAAGCGAAACAGTATTTTTATTTGCTCCCTGCCAAACAGTCTCCCATTACTCTACAGTTTAGTGCTGGTTTATTTCCTCCACGCCAAATAGCGCCTGACATGACATCACATGTTTTTGACCTCAAACTTGAAGAAATTCTAAATGTTCATTTTTAAAAAAGAACGTTTTCCCCCTTACCTTCGTCGGTTTATTTGTGTACCAGGCAGATTTTGCTCATTTTTATTTGTTTTCGCCTTTGTAAAACAGGATTCACTGCCAGTTTTGCGTAGCAGACCGATTAAGCTAATTTTTGTTTTGTTTTCTCAGACTGTTAGCCCTGTGGCAACACTGGGTCTATACTAATTATGAAAGGAAGAGAAAAAATGTCTCCCTATTTGCTTTGTTCACACCACAAATAGTTTATAAACCCCTATCATGTCCCCCTTACTCACCATTTTTCTAAGCTAGAATGCCCCAGATTTTGTAACTAGCCCCTCCCCCCAGATCATATGCATTACCCTTTTCAGCACCTCTTCCTCACTACAACATACTTTCTGATGTGTAGCAATGTGAACTATTTACAATATTTGAATTGTATGCACCAGAGATTTGTATGAAGGCACTATGATATTGCAAGTTTTATTTCCAATCCATTTCCTAATGATTCGTAATGTAGAGTTTGCTTTTCTCACAGCTGCCTCACAATGGGTCAATGCTTCCATTGAATTGTGATAGGATATGGTGCTGGTATAGCAGGGCTTCCACTCATAGCCCCTTCAGCCAGCATATCCTGAGTATAGAATTGCATGTAAATTATGCAAACGGGTTCAAATTGAATGGGACTTATACAGATCACAGAATTTCACTTTTCTCATGACAGAGGCTGAATTGCTTGAGTGTAGAATTTTAATTTATTTTAGCATGGAGTACAGACTTGCTTAAGTTATACTAAATCGTCCAAAGGGAATCAAATGACCATTCCAGCTTCTTCATTACATAATGCATTTGAGAGAAATTCTCAGAGATAAAGTGAAAATGCAAAGAAAAAGGAAGACAGGCTCCACGTTTTGAATCATGAACAGAAACGAATACTTATAGCATATTCTGCTGAAGATAAATTGCAACCACTTTATTAGCAAAGCTAATGATATCTCTATACACTTGCTTAATGAGCTTGCAAGGAAGGCTGAAGTACTGCTGCATTATTTGCTGCCTGTAATTGCAGTGGAAACGAGGGATTTGATCTCGTTGTGAGTAACTCAATCCAGCAGAGATTTAGATATGGCATTGTTTAAACCACATGAGCAATTCTTCTGACATCCACCAATACTTGGCCATTAATCGTGGGATCACTGTTGCTGGGAAACAGAGTTCATTTCTTCCAGTTTCATTCTTTCTTTACTGCTTCTTGGTTTGGAAACTTGAGAAATGGTCAGTGAGTTAAGACGTGAAAAAACTTTCCAATTATTGCTGCTTCAAGTGAATGATGTAGGAAAACTTCAGTTTGAAGTGAGAATTTTCAGTAAACAAACATCAAGTGTAGCTAGAAACCAGTGCAACAAAGTATAAATTAATTTAATTAAGAAAAAGTCGAGGACCCTGCGTGTTTCACCCAATGCAAGTGGTAGATATGAGTTATAGCTGGCCCTTATGTTTCCAGGAATGGAGATAGCTTCTCTGTCCAAGAATGCATTGCTAGATGTAATCTGATACTTGCAACACCTACCAATGACTAATTCATTCAGTCTGCAAATCTTCATCTGTAGGGTATGAAACGGCACAACATGGGCACTACATCTGGCCAAATTTTTAGATTTCTCTAAAATTCCTTCTCCCAACTTTTTGTTTTTTAACCACTTAGCCTGATGAACAGTACTTGAGATTTCAAAAGTGTACACACTTTTGTAATATTTTGTTTGGTCCTAATAAAACCAATAAAGTCTAATAAAGCTGTTGCCCAGCTGTCCATGATTTTTCTCATGGACCAGCACAGTGATCTTTGCTTTTTAAAAATGTGCTTTAGAAAATACCATATTTAGCCATTCAAGAAGACAAGCTTTCCATCACCTGAAGAGGGACTTTGCACTAATATTTCCATTCCCCGCAACCAGTACTAGGGTTGTACAAGAATTTCGTTCCTGTTTGCAAATCATGTGAACATGATTTGCAAACATGAACATAATTTTGGGGAAATGTTCACAATTTACCAAGCCTGCACTCACATTTGAAAGTGCACACTTCAGCAAATGTGCATTTCTCCTCGAAAGGTGCATTCCCCACCACCACCAAAATCTACATTTTCACGCTTTAGCTTATGAGGGGGGTAAGTGCCCATTTTGGGTGCACACTTCTAGAAATAAAAATTTTCCAGATCAGAAAAAAAGACACTCACATTTAAGAACGTGAACAAGATGAATTGAGCTTCAAGGAAGAAATAGGAGAACCTCAATGAGCTCAAACATTACATGTTTGCTCATCTCTAAGTAATACTTACAATTTGGCTTCAATTAATTTTTTTTTACCTCACACATCAACTAAAATTACTCTGACTTTGTTACTATAAGGACTGACATATTTCTCTGTATGGGCTCCTCTAGACATCTGATGGTGTGTAGGAATCTGATGAAGTGTTAATGCCATGAACCCTTATCTTAAGGTCCACCTGTATATATGTGTGTAAATAAAACCTATATCACATAAACTCCTTAAGTCCCAGTGTCCTTCTCTTAAGGAAACTGAACCAGGGGTAAGCACTGGAACGTCTTACTGCTTGGAAGTGAGGTGCACACACATAACCCTGTTCTTGAAACAATTTGACTGAAAGCATGCATGGAGGGGTAAGACTATAAGGGCAATCTGAAGCATATTTACTCAGAAGCAAGTCCCACTAAATGCAATGGCACTTAGAGCTTCTTCAAATGAGTGTTTTATTGCATGCTCACAACTGGCCACTCACGGATATTCACGGATCATTTTGACAACGACGTGTTCCTCCTGCTGGTCTCTCGCTCCTTCCGCCATTTTTTTTCATTGTAAAATAATCCTCCAAAAATGCAACTCTTCTGAGCTATAGCGACATTTGTCACTATTTCCTGCCATGTGCAGGAGAAGTTTCACTATAAAATGCCCACTACATTGAATGGGCCATGCAGTTGCTCCTCTTCCTCTGGGTAATTGCAGCTCATTGTGGAAGAGATGCGGCTTCAGAGCTAATGGTAAGGGGACACGATTCCCCCCCCCCCCATCTGAAGGAGCTCTTACTGCCTAATAAAAGTCTTTTCAATTGCAGCTTAACAGCTGATTCATATATGCAAGTGAGCAAGGCCAGTTGCAAAGCCAGATCCACACCATAGGTTAAGAGCATACAGCAACTGTAGTTAAGAATGTTCTATCTGACTTCACCCTTAGAAACAGGAGGCTTAGCAAACCTTTGTCTTATTGGTCCACCTGAGCAAGTTTAATTTGAACATAACACATACAAAAAGGAAAAAAAATGGGGGTGGGGGAGGACTCTGTAGTCCCAAAATTAAAAATGAACTTTGAGATTGCAGTTTGCAAAGTTATCAACATGAGCTACTAAGCCTCACTCTATTTCTTTGCTGACTTCAAGGACATCCTTTTCCAGAATGCAAGTTCCCAGAACAAGCTTAAACACTAAGCAGAATGCTGTGCTGTGAACTACATAGCTTTATGTACACCTTCTGATGTCAGTAGGGGGGTTAGAATATTAGCTTCTGCATGACTCTTCATCAGAGGAAAGATACAAGTAAAAAGCTACTTTTGCTGTAAAAGCTTGCATAATAGCAAAGCTCGCAGTTGGAAATTCTGATAAAACCTATCAAGGACACGGAAAAACTACTAATCACTGGCAGTGCTAGAGATAATATCATATTAAAGTGTCATTTCAAGCACGTATTTAGTCACACTCAAAAACATGGGATTAATTGTGTATGTGGGGTGAGATGTACAGAGAAATTAAGGAATGTAGATGTAATACAATTAGGCTTTGTTATCCATTAGGCTTTGGCGAAATAAACAACTGGTATGAACACATTCCACTGAAGTGTCTTCCCCCACCTTTTAAAGTTAGCTATTCATTTAAAATATACAAGAAAATAGGCATGCTACTTTGTTCAGAAATTAAGGTTACAAATTGCACCACTACTGTTAGGACTGAATAAAAGAAAACTGACGCTAGTTTGAAAGGCCCCACTACTTTTTATATTATTGTATTCCACGATCACAGCTGTCTAGAAGTTCCTCCAAACTACTCTAAGGTAAGTGTGGTCATTGGACCAATTCCTGGAGAAGAAGGCAATCAATGGCTCTGTGCTCCCTCCCTCCAGTATCAGAGGGAGCATGCCTATGCTGGGGGACAGAGATGGGAGCATGCTGTGGCACCCTTGTCCTGCCTGGGGTCTCTCATGGGCCACTGGTTGGCCACTGTGTGAACAGAGTGCTGGACTAGATGGACCCTTGGTCTGATGCAGCACGGCTCTTCTTATGTCATCTGTAAAATTCTACGGAAGTAGTAAGGATAATTTTACTGCACCTGAACTGTCAGTGTGTATTTAAATGATCTTCTGTATGAATTCAGGGACTGTTGGTTCCTTCAGGGCAAGTGGGACTACCCAACTTCGAGAGCATGCTCTTCTGAAGAAACACTATTTAGATGTAGTGCATTTAAAACAAGGGTGTAGCAGCTTTTTCAGCCTGAGAGCGACACTTCATTTCGGAGCTGCTCTTGGGAGCTGCGTTCTAGGAGTGGGCAGTGCCGAAGGCAAAAGGGGCAAGGCCATAAAATGCCAGAATATTTTAGCATAAAGCTCTTAGTGCTAGTAACTAAACCTTAGAAAAACTTTTAGAACGGATGAAAAACTTCACAAAAGCCAAGAAATCACCAAGTGGTCAGTAGTTGGGGGGAAATGGAATGGGGTCAGGGGAAGGGCATAGGGCCATCTGGGGAAACCTGAGGGATTGGACTGGGACCCCAGGCAGGCTGGATTTGGCCCCTGGAATCTGAGGTTCTGCACCCTTGATACACCCAGCAACAAGGTGTAGATTTCACATAGTCCCATTCATCCCCATAGGTAATTAAGGCCACCCTTGAAGTCTTATTTTTGACCCACCGTATGACCCCACCAAGTGCTCGGTAGAATGCTTCCATCCTGAGTGTTTTTACAAGTGCTACCTTTGCTTCTAGCACTTGTTTGAAACCCCAACTGTGTTAACTGAGGAAAGCAGAAGCTGAAATGTTTTAATGAACAGTATTAACCTTATCTCCATCTGGTCATTCATTTATTTATACTGGGTTCAATCCAGACTAAGTTACCCTGAGGTCCCATGGAAATCAATGGGAGCTAAATTTGTCATGACTAAGTGGCACTAACTGTGGCCTAATCTACACCAAGCAGGATATAGCACAATGAAAATGGTATGAAAGCGGTATATAAAAGGCAGGAGCCACACTACTGCTTTATAGCGGTATTGAAGTGCACTGACAACTGTTGGGGCCCATTGGCACAGACCATATACCGCTTTCATAGTGCTATATCCTGCTTAGTGTGGCTCCTGCCTCTTATATACCGCTTTCGTAGTGCTCTATCCTGCTTAGTGTAGGTTAGGCTTTAGTCTGGCTCCTACCCATTATTATACATACATTCACTCAAATATGCACAGACACCATCTGCAGAGCCATTTCCTCTTGGCTTTTTTTCAAATCCGGTAAGGCTGCAGGTTATATCCTCAAAACAGGCAAAGGAAGCAGATGAGAAAGGGAGGATATTGCAATATCCAGTCACCTTTTTAAAAAGAAAGAAAGAGAGAGAGAGAAAGAGAGAGAGAGAGAGAGATTTGTATACTGACCTTTCTATCTTTAATGGCAGCCAGGCTCTGAAGAAATTCCTTATTTCGTTGTCCAGTTCGTTGGTCAATGCAAATAACCAGACATCGGTGACACGGCCCCATAACCTGAAATTTGCACAGAAAAGTTTCTATTATCTTGACTTGGAGAGAATGTAAAACACACCTGCTTTTCCATTGACAAGAGGAGCCTAGCAACTCTTTCTACCATATACTATCGGCATCAAGTATGTGGGGTGGTGAGAGAGGATATAACTAAGGCAAAGTGCTTGTCGCACTTACTGGCAGTGGTGTTCACTTGTCCTTCTGCTACATGATGCTTTTGTTTGTTTTCCAGAATTCCTTCCATCCCTGCCCTGATAAGAAGGAAGCATCGGTTTCTCTTCTGTCACACTGAGGTCACTTTCGACACTAAAAGCCTTAGTCTGGGATTAAGTTATGCCATTGTTTTATTATGCAGCAGTGTTGGAAAACCAAACTGTGCACTTTTTAAAATGTAGAACTTAAAAGTTAACACATTTTGAAATCTTGATTTCCTAGAATTTTCCCTGACACAGATTAAACACGTTCATGGAGGATAAAGCTATCAGCTACTAGTCATGATGGCTACATAATGGGGCTGTTTGCACATCATGGCAACAATCATGGGTTAATTAATTTATGGGTTAATGATGGGATGCACATTGTGTGAAAACCGTTTTCAAAATAATAATAACAACAACAACATTTATATCTCGTCTTTTTTCCTCTAAGGAACCCAAGGCGGTGTACATAATCCTCCTCCTCTCCATTTTATCCTCACAACAACAACCCTGTGAGGTAGGTTGGGCTGAGAGTCTGTGACTGGCCCAAAGTCACCCAGTGGGTTTCTATGTTCGAGTGGGGACTAGAACCCAGATCTCCCGACTCCCAGTCCAACACTTCAGCCACTACACCACACTGGTTCTATGCCCTTTAAAGCCAGTGTGGGGTACTTGTTAAAGTGTGGGTCTGGGACTTGGGAGATCAAGGTTCTAGTCCCAACTCCGCCATGAAGCTCATTGGTTGACGTTGGGCTGGTCATTGACTCTCAGCCTAACCTACCTCACAGAGTGGCTGTGAGAATAAAATGGAGAAGAGGAGGCCCATGAAAGCTGCTTTACAAGAGGAAAATAGGTATGATATTATTATTATTATTATTATTATTATTATTATTATTATTATTATTATTGGTGAAACCTTGCTGCTATTCTCATAAGAGGAGACTGAGCCCTTCGCCTGCATCTTGGCACATATAGAAGATAATGGCTGAGTGTCAGGATCTGTCCTATCCTGCAGCACCATCTGGCTGCAGGTTTTCATATAACCAGCCTCAGGGCTTCGCAGGATGTGAGCCCTGGCTGGTAAAGCCTTGCAGGGTTCAGGCCCAGACCAGCAGGCACTCCAAGTTTGGGTCATACAGAACAGCTGGGAGCGGCCAGGAAAAGCCTATATAAGAACTGCATTTCCCCTTCAGCCTTTGCCACAGCAACACGGTCTCTCGTGCTAGCTGCAGCCAGTTCCTCGTGCTACCGCAGATCTTGCCTCGCCAGGTCTCTTGTTCATCTTGACCATGCCTCTACCCCCTTTGTTACCTGGTACGTGCCTGAACCTTGCTTTGCCTTTGACCACAGACTTTTGCCTCTGGTCCTTGTTTGGACCCTGTTCCTCCTGGACTCTGCCTCTTCTTGCCTTGATCCCTGCCTGAACCTTGCCTGCTTGTTGACTGGACTTCTCTTCTGCCTCTGGCTCCTACTTGGATTCTGAACCTGTGTCTGACCTTGTGCCTGTTTCCTGGATCTGCCTCCGGCCCTCTGTTGGACTGTGCCACCTGAGACCCATGCCTCACTCCCAGCTTGCTCCACCAGTATTCCAACTGCCCAAGCTGGTTCCATCTCCATCCGTCCCGGCCCCGGTGTTCCTGCCTAAGGACCCTGCCGCCCATGCCCTGGATTGTGACACTGAGCTGAAAATTCAAATGGAAGACTCCTTGGAATCAGGGGATGGGTATGGTGGAATACTGTTTTTGTGAACCACCCAGAGAGCTCCAGCTATTGTAATAAATAAATAAATCCCACTATAAGCCAAACTGAAATTGCCTGTTGCCTATCTCTGCACCACATAATTGAAGGGAATAATTAGATGATACTTTTAATTTTATTTTTTTGCTTTCATCCTCCAAGGAAAACATGTTCGTCATTTCAAGTGTTGTTGTTGTTTTAAATACATCTTGAAATGTTAACTGCTCAGCTTTTGTTTCTCCTTTGAAAGGGAAAGTAGTAGAAATACTGCAGACTAAGGGCATTTTGCTTTTGTGAAAAGCCCCTGTGAAGTAGAAATTTCTTCTCAGCTTGCAATGCCTTCAGTTAATGACAGGTTACTGATCAAAGAAAGCCATGGCTCAGGTAAGTAGAGACAAGGCATGGATTTTGTACCCTTAAAACATTACTTACAGACAACTCAATAGCTCTTAGTCGTAGCAAAAATGGTATGAGGAGCTCATGACTAGTACTTAGGTTACCTACATCAGCAACACCATAATTATGCAGTATAAGAAAATTAAAGAGTCCAGTTTTCATTAAACTATTAATTATTAAAGCACACTTGCTGTTATATCAAATTAATTTCCCCTCATTTATTATATTTATGCTTCGCTTCCCACCACAAAAGCAGTCTCAACGTGACTCATACAAGGACACTGATGATATATTATACATATAATTAATATAACACAGCTAATGCCCAAACACCTGGGAAAATAAATATGTCTTTGCCTAGCACCAAAAAGATGACAGTATCAGCACCAGGTGAACTTCCTTGGGAAGAGTATTCCAAGGATGATCAGTTACACTGTGCATGACTGATTAAAGCTACTAAGACTTTCAAATATACTTATATGTTTAAACATTATACAGCTGAATTACCACATATATGGGACACATAAGATTATAATACAATTGAAATACAATTGGTGTTTGGCACTTTGGAAGGCATGTTTTTGCAGCTGAAAGGTCAGATAAAAATGTAAAATAATCATAATTTAAAACAAGCATTTAAATAATTAATCATTTAAAAACAGCATATTTATTTATTACTGTATTTCTATATTGCTTTTCTAAACTCAACGAAGGTGGTTTACAAAACGTTCAAATAATATAAACCATAATCAAATAAAAACATAGTAAAACTTTGAATACAACCTTTAAAAACAACTATTAAAAAAAAGGCAAGTTATAAAAATGTCTCTTGACCCCCTTCCTGAATCCAGAGAGATTTAGGACCAGTCACAACTCCAGCAGCGTGACTACATTCCAGAGTTTGGGTGCAACACAAGAGAATGCCCTTTCCCACGTGCCTGACATGCTGGCCCCTGCAGGTGATGGTGTCTTCAAAGGGGTCTCTCCTGCTGAGCTTAATAACTGAGCAAGTTAATACTGAGATAGGTAGTCCCTCAGGTATACAGGTCCTAAGTCATTTAGAGCTTTAAGGGTTAAATCAGCAACTTGAGTTGAGCCCAGAAAACAACTGTGCAGATCTTTCAGTACTGGGATGATGTTATCATGATACCGTGCATCATTTTAGAAGCCTAGCTGCCACTTTTTGCACCAATTGAAGTTTTTGGACACTCTTTAAGGGTAGCCTAATGTAGAGCATGTTCTTTTAAACCCAGGAATTCTAGCCCTTCTTCCAACATAGCTTGGCCTTGAGTATTCCACCACAAAGGATGCTAATGAACACACCAGGAAGTACCTGGTTTGAATCTTGGTGAATCCTGATGTGCAGCGGCAACAATTTCCCTGTCATTGCCATAATGCAGGACTTCCCATCATGCTTGGGCCCACGGGCACATCAGAAATTTTGGGAAAGTTTTGTCAGCACCACCACAAAATGGCTGCCATAGGGTTGTAGCCGGTCACAAAATGGCTGCTGTGGCCAGTCAAAATATTGGGAGTGCGCCACTGTGCACATGCACTCTCTCTGTGCTTTCTCTCTGCATTCTATATGTGTGCTACATCCCTCTCTGCTCTCTCTGTTTTCTCTCCCTCTCTCTGCTGACCTGCTTGTCTGTCTGCCTGCCTCCAAGCTTCCTGCCTTCACCCTGCAGCATGCAACAGACTGTAGGAGGCTTAAGTAAGACAAATGTTTGCATTGACATAATCCTATTACTCATACAAATGTGATGCATCAGAAAAATTCTGGTAAGCAGGAAGCCTTGAATTAGGGAAGATGTAGAAATTCCTGTTCCTTTCTCAGTCAAGCTTTAATGAAATTAATTACCCAGGCACTTTTATCGTTGGCATAAAAAGGAATGGAAATGATTGGGTATTTGAATTGTAGATTTGCAGACACTGGGAGAAAAGTCATAAAATTTTAAAACATATTTACAGTAAAACTTATTCGATCTTTTTGGGACACACAAGCAATGACAAGCCTGCATATGGTTTGCAAAATTCAGCAACCACCTTCCCCACATATCCATCCCTTTGAAAATCTTTTGGTTCCCCTCACTTTTGTGAATATATATTCTTATGGGTACTTCCAGATAATGCTTTTATCTGGTTAACTTCCATAACCATCATCCTGTCCTTTCATGCAAATTTACTGGAAGTCCAAACATTGTCATCTTCTACTCTGATCCGCTTGTGTTTTCTTCTTACCACTTCTTCCATCTTTTCCCTTTAAGCAGCTGCACAATGTTTTTGGATTGCTAGCGCTCAGAGCCCTCCATCTGGAAGCACCTTTAAAGACTGGAAAACAGCAGCTATGGAAGCCTGCCGTGTGAACTGGATCTGGTCCCACCCAGCCCTGTTTTCTCTCCATTTTTCCTGATTGCTTTGCTTCCCCTCCCACTGATTTCTCTCTTTCAGCTGGCTGCTCCGCTCTCTTTCCCCACCCTTTTTCCTCTCTCTTTTTTTCTTTTCTGGCTCCATCACTGCAGCTGCCAGTCAACCCTCCCCTAGCAATATCCTCAGCTGAGACAGGGCTGGTGCTTCTGAACAGAATGCATGCAAAACAAGCAGCCACCATCTTATATCACCAAAATGCATTGTTCAGTGGTGCAGCTCCCTGGTGCAGATGGGAGCCATGCAGTTACCACACAAAATTGCTGCCACCACCCACCACCCAGGTGAGGGCATCTCATGGGGGAGGGGCAATAGCAGCTGTGGGGGGACAGAAAGCTTCTGTGAGTGTACCTGTGGGCACTGCACCACAGGATGCTGCTGTAGTACCAGGTCACTTCCACAACTTGGACATCCTGTCTATACACACCGTAATATAAGTTGCTGTTTGCACGGCTGTAGCTGGCAGCTATTCTGTATAATCAGCCTATCACTTTTTTTTTTTGCCTTAGACTTTGGCCTTGCAAGGAATTGCTATTTTCTCTTTCCCAGCAAGCTTTAAGCTACAGCGGCAGCCTTTTCATACCTTGAAATACAGAGTTCCAATGGCAATCTCGTCCCACAGGTCTTCTTCAAATGGCTCATTTGTGCTGATAACAATGTTTGCACGGAAGCGATAGATGAGTTCATCGGGGAGAAGTGATTCACCAAGTCTGTTCCACAGAAGCAAAGCAGGAGACAAAAGGCTATATTAACCTAAATGAATTGTTTACTCACTTGCGATTTCACAATAAAGACAGACTTCCATTACATTTAAAGGCAAACCTATTACACAGCCTTAATTACCATCATGAGGGAAGTTAACAATATTTAGGCAACAATGGCAGTTAGATTCTTTGAAGGATGAAGCTTAAAAGGGTGTCTTGGATGTAGGCAGCAGTGCAATGGGATGTTGGGACTTTTAAAAAAAAGAAGTGACACAAACGTCGAATGTCTAAAATGGGTTGGATAACAAGGTCAAATGTTACTGATGTACAAAGCAAAAAAAGTAGCTGTAAACATTCCATTATCAACTACAATGGGAAAACTTCAAGAGGAAAACAATTTAATGGAGATTATACAAATGTAATTTGGCTCTAAGGCAGGAGGATCAATGTGCCTCTCAGTGGCCCAGTTCTCCTTATAAAGAAAAGACCAGTTTTGATTGGCTCACCATTCCGAGAAGGCTCCTGGATTGAATTTTGACTGCTCCTAATATTAAATTACCAGCATAAAAAATATAATGCACAGGAAAATGTGTGAATAGTACCCTTTAGTTGGATGTGGCTGCTTCCCAAATTAAGCACAGTGTTGGGCATGTACTGGGAAATACCCTGCTTTGAGGAAAGGTGGCAGATATAAAGTTTTCAAATACTGTAAGATAGAAATACGTCATGTTTTAATACCCTATTTCTTCGATTCGAAGATGCACTTTTCCCATATAAACATCTCTAAAAATGGGGTGCGTCTTAGAATCGCAGGTGTGTCTTAGGGTGGTTTTTTTCTGTTGGTGGTACTGAAATTAGTGTGTGTCTTACAATCGATGGTGTCTTACAATCGAAGAAATACAGTATTAAATTTCTCTTTTTATGGTTTTTGTATGCCCTGGCCACATCTGAGTGCATGTACTCTGTAACTGCAAGGCCTTATTGCTCGGTAATATAGGCTTTATTGTAGAGCCTCACACTGTTAAAGATTTAGATTGGGCAGCAAATACATACCCAGCTCCAGCCTAGAGAACCCCTGAGAATATAGACGTGGTCCATCCCATTGTGAGGTACTAAAATGAAAAGACAGCCATGCTGACCATAGGTAAAATTCCAAAATCCATATTAGTGATACCTGAGAAATTACAAATGTGTAAGTTTTCAAGATCTTGAGTTCTCTTTGTTAGGAAAGATGTTATAAAAAGCAGGTGGGGGAGTTATGGGAGGGGGAATCATGTTTAGGTGGTTTTTTGGTTGATCTAATAAAAGTATTATGCTAACATGGATTTTGGAATTTTAGTTTGGGTCAAAATGGCTACTTTTGCTTTTTGTGAGACTTGGAGAACTTACCCATTCTACAGCTGGACTCTGCATTGCAGATAGAAGATTTTATACCACCAGAAGCTAGGACTCTGAGGGTTCATCCCCTCATAGTACTAAGTAAAGCTACCCAGTTTTGATTCAATTTACTCTTTTTTAAACCTAGAACAGTATCTAAAATTATCAGGACTGAACTCCCCCCCGACCCGTTTCTTCTTCACAGCAGTCCTAGAGGGCAGCTGCAGGTCATACCTATAACCATCACATGACCTGCAGACCCTAATTTGAACGTCAGCAGCACCCCTCTTCCCCCATTGCTAGCACGCAAGCAATTTACTATCAACTCAGTTTCCCTATTCCCACACATCATCTACTTTTCATGTTATCTTGACTGCTGAAGAGATCTGGAAATCTCGAACGCTTACAGAGATTTTTTGTGATCTTTTGGTTGGTCTAATAAAGGTACTGATCTAATATGGATTTTGGATCTTTACTTACAGTCAACATAGTTACTGTTGCTTTCTGTGAAAAGCAGGAGGCAATTATTTAATCATTAATAAGTGTATCTTATTAGTACTACTACTTCTTCTTTTTGCAGAAACAAAGGGAGGAGAATTTTTTTTGTCTTTCCAAAAAAGGCACTTGATTCAACTGTTTCTGCCTAGGAGGACAAGTCTAGTTAGATATTATTCCAAAATAGCATTTTAATGCTTGTCATCTTGTATAGCTTCCAGCAGGCTGTGTGCAGGGCAGAGAAGGACAGAAGGGCCACCAACATCCCACCTGAGAAGCCAGCTTCGTTAGTCTTTGCCTCTCCCCCAACAGTTATCTGGAAGTCACTTGCTCACTGGTGCAGCTAGGGCTGGACCCTGGGACCAAAGTCCAGGTCCCCACAGCCCGCCCGACCCTCCAAAGAATTACTCAGGGGCATTAGGGCAGCAGAAGTAAACATCATTTTATTCTTGTAGTCACAATGGTGCTATGATTTCAGTGAGTTTAAAATGCAAAACTGCACATCCACAGAGTATTGGGATAAAAATAAGATTAGCAGTTTTGCTGTTATTGTTCTAACATATCAGGACTGTAGAAGCAGTTTTAAAGCATGGAAGGGCATTTAGACAGGGAGAGAAACGTTAGTTTTGTGCTTCACAACTGAAGTAATACACATGGCCACCTTATGCCTGGAACGCTCTTCCAGAACATTTGAGAACTACAAGTTCAACTGCAGCTTTTAAAGCTCAGCTAAAAACTTTTCTTTTTCCTAAAGCTTTTAAAACTTGATTTTGTTCTGACTTTATACTGTTAGTTTTACCCTACCCAGTGCCTGTTTACCCTACCCTGTGCCTGTTTGCATTCTCTTCCCCTCCTTATTGTTTTATTATGATTTTATTAGAATGTAAGCCTATGCAGCAGGGTCTTGCTATTTACTGTTTTACTCTGTACAGCACCATGTACAATGATGGTGCTATATAAAATAATAATAATAATAATAATAATAATAATAATAATAATAATAATAATAATAATGCCCTACTACCACCACAAGACCAGTAAGGCCATGGTCTAAAATTACCTAGCTGCACCACTGCACTTGGCATAGGATCAATAGAATGAACTATGTGGGGTATCAAATATGTGTTTATCACAGTGCCCATTTTACATAGATTTCTCCACATGATGTATGGCTCTGAGAGAAGGAAGTGCAGGTAAAGGAATATGAGTTTTATGAGTGCTGTATCACCAAGGCCTTCAGTAAAGGGCTAAACAGACTCCTTTTACAATGTGCAAAGGGAATAGTTGCACAACACTGCTCCCTGCTGTGGCAGAATGGCAGTACTAAAACTTGCTATAGCCACAGTTTCTGGTACAACAAAACATGGTTCTAATACAAAAAATGTACCACCCCATATGATACGTTAACCTTTTTGGCAACCTGGCTCGTTGGCTCATCACAGGCCCTGAAGGTAAGGAATGATTCAGATGTGGCAAGGAAGTTTGTAGGAAAAGAACACTTACGAAGAAGGCCCTAGATCGAGTGGCCACCAGCCTGCACTCAGATGGAGGGGACACCAGAACAGGCCATCTTCCTGAGTATTCTGTAGCATGTGGGAGGAGCCATTATTTCAAGTATCAAAGACCATGCAGAGATTTAAAGGGCTTCACTAGCATCATGAATTGGTTCCTTGAGTATAGGGTGTTGCATGCACTCTTTGTCTGGCACTAATTAAACAAGGTAGTGGAAAACCATCCACATTTCCTTCTATAATACCAAATAGTGCAAGAGAGGCTCAAATGCACTTTAAAGTGTCTTTTCTATCCCCACCCACCTTAGTGGTAGCCTTACCACCACACTGTTGTCCAGAAAGAAGGCCTTCTCTGGAGGCCCTTGGCTTCCGGAACACTGAAGACCCTGTTACCGGGTAATGCTATCAACAGAAGAGGTGGATCGTTGTGGAGGAGTGACAGTTGGGGACAACAGAAGCCAGGGAAAGGAGACTGGCAGCTTTCTTTAGGTATCCTCAGGAGAGGTCAGACTAAAACCAACCTTGTGACACAGAATGACTATCATTTTTACAACCACCCTTTGAGGTAGGTCACTCTTATTCTATATTCTTATTCCTGCAGGCTCACAATGTAATAAATAGGTCACTCTTATTCTATATTACAAGTGGGAACAGAAGCTGAAAGCCATCCAAATGACATCCAGTGACTATTGCTGCTTTTCTTATGAATGGACATGTATGGGATATTGATGGGATGGGATGGTAATACTGATGATGAAACACTTAGAAATACATTTCCTAAGTGCTGTACAGACATTAAAAGATAAGACAGTCCCTTCCTGCAGGCTCACAATCTAATAGATACCATCAAAAGGACAAAAATAATGAGGAAGGAAGAAGAAAACAAACAAATGGTAAGGGAGCTTTAAATTAACCTTTCCTAAGAAAAGGTTCCAGTCTTACTTCTTATGTGCAGTAGTGTGTCACGTATATTCTTTTTGGCCATAGCACAGTTTTTCCCTATAAAATATAATCTTGGTGAAGCAAAAATAGATCCTCAAGACAGGGATAATGTTTCATGCCTTACACATTGGAGTCTAGATTTGGGCTGTGGTTTTCTGTGACACTGTTTATTATCATGGCACCAATTAACTAAATGTTACCCATCTAACACACTTGATCCTTGCATTCTCCTTTCCCCAAAGCGTGTTTGTACTTATAGTAATATGAGCCCCTTAACTCTTCAGTTTTTACAGCCTTGCCTAACATGATGGTGGCCAGCCTTGCCTAATAGAGATGGCGCCCACCCCCCCACGCCCCCAACATAAGCTTCTATGCTTCAGGGTATTAATGCAGAGCTGTCAATGCTCAATGGCAGCAGTGACGCTTTCTATCCTATCAAATAAATTCTTCTTAACCACAGTGTTCATTAAAAAGTCAGCAAAATATTTATTAAAAAGTCTAAGCCATATTCAGGGTGTCAATTATGTACGGTGGGAGGGCTAAAGGGCACAACATGCTCAAAGTTATTGAACAGAATTTAAAAAATAAGTTTAGGTATAAGGAGAGGGAGAGAGAGAATATAAAGTATAAAGTGTGTGTGTGTATAGAACTGTACAACAGCAAAGCAACACGAAGACTCTGGATCTACTATGAATTCAGTCAGACTTAAAGTAATCTGTATAGGAAAAATAAAAAGACTAACAACAGAGTATTTAAAAATACATATTTTGAGCTAAATGTTTCGGCTTCTACCCTTGTCAGTAGCTGTGCTGTTAAATGGATACCCGGAGTGGCAGTTTGGAATGCCTGACGATGGAATTTTCCTTAGGGAAATTCCTCCGGATTCAGGCTGTGTAGACTAAAAGTTCTTAGTCTGTAGATCCAGAAGTTTTACATCTACAACTTGACAAATGGGAAAATATACTATTTCAGAAGAGGATGGTCTTACCTTGCAACAACTTGATCCCTCAATTGTGCAATACTTTTCCTATTTATCAGGAGATATTGAGCTTCATTTACTAGAGAGAGTGAGGCCACTTCAGCAGAGGCCCCTCCTGAAATATATCCAGGGTAAGGTGATAGTTATCAGAAAGAATGAATATAGCATAAAAATCCAATCTCTTATCAAAGGTCTATCATCAAAACAGATACGGTGACAGCTAGGGGGTAAACCTGTTGTTGCTATTAGCATAAATGCTCCATGTGTGTGTCTCTCATGCTCAAATGCATTCACCGTAAGCGTCAACCCTTGCCCCACCCAACTGATTCTACCCCACTTGTCATCTACTCATGTAAAATTCCTGTCCTCACCTGTTCCCTCCCACGGAGTCTGCTCATGACCACTTCTGCTTGGTCCACCTGAATCTACCTGGTTCACTTCCATCAGCACTTATCCTCTTGGCCCACCATGTGCGCATTACAGCTTAATAAGAGCATATTACTATTTATTCCCATTCTGCATTAAGAGCAAAGGGAAGGTGGTAATACAAGTTTTCTGATGCATGCTGTGGATGAAACCTGTTGGCAGGGAATCTGCTACGCAGGGGCTCTTTCTCCCTCCAGTCCCCTAGTGTTCTTTTTTGTGTCGTATTTATTTATTTATTTATTTTTATTTATTTTATTTATTTAGAGCTCCGGCTATTGGGCGGTATTGAAATGTAATGAATAAACAAATAAAATATTTATAGGCCACCTTTCAGGGCAGGAGCCCTCCCAAAGCAGCTTACAATAATATAATGCATATAATAAAATTCATAATAAAAACTGATGCAGTAATAAAAGCAGCAAAAGACAGAACCTAGAGCACAATTGTAGCTATCATAGAATAGTGGAGTTGGAAGGGCCTATAAGGCCATCGAGTCCAGTCTGATAAAACATAATCAGGGGAAGGCCAGAGTAAAGTAATAAGTCTTCATGTGTTAATGACAGACATGTTTGGAAGCTATTGGTAAATATTATTTTATATTCTGTTCTGCTCATTCTTGGGAAGCACAGAGGACCTCACTTAGGTCTCCCTGTGGTCTTCCACCAAGTCACAGACCAGGCACAGTCAATCCTACAGCAAGTAAACTGACGTTAACATTCAAGTCAATGGTTTTCTTCAAGAAATGGAGCAATAATAAGGTATTTTCAGATGTAATGTTTTATTTACACTTTTGGTTAATGATATATTCAATATGAATATATAGTTTTAGTAACACTTTGGACAGCTAACAGAATTATATATTGTTGGACACTAAGAAGGTGCTTAGTATAAAACTCATATGCTTTCCCATATCTAAAACCTGTGTGTCTAAAGTCAGACCATTGATTGTATGTTCATTTTGTAATTTCAGGGCACTGTTGCAATTTTGATTTTCATCTATAACAGAGCATATAAGCCATGCTGACATTTCACATTTGTGGAGCTAGGCAATCCACCCCCTAACAACCATGCAAAATATATACCTTTTTCATCTTTCTTGTTAGCATTTCTTTTGAAGTCTGAACTCTGCCTGATCAAGCGGCACTGCCGGCCTAGGAATTCAGAAAACCAATCAGCCACTCTTTCTCCACAATCATACGTCTGTACTCTGTAAGGGAAAAAGTGGAAGGGGCGTTGGGATTCAGCAATCTGTTTCAATTGCAAAAGCGAAGTATAATTAGATACCTGTTTTGCCTGCTACCCAAAAGAGCAATATCTATTACAGCAGTTTAAAACTAAAATGCTATCATAAATATGCCTCCTGCCAATTTTTGGAAGCATTATTTAATTAATAGTGAATGCCATCTACTAAAATTTACATAGCACTTTTAAGTTTGTAAATTGCTTACAATTTTTGTTTCTTACTATTCTACAAGTTGGGAATTGAGACTGAACTGACTTGCATGGGTTCAGATGTTCATTGCTGACTTCATAAATAAAGGCTTATGAAGCCAAGGATAGCTGCTGTGGCCTTGTAGCCCATCCACCTTGTGCATTGGTTTTGTGTAATGATCCTGGATTGCATTAAGCCAGCATTTCCCATTATGTCCAAACAAGGGAACTCTGAGTTTGTGTCCATCAACAAATCAGGATAATATACCAAGATCAGATTATTTTTTTAAAAAAAAAAAGTTAATGGCCTTCATTAAACATATGATCATTGGGGTTTTTTTTCTCCCTCTCTGAAAGGGGGAGTTTGGGGGATGACATTCATCACCCCAAGACCCAAAAGGCAGTAAGAAGTGCTAAAGTACCCTTCCAGTGTCGGAGAATCAATTGCTATATTTTCTCAGACAAGTCCATTAGTCTTTCAAGGTCTTCTTAAACTCCTTCTACCACAGCCCAAATCCATTTATTCTGTTTTATGTACATTTTCCTTGAGTATTGCTATACATTTGTCAGCATTACATTTCATTTGGCACATTTATAAATCGGTTTCAGGTTTTCCCTTGGATACTACTGGCTATAAAGCTGTGTATTCACTATCCTTTTCCATGAACAAATTTAGTTTTAGTGCTGTACAGCTGGTTCCACTGGCTGGGTAATTTATAGAGTGAGAAACAAGGACAGTGTCTGAATATTGATTCCCCTGGGGATCAAATGCCACTTGCATTTGCAAAGAGTCAAAAGAAATACAGGAGGATGCCAAAGACAAATTACTGATTAAAACAAAGCCAGACACATCTGGTTTATTGCGGCATTTTTAGGGCTGGGCAGGATTGTGTTTTCATATACGTTTGTGTAGTGTTTATTGCAGCAGATTTCAGCTTCTGACTAAGAAATGACCACAGAGGTGTTTAAAGGTTACTCTTTTGGCCTGACCAGAGGATGCCCTGCTTAGAGCCCACTGTTGAAACACATTTCCAGTCATCCAAACAGACATACATAGAAAACAGCCAGACAGTAGATTTCAGAAACCAGAATAACGTCTGTAGTTCAACATCATCACTCAGAATTGGAAGCGCAAAAGCATCCACTTCCATTTTCAACTAACCTGAGTTTGTTGTTACATCTGAACTGGAAGTATGGTTATTTTTAGCTCTCATTTATCTAAACAAGCCAAGATCACATATCATGGTTTGATGTTAGCTTGTTTGGACAAGCCATAGTAAAAATTAACCACATTTCGTTACAGTTTAGTTGTAACAACAAACTATGCTTCCAGTCGTCTTCTTGTAGCTGCACCAGAGGACAAGAGGGGAGGGGTCTGTCTATGGGACTAAGGCTCAATCATGTAGGGCCTGTTCAGATGTCATGCTAAACCACTGTGGATCGCTCAAAAACACAACCCAGGTGGCTTGGCATGTCGTGTGTGTGTGTGTGTGTGTGTGTGTGCTCTCCCCATTGATGGGTCAAGCACCCACCTTCTACAGGGGGATAATAAGCCATGAGGGTGAGTAGTGTGTCATGTGTGTAGAAATCCATGTAGTTCATGCCGCTGCTCTGTGTAAATAACATGCTGACCATAGACTCTGCCGGCAAGAGCGCCTGCCACTTCCAACCTTCTATCCAGCGTGACTTCCTCAGTTGCACATCGCAACGGATAGAGCAGCCAGCGCGTTTCTTTCCCTGCTGTGCCAGCCACTGAGATGATCAGCACTGGGAATCTACACATGGCGCGGGGAGGGGTAAGCGAACCATGGGATGCTGTGTGGATGCCGCTCATGTGATGGACCCCCTGTGCAGTGGTTACCTTATCCCTTCCAGCTCTGTAATTTCCCTACCTATGCACATATGAATGGGGACATAGTGTTACATCTAAATGCAGCCACTGTTTTTGTGTGGAACAATTACTGGTCTCCTTCATTTCTTCCAGTTCTGATAAGATGGTGCCCTTGGTTTTCAACAACTTTAGGAGGGAATCTACACGTCATACTGAAGGCGCTTGCGTGCACCTCCAGTGCGTCCTCAAAACGATGGTGTAGATGGAGAAAGAAGAGACGGAGGAAGAGGCGGTGGAGGAGGAGGCTGGGGAACCGGCCGCATCCTTGCCACCGCCGTCACCTCCCCGCTGGCCTCCTGCTGCCGGGGTAAGAGCCACCCGGGTCGGAGAACTCCGAGCTCTCCGACCTGGGTGGCTCTTACCCCGGCAGCAGGAGGCCAGCAGGGAGGCGGCGGCAAGGACGCGGCCGGTTCCCCAGCCGCCTCCTCCACCGCCTCTTCTTTCTCCGTCTACACCATCGTTTTGAGGACGCACTGGAGGTGCACGCAAGCGCCTTCAGTACGACATGTAGATTCCCTCCAGCTCTGTAGTTGCACTCCTTGTACCTGTGTGAGCAGACCTTGCTTTGACAGATCTCAGTCAGACTTCCACTGCTTTCTTCCAAAGTTACGGAGATAGGTTCCATTCCTATATGAAAAGGAATAACAACAAAATTCATGTCTCTGTTTATAATAGTCAGATTTATAGGCTAAACCAGCATGGGTGAATCCAAGTTAATAAGAATTCCTCAAGAAGCACCTTGGAAGGCATTTGTGGTGTTCCTTGTAGGATTGAGGTTGCAAGTAGGTAATTTAATGAGACGTTCAACATTGTTCATACAAAAATCATTAATCACCTCTTTGAGGGTCGTGGTGGACAAATTGCAGCCCCTCTCCCATCCCCAACAGTGGATAATGGTCTCAGTTAGGGTGACCATATGAAAAGGAGGACAGGGCTCCTGTATCTTTAACAGTTGCATAGAAAATGGAATTTCAGCAGCTGTCATTTGTATATATGGAGAACCTGGTGAAATTCCCTCTTCCTCACAACAGTTAAAGTGCTGGAGCTATGCTAGAGTGACCAGATTTAAAAGAGGGCAGGGCACCTGCAGCTTTAACTGCTGTGATGAAGAGAAAATTTCACCAGGTTCTCAATATATACAAATGACACCTGCTGAAATTCCCTTTTCAATACAACTGTTAAAGATACAGGAGCCTGCCACGACACAGGCTCTGAACACCAAGCCTGGCCGTGGCTACTCCCTGCTCAAGCCAAGCACCACCGCTTGATACGCCTGAGGCAAGGGATAAAAACCACCTTCCTCCAAACTATGTGGAGAAAGGGGTTAAATGGAGAAGGATTTCAATAGCTCCAGCTATTGGGCGGTATAGAAATGTAATAAATAAATAAATATATAAAATAAAACACTGTCAGTTATATGTTCTGAGGTGAATTATTGTCAGAGTGGGTGCTAAATGCGTAAACTTCAGATGATAAATGCCAAACAGACACGTGGGATTTTTGTGGTAGTTAAAAACAAAACAATCAAAATTTATTTTTAAAAGTTCACAAGTTTTGTTTCAAAATAAAACATTTAAAAACCTTTTTGAAACCTTTCATCCAATCCTTTCACTCATTCACATACACACTTTCCTTTCTCTCACACAATCACTCTTGAGCTTTCTTTATTATCTGTATTGATTAATATACATCAACTATGTGCACGCCACACTCCAAAGACACCACTCTCTACCCTGAACCTCAAATTTCCCAGAACCTAAGTGCTCTAAACACAGAGACCTAAAGCTCAGAGAGCTAAAAACTCTAAGAGTACCGAAAAAGTCTCTCACAATCCCCTCAGTCATTCCCTTATATATCACTCCTCCCCCCTCCCAAGACATTCTAACTCCACCCACTCACGCCAACATTCTAAACTCACCACAGACTTACAAACTGCAGACATACATTTGAGAACTGACTTGTGGGGTGTAACACCACATATTCCCCCTCCTTTTTTAAAAAAAAAACCCGAGTATGGGGCTGGTTTAATACCTGGACCTGTACATAGGGTTTGGGAAATAAAATGGTTAACCGTTTATACATAACAATTAATAGCAATAACAATATATATACATACAAACCTCTTGGAAAATTAAACAAGTTAAAAGAACTACATTTTTATTAGTCCACTTTTTGGCTCCAATTTTAAAGTCCAGGAGCATCATAATATCCACAACAAAGTCTCACGTTATTGAATTGGACGATTCCTGGTGAGACAGTCCGTCTGCACTGATGTTCTCTTGACCTGCCACATGCTGGATCTCCGTGTTGAAGTCCTGGATCCGCCATGACCACCGCTGCAAAAGTTGGTTGTGGCTTTCCATGGTTGATGATGATGATCTGCTTGATGATCTGCTTGCCGGATGAACCACCATCTCCACACACACAGCTTGACTTCGTCCATAGCCCAAACGATAGCTAGACACTGCTTTTGGACAATAGAACAGTTTTTTTCTCCCTCTGTCAATTTTCTGCTGGAATAGGCCATGGGATGGATCACATTGTCCACTGTCTGCATCAGCATCGCTCCAATTCTGACCTCCGAAGCATCTGAGCCCAGAATAAACTTCTTTCTTTTCTTTTTTTTACTGCTTCTGGTATTCTCTCATTCACCCTATAAGTAGACGACTTAACAGGGAGATGGGCTCCAGTCTTGATCTCTTGTTTTATAATTCTGTTCGCCCTGGTCTGGAGCTGAACAGGTGGGAATATTGCTCTAAAACTTCCCAAATGTCCTCCCTCACCATTGGAGAAGTATTGCTGTCCCATTTAATGCTTTCAGTGCTACCCTCCTCTTTACTCTCCATCAGTAAATCTGGCTCATTTAGATTTTTATCTGGGGAGGTGCATGAAATTTGATACTTTGGGACAGTGTGCGCATAGTAAGGTTTCAACATGCTAAAATGCACAACCTGCAATTTTTTCACACTTGGCACTGCGAGTTGATAGGTAGTGGGATCAGTCTTATCTTGAATAATGTAAGGTCCCTCCCAAACAGCCTCGAACTGATTATTCTTTTTGGGAAGGAAGACCATGACTTTAACTCTTATTCCAAAGTTCCAGGCTCTAGCCTTTTTATCATACCAAGTTTTCTGCTTGGTTTGGGCTTTAGCCAAATTTGTGTGTGCCAGTTCTATAACTTCTTTCTTGTCATTCTGAAGGCTCAGAACATAATTCACCCCAGATTCTTTCCCTTCTTCTAATTCTCCCTCCCAGCTTTCCTTCATAATACTTAGGGGCCTACATACATTCCTCCCCAGCATTAGTTCAAAGGGGGAGAATTCAATGGAGTCCTGGGGAACTTCATGAAAATCGAAGAGAAAGTAGGGCAATTCTTGGTCCCAATCAAAGGGATAGTTTGCCACATAGGTCTTAATCATTGGCCCAATGGTATCCTTAAACTTTTCAACTAGCCCATTTGTTTGGGGGTGGAAAGCAGTAGATGTTATATGTTTGACACTGCAACACCTCCACAAACATCTCATTTCATCAGAGAGAAAAGCTGAGCCTTGATCACTCCAAATTTTATGGAGGAAACCCCAGCAACAAAAGATTTTTAATAGGGCTTCTGCTACTGACAAGGCATCAACATTTTGAAGGGCTTCAGCATTCGGGAACCTTGTGGCAAAGTCTATAAAGGTCAATTGAAACATTTTTCCTATCTGTGTAGGTCTAGGGAAGGGTCCTACCAGGTCCAGTCCTATCTTTAAAAAGTAAGATAAGTGGTAGGGGATTTAGGGGAGCCTTGACCTTGTCCCCACTTTTCCCCACCCTCTGACAACTCTCACAGGACTTACAAAACTCTGTGACTTCCCTAGAAATGTTTGGCCAGTAATAATTAGCCATCAACCTTTTCCGGGTTTTTCCTATCCCCATGTGGCCTGCCAAAAAGGAGTCGTGAGCTAATTTCAGCAGCTGGTCCCTATATGGTTTTGGTACCACAAGCTGCTTTTCAGCCCCCCAACTTCCTTGTTTCTTCCTGGGCAACCACTTTCGGTTTAGGAGTCCCCAATCCCAGAAAACCTGCTATTTCTGAGTGTCACTAAAAAAAGTTTCTTGTGCTTCAGCTTTGGATCTTAAAACTTCCAAGCTGGGATCATTTCTTGTGTGTAAAGCAAACGTGGGATCAGTTTTTACAACGATGTTTCCTGGCTCAGCAGTTCCTTCAGCTGGGTTGCTAGGCAACTGCAGAGGCATGCCTTCAGCATCTCCAGATTTGTTCCAATTGCTTGACAAGCCCTCCACTGCTGCTTATGAGCGTGTAATAATAAAAACTTTTCTACCTTCTAACCCCATGATATCAGTACCTAGGATTAGAGGTTCTTCCTGACAGGAATTAACACCCAAAATACAATTCCCTGTGACTCCCCTCCATGTAACTTCCATCTCGGCTACAGGAATTTCAATTATGGGCCCTGTCACAGGTTTGATGTTAATTTTTCTGTGAGGAATAATCTCCTCACTCATTACAACATCTGCTCTAATTAGAGATAAACGAACTCCAGTATCTAGAATAGCTTTATGCCTCCTTCCATTTATGAGAACATCTTCCCACAAAGATTGATCTGATTCTTTCATTTCTCCCCACACCAATGTGTAACACTGAGAACTTGGGGGATGTTCAGCATCTTTATTTATATCTACTCTCCTTACTGAGGTACTTTTCTCTTTCTCTTCTCTCAGCCTGGGACATTGTGGTCTAATATGCCCCACCAACCCACAATGATGACATGTGAGGTCTGTTTTTCCAAACAGAGGGTTGGTGGTGTTTCCCGCCTTTTCTGTTGGCAACTGATTTTTATTTACCTCAGCTTCTTTTTCAGCCCCATTAGGCTTATACCATGGTTTAATATTATTTTCTTTAGTAGACTTGCTGGTCATATGATAGCCCCTATTTAAGGGAAATTGATCAGCTAGGGAAGCTGCATCTTGATAAGTCTTGGAATCTCTATCTCTTACCAGCAATCTTATATCCTGAGGGATTTGAAAAATTAATTGATCTTTAATCATCAGATCAACTAAATCTTGTTTGGTTTTCACCTCAGCGCAGGTGATCCATTTCTCAAAATGATCCGCTAACTTGTGTCCCAACTCCACAAAAGATTTGGATGACACAGCATTAAGGCTTCTAAATTTCTTCCGGAAATACTCAGGCCCATAGCGAAATCTTTTATAAACTGCTGTTTTAAATGAGGCAAAATCTAAAGCTTCCCCCACAGGAAAACTGTTATAAATTTCAGCCAGGTCTCCCTTGATCAAGTTGGGGATAAACTTCATGTAATCTTGTGGCTTTACTTCCCACATCATGGCTGCCTTTTCAAAGGTATTGAAGAAAATTTGGGGATCTTGCCCCTCAATATAAGGGGTAAAGTCTTTAGGAGATAATTTGGGAGGTCTAGCCTCTTCCTCAATTCTCCCCTGATCTTCCTGCTCAAATTTTCTCTTTTCCAAAGCAATTCGTTCTAGCTCTAGCTCTCGATCTTTTTCTCTTAATCTTATTTCTGCCTCATGATCTTTTTCCATCAGCCTTTCTTGTTGTTCCAACTCAGCTTTCTTCAACTCTCTATCAGTCTTCTGCTGTTTTAATTCTCTATCTCTTTGTCTTATTCTTTCTAATTCAAGTTCTCTGTGCTATTTTAATTTCTCTCTTTCTAGCTCCATGTCTTGAGGAGACATTTCTACAGGCATTTGCCTCAGAGGATTTACCTCAGTTTCACCCGCAGCATGAACTCTGTAATATTCTATAAGAACCCATTTCATTTCATCAACAGTCTTTCCTTCATTTGGCAAATTTAAATGTTTACATCTGTCTGTCAGGGCATGTTTCTTCAACCCTAAAATCTCCATCGTTATCAGACAGAGACTTAACCTTAATAAATAAAATGGTACTGGGAGTTTTCAATTGAGGTCAGGAGTAGTAAACTTGATATTATATAATACGTATCTCACCACAGACAAAAATATCCTGTCAGAGAATTGTATCAGTGCAACCTCTGACTTAGGTAATATGTAACTTTCACAGCTAAGGACCTCAGAGGTGCTTCACAGTAACCACCCAGAGTCCTGTTCACAAATAAAATCCTTTTTGACTTCTGTCACTATAAATGAACAGAGTCTACTTCAGATCCCGACGCTGCCACCATTTACTATGCCACGACACAGGCTCTGAACACCAAGCCTGGCCACAGCTACTCCCTGCTCAATCCAAGCACCACCACTTGATATGCCTGAGGCAAGGGATAAAAACCATCTTCCTCCAAACTATGTGGAGAAAGGGGTTAAATGGAGAAGGATTTCTATATATAAAATAAAACACTGTGAGTTATATGTGCTGAAGTGAATTATTGTCAGAGTGGGTGCTACATGCGTAAACTTCAGATGATGAATGCCAAACAGACACGTGGGATTTTTGTGGTAGTTAAAAACAAAACAATCAAAATTTATTTTTAAAAGTTCACAAGCTTTGTTTCAAATAAAACATTTAAAAACCTTTTTGAAACCTTTCATCCAATCCTTTCACTCATTCACATACACACTTTCCTTTCTCTCAAACAATCTCTTGAGCTTTCTTTATTATCTGTATTGATTAATATATGTCATCTATGTGCACACCACACTCCAAAGACACCACTCTCTACCCTGAACCTCAAATTTCCCAGAACTTAAGTACTCTAAACACAGAGAGCTAAAGCTCAGAGAGCTAAAAACTCTAAGAGTACCGAAAAAGTCTCTCACAATCCCCTCAGTCATTCCCTTATATATCACTCCTCCCCCCTCCCAAGACATTCTAACTCCACCCACTCACGCCAACATTCTAAACTCACCACAGACTTACAAACTGCAGACATACATTAAGAGGGCAGGGCATCTGCAGCTTTAACTGGTGTGATGAAGAGAAAATTTCACCAGGTTCTCCATATATACAAATGACACCTGCTGAAATTCCCTTTTCAATATTTATTTATTTATTCATTACATTTTTATACCGCCCAATAGCTGAAGCTCTCTGGGCGGTTCACAAAAGTTAAAACCATAATAAAACAACCAACATGTTAAAAGCACAATTACAAAATACAATATAAAAAGCACAACCAGGATAAAACCACGCAACAAAATTGATATAAGATTAAATACAGAGTCAGAACAGTAAAATTTAACATTCTCTCAGTGTTAAAATACTGAGAGAATAAAAAGGTCTTCCGCTGGTGACGAAAGCAGTACAGTGTAGGCGCCAGGCGGACCTCTCTGGGGAGCTCATTCCACAACCGGGGTGCCACAGCGGAGAAATACAACTGTTCAAGATACAGAAGCCCTATCCTCCTTTTCATATGGCCACCCTATCTCAGTGACAATAGCACTGCCCATTCAGGATATAGCAGCACTCTGCAACATCTGTGCATTCCACTAAATTAGAAGCCTTAGCAAGTGAATTCTACCTCCCCTCACCCCACATTCCTTGATTGCATTTCTGATACATGTGCCCCGATTCTAACCACAGTTGAAGCTAGTCATGGTTTCTTGTAATCATGATTTGCAAATCCACTTCAAGTCATGGTTTATAAGAGAAATAGGTTTTGGTTCAGAGGTATATATCATAAAATCATACATAACCATGTAAAGGGAGGCGTGAATTCACTCCAGAGAGTGGACACCGAAAAGAGAGGAAGAATATATTCCTTAGGCTAGCTCCTGATTTGCAAACTATGACTTGCAGGGAGCTAGCATTACATCTATCTCAGGTAAAAATGATGTAGCTTCTGTAGAGAACTATATTTTTGTGCCTGCAGGTGGCTCCAAATGATAATTAAACAAGGATATAGCCGTGGTTTGTGTGACCTTGATTCTCAAAGCACATTTGCCAATATACAATTTCAGCTTTTAGTAACTTTATTCCCTCTGTGTCTCATACACTTCGACTGGCACAGATTTACTGCAGCCACCGTGGCTGCCGCCTATGAAAAAAAGACAGCTTTATCACAGCTCTGCCACTTCTAATAAATGAAAATGTAGGCTTCTTTCAAACATACTGCAGAGAGGGGAAATTATGGTAATAAACACACGTTCAAACGAGGAAAATAGAAAAATGTTTTAGGAAAGTATTCATTAAACAAGACCAAGGCATGGAAATTCTAAGAGTAAAATATTTTCACAGGCACATATATTTCCCCCTCAAGTTTAAAAAGACAATAATAAAAAAAGCTCTAACTGTCCCAGCTGTAATTTCCCATCTGGAATAAAATAAACTGAGGGGGTATAAAAGCTGAAAATGGTTTATGAAATAGGAAAAGAAATGTGACCAGTAGTCAATGTGGTTAATTGAAAATAATCTTACATGACAAAACAAATTATTTTACCATCTGGGTGCCACATACTTTACTACATGATAAACGCAAAGAGATTTTAATTTTTATGTGAACACCAGAGGCATCATTTCAGAAAGCATCAGGACAAGCATAACTGGGCAAACTCCCAGAATTTTCTCATTATTAATGCTGTGTTTTATACTTGTGATTTATCATATACATTTTGCGAAAGGTTGTTTATCTTAGATGCAATCTTGATGACATATCTTGCAAAGCAGTGGACAAAAACTGGAAGATGTAATAGAGCATAGGAGAAGAAACGACCCTTTTCCAACTACACATGACCTCTCACCACAGTAATGATTTCAGTGATCTTCTGAATGTACACCAGGTTTTAAAACTATGAACTAATTTGATACAGTGAACTCAAAGGTATGTCCTTTGAATCTACAGATATTATAACAAAGAACATAATTCTTTGGATCCTGCAATGTTGGTTAAAGTATTATTCTGCTTTTTAAATATTTGATGGTATTTTCTTTTGTGTTCACAGTATTTACTTCATCAATAAAAAAAGCTTATTTGATTAAAGGAAACAATCAGGACATTAGTAGACAAATCTTTCTTTGACAAAGTGTGCATATTCTCTCAATCCAAACTGGAGATTATAAACTGTACAAACCACTGACAACCTCTGAGATTGGAGCTCTCAATCATTAGGGCTTCTCGCTCTTAAGATGGCATCCTCAATGAATATTATGCCAAATTACATCAGTAATAGTGGTCATAAAGAGGAGTAGTTGTAAGCACGTACAACAACCTTGACTAAAGAATTTTGCTTTGGCTTTCCCACAAGGAAAGAGAAAGAAACTAGGGCTGTGCACAGACCCCCCCCCCCGATCCGCTCTGGATCCCAATCTGCAACTATCGGATCGGGTCTGCTCCACTCTGCAGCGGATCCGGAGCTCCGCATTCCCCCCCTATAGACTTGCATTGAAAATATCAAACACCTATAACTTTTTTAGTGTTCAATTTAGAAACATGAAAATGGGCACCAGGAGAGCTTCTAAATAGATCCTTAGGCATAGCCACTTTGAAGGAAATCAGATCATGCCCTGATTTTTGGTGAATTTTTAAAAGAATCTCCCCCCCCATTTACAGAAAAGCATGTATCTCTGTCGTTTTTCCAGATACACATGTGCAACTGCCCACCAGGAGAGCTTATAAATACATCCTTATTCATGCCAAGTTTGAAGGAAATCGGATCATGCCCTGATTTTGGGGGAATTTTTAAAGTTAAACCTAAATCAGAATCTTCCTCTCAGGTAACCACATCAAAAATGAACACAGGGAACTTCAAGATAGAAAATTTTTAAACTGGGTGTACAGTTGTACAGCTATGTATTGTACAGCTGTGTACAATACATAGTTGTTCATGGGATAAACAACTCAGACTGCGTTGCCATGCCTGGGTCGCAATACTTCTAAAAACTTAATTCCTACCATGCCATCCACTCATTTCAAAGTGCTATAACGTGTTGGTTTTTCAAGACACATACACACACACCCCTCCGTCACAGTTCACACACTCCAGGGTATGCCAAGCCAATAATTGTAATAACAATAACAATAATATTACTAATAATCACAACAACAAGAATTAGAACAAAAACGCTGTCTGACTTTATTACCAGTACCGGAAAGTGGACGTGCCCAGTGGACTGTGCCACCACCTCTCAGTTGTTTGGCTGGTCCTGTCTAGGTACCTGCCTTTGAGAAGCCACATTACACAGCAACTCGTGCAAATCATTGGCTTCCTTCCACTGGTTCCCCTTTGAAGGGTTCTGATGACCCTCAAGGGCAGTGGGCACTGGGCACGTCCACATGCCGTACAGCACATCATCCACTTGCACCACATCTATTCAGTTGTTCACCAAGGTTATGGTGGGTACCTTGCAGTGCTGTGTTGCCTATCTATTATTTTACTTTGTATATTATTTAAGGTTGTATGTGTGAGTTTGCTGGGGCTACTGCTTCACCAATGCACTCAAAAAGTGACAAAAGTCCTACAAAAGACAAAGAAAGAAAAGTTACTAAGTATCCCGTTTTGCTTATTCCCTCCCCTCCAACATTGGGATTGGAGGGTGCTTCACATGGGCTGATCAGTTATCATGATTGGGAGATGAACCTGTCAATCAACGCTGAAAAAAGCAGGTTTCCCTTTCCCGCTTTACCCATTCAATAAAAATTAATTGCAAGCAAACCGCATGATGAAAAATTCTGTAACTCAACACAAATGACCCCCAATCATCAATGTCTAAGCACAGTAAGTTTCAGGGAACTAGCTTTAAAAACAAAGAAGTTATAGTTGCATTTTTGCCCAATGCAATCGTATGGGAAAAAATTCCAAAATGGTGGGCAGAACCCTGAAAACACGCAGAGCGCTCCGCAAATTAAAGAACCACTCCGCGTTGCTCCACGGACCAGCCGACCCGTTGCTCCACGGACCAGCCGACCCGTATCGGATCCGCCTTTGGCGGAGGTGGGTCGGGTCGCTCCGCTACCACTTCTATGACCCAAAACGGAGTGGAGCATAGCCCTATAGAAACCATGATTTGCACAATGACAAAGTACTAACACTTAGGAAGCAATGCTATGTCTGGGGGGCATAGGCTATTTTGGTTTCCTGACTCCGGGGTTGGAAGCAGGGCTCCAACCTTAGAGCCAGGAAACTGGGCTCCCCGCCCCCTTGTAAGCTGATGTGGTGAGAACTGCTCCAGCCAAATAAACATAGAAGACCACGAAGAAAAGGTAAACACAGTTCAGGCCGTTTATAAACAAGACATTTACAATGAGAAAAGTATAGGTCTGCTGGTGCAGTTAAATGCAATATCTTTTAAAAAGCTTTTTTTAAAAAAGAATTACTCAGATTTATATACCACTTTCCACAGAGCCATCAAAGCTGTGAACATAAAATGCAATGGCATATAATAATAAACTCCTCATCGCTACTCTCTGTCCTGCTATGGCTGGGTCAGGGTCAGGCCTAGGGCAGTCTATAACACAAATCCACACAGCAACATCAAAAGGGAGCTAGAGGCCAGAAGCACAGTGTTACCAGTCAAGAAGAAGGTAGTTCAAAAGCAGGGTCAGAGGCGAAGCTGAGATCAGACACAGGCGAGCAGTCTAAAGCAAGCACAGTCCAAGAAACAGGGTCTTGGCAGGGGTCCAGGAGACAGCAGCTTGGGAGAACAGCCAGGAGAAGAAGCTGGGTTAGGAAAGCAAGGTTGCAATGGTCTTGAAGCTGAAAGAAAAGTGTTGTAGCAGCAGGGCTCAACTGAGAGTTTATATAATCTGGCCTCCCAGCCCACACCCAGATCCAGCTGCGAGCAGTTAGTCCTAACTTCAGGGCCTGTCTACTATAGGCCCCCTACTCTTGAGTAGTCATTTACTCTCAAGGAACCTGGATGCTTTGGGCCAGGGATGGGTAATTTGTAGCCCTACAGATGTTTGGCCTATAACTCATAGGAACATAGGAAGCTGCCTTACACTGAGTCAGACCATTGGTCCATCTAGCCCAGTATTGTTGACACTGACTGGCAGTGGCTCTCCAGGGTTTCATGCAGGATACTTTCCTCGCCCTACCTAGAGAAGCTGGGGATTGAACCTTGGACTTTCTGCATGCAAAGCATGTGCGCTATCACACTGAGCCTTGGCCCCTCCTCTCAGCCCTCACCACTGGTCATGCTGACTAAGGCTGATGGAGTTATAGGCCAAAACATCTGGAGGGCCACAAGTTGCCTCCCTCTGTTTTGGGCCTTGAAGTGCATGCTCACCTCCGAGTGGCTGCATCCATCTGTACTTTCTGTCATCAGCACTCTCTGGGGCTGGGAAGTGGCTTGATCTCCTCCTCTGACAGCACAGGGGGACATCATCTGGAGGGGAGTTGGGGACCCGGTCTATAGGTCTATCCAGTTCCACCTCTGCAGATGGACACAGCACAGCCCCTACCAAGATGCTGAGATTAGCCAGAGTAGTGCTTTTTTCAAGGGGCCTCGCCTGCCCTGGAGGGCCTCTGGGCTCTTCAATATCTGAGTCATCGTCAGAGAAAGTTTCCAGGTTCAGGCCCAGGACAGACGTGATGCACTCATACTTCTTCTATGAGCATATATCCACTCTACAAAGTTACATTCTTTTCCCACCACTTTAAACTGGCATGGCTTCTTCCTGTATCTTTGTGCCAGCTCTACATATTCTATGCTAGAGATCCCTGATCCCTCCCACACTTTCAGGCTTACGATTATCAGAGGGCTCTGCATAGCAAGGATGACTGTAAAACCACTTTAAAGTTTCTTCAAGGAATTTCAAGCAGTCTGTTGGAACCATCATTTTCCAACTCATAACATGCCTGAGATACATTATTTCTACCACAATATCTAAAACTCTCAGCAGGTACATGCCCGAAATATTAGTTATTTGTGATATCAAATTTTACTGCAATCATCTTATAGTAAATGGACAATGAATCTTTGCTTACTAACCTTCTGCCTTGATGATCATCACGTTTTGCTCCAGGTCAATCATGGGTTGTATAAGGCACAGTCTTGGTTCCTGCTTTTGAGTAATGCAAACTCCATTCTGATTTGCAACCATCCAGCTTCGGTCATACAGCAACCCTTGATTTCCAATAGGCCAGTGCCTAACCTGAAAAGAAAAGAAAAATACTGTTTCTCACTTAGTCAATAAACAATGAACCAAAGAAAAGGAAAGCCTGACAGAGATCCCTACGTGTTTATAAACCAACACACAGCATGGCTATTTGTTGTTGTTATTTATATGGTACAACTTTAAAGTTAAAGTGAGCATAGCTCTGGTCGCACTTTTATTTATTTATTTGTTACGTATTAATACTGCCCAACAGCCTAGGCTCTCTCAGCAGTTTACAACTAGTGATGGTATCATTCAAAATCCAAAGGTAGCAATTTTAGATCAAATATGACGGAAACCCCAATCAGAACTATTCTCTCTGTATGTGTGTGGTATTACTACTATTATTTTACATTAAATTGTTGCTTGCATTAAATACATTATGATATACATTCAAATACAATCAAAATACATAATAATTGCTAAAACATTTATATACAACATTAATTGAAATATTAAAAGCAATTAAAAGCAATACAATACCATAATTACAACAGACTGGGCAGCACACTCAGGGAAAGTTTCAGTAAAGACATGGGTCTTTAACTGGCATCTAAAACATGCTACAGTTGGTGCCTCCTGAATTCCAGGGAGAGGTTGGTCTATAAGATATTGAAATTCTTAATGAGATTTTCCTCTCGTTTATCGTATTAAACTATTTTAATAATCCTGAAAGTCTTCTGCCTGGTTCTTGACCTGAATAATTTGGAAGGCTGGATGAGAAGGAATTTGTGAAAAGAAGTAAGGATCTAGACTTCAGTGATCTTAAAGTCTATCAGTCTGAGATAAGAGTCAACAGCTGGCTCCCTGCAGTTGGCAAATTGGAATCTGCCTTGGAAACATGGCTCCCTCTCTGCAGCAGGTAGAAGGTAGACCAGTGTCTACTCCTCCCTGGATTCATGGATTGTGGGTACACCAGAGCTACATGGAATCCAATATTTGGAGTCACACCAGTATTTGACTCATTGGATGAGGCCATGATACCAACCATATGAAATGTGGGAGTATGATAAGTAGGCACACTTGAGCTAAAATCCACACCAATATTTGTTGGAGAACACATTGAAAAAAATGAAAAGGGCAGGTTGCTTACCTGTAACTGTGGTCCTTTGAGTCATCATCTGGGCATTCACACATATGGGCTCTGCACTAGCACACAGCCTCAATTCGGGAAATCTATAGCTGGGAAGTTTTGGCGGGAACCCTTCCCCCACCATTCCAGTGTGCATGACTCTAGCAGGTTCCCACCTATTTTGACAGTCTCTCGGAACCAACACTGAACTTGAATACAACACCGAAGAGGGGATGGTGGGCAGGTTGTGTGAATGAACAGGTGACCACTCAAAAACCAAAGTTATAGGTAAGCACTCTGTCTTCCTTCTTCGTGGTCTCTGTGCATCACACATATGGGTGGATAACAAGCTGCCTTACCAAAGGAGGGTCGGTTTCCTATTGTAGAAGAGAGGAGAAGACCACACTTTCAAAAGCACTGTCTGCTCTAACCTGAACATCGTTTATGCTGAACAAATGTGGATGCTTATAACCATACTGCAGCCTGTCAAAGGACCAGTTGTCAGGATTGGGCCCAGCATCTCAGCAGACGCCTCTCAAGAGGCCATGGGAACAGACTCAGATCAGATGAGAAACAACACAAAGTGGTGGGAGAGGGACCAAAGCTTCAGGGAGAGACAGTCAGAGAAGAATCTCTCCAGGTGCAAGCTAATCAGTTGGATCAAAGCCTGACCATAACCTCTCCCTCTGTGGGAACACAGCAAGTCCCGGGGCAGGGGAGGAGTTGGGCATAACAGATGCAAGGATCAGACGGGAGTCAAGAGGGAGGAGCAACTTTGAAAAGTATGGTGTTCTACAAGGTTGGCCCATCACAGGAGGTCTCCAGGGGAAGACCCTCCCTGAGGGCAGGACTGGGAAAACCTTTCAGGTTCTGTTTTGCAGGCTGGCACCAGATTTGCAGCAATGTCTCTCCTAATAGTACTGCATCCATCAAGGGGATCTTTACTAGTCTATTTAGTATTCTGCCAACTTTCAGGAATGTTAGCACTAGGTTGCCATAGGATGACCAAGTCTGTAACCTGAACTGCAATGGGATTGATTGTTTCACATAATAAAGCATATTTACTTGGAGATGTACTTCTTTATTTGACTACAACAGTCCGGGATGGCTCAGCATGACACCTGTAGAGCTGTACCTCTTTCAAATGCTATCAATGTAGCAGCACCACAGGTCAAGTGCGCATTGACCAGGCTCATGAGTTCCAGTCCTGCAATGTTATATGACGATTTTATGGTCTGCAGCTCCCAAGATGTAAAACACTGTGATGACACTGGGAGCCCTTTACAGATGCCCCCTTGGCAGAGGAAGACTCACAGTGTCTGTCAAAATTATTCTGTTCTTGCTTTGTAAAAAGCTAAAGCACGGCAAACATCGAGAGTCTAGAGGCAATTCTAAAAGCAAAGTAGGAGAAGAGAAAACGCCAGTAGAACCACATCCTGATTTATTTATTTATTTATTTATTTATTACATTTTTATACCGCCCAATAGCCGAAGCTCTCTGGGCGGTTTAAATGGAAATTGGAGATCACCCTTGGCAGAAAGACAATGTCATACTGAAGGACCACCTTGTCCCCATGAAAAAAATCATATAAAGTGGGTCTACTCTTAAAGCACAAATCTCACTGCATTGCCTGACAGAGGTGATGGCTACAAGAAAGACGACCTTCCAAGAGAGGAGATAAAGGTCGGCAGTTACAAGCAACTTGAAGGGTTAGTTACCAGTACTTTGAGAACAACCAAAAAGCTCCAGTGCGGCACCAGCAATTGAATCTGAGGCGAAAGATTGTTTGCCCCTCGGAGAAACTGATATGTTAAAGGGTGAGAAAAAAACAGGTTCCTTCCACTGGCAAATAAGAGCCAGAAATTGCAGGAAGATAGACATGAATTGAAGATAGTTTCAAACTCTTTTCAAACAACAAAAACAAGGAATGTAAAACATGAGGGATGGAACAGCAGACAGGGCCCAAACTGCCAATACTGGAGAATGCAGAAAAAACTGCCCGCTTTCTAGCACAGGATAGTCTAGTGGCTGGCTTCCAAGCTGTATCGAGGACAGACACAATTGCCAGAGGGTGTCGCAGAGTACGACTCATCACTATATTCTCCATGCCACCAATCAAAATTGTGAGCAGGTCCTGGTGTTGAAACCACCTTGGTCCTGAGACAGTAGACTCAGTATCTACAGGATCCTCACATAGTGCCCTTTGGTCTGATGAAGCAGAGGGGTGAATCATGGAGCTATTAGGATGCAATCCTTGCTGTTTGCCTGTCTTCATCAGAACTCTCGAGAGAAGTGGGAATAGAGGAAAGAGGTAAAAGAACTCTCCTGACCACCAGAGAATGAAGATATCCCTCAATGATGGAGGACCAATCCCTGCTCTACTGCAGAACTTCCCACAGATGGCATTCTCCATGAACAAGTCCACTGTCAGAGTGCCCCATCAAGAAAACCACAACTGGAGGACTTTGCGATCCAACTGCCACTTATAAGATCCCTGGTGCAATCAGCTCAATGAGCCCACTAGGGGGCTGTTTGGGCCCGTGACTAGAATGATTCCTCGAGGGATACACTAATAAAATGTATTAAGTATCAGATTGGCTAGTGCCAATGGCCCTGTTGTTTAAGTAAGAAACCACAATTGTACTGTCACCGCCTGTACGAGCCAACCTCACAGGCCGGTATCGAAAGCCTTTAATTTATTTATTATTTTATTTATTTATTACATTTTTATACCGCCCAATAGCCGAAGCTCTCTGGGTGGTTCACAAAAATTAAAACCATAATAAAACAACCAACAAGTTAAAAACACAAACACAAAATACAGTATAAAAAGCACAACCAGGATAAAACCACGCAGCAAAAATTGATATAAGATTAAAATACAGAGTTAGACCAGTAAAATTAAAATTTAAGTTAAAATTAAGTGTTAAAATACTGAGAGAATAAAAAGGTCTTCAGCTGGCGACGAAATGAGTATAGTGTAGGCGCCAGGCAGACCTCTCTGGGGAGCTCATTCCACAGCTGGGGTGCCACAGCTGAGAAAGCCCTCCTCCTAGTAGCCACCTGCCACACTTCCTTTGGCAGGGGCTCACGGAGAAGGACCCCTGAGGATGACCTTAGGGTCCGGGCAGTTACATATGGGAGGAGGCATTCCTTCAAATAACCTGGCCCCAACCTGTTTAGAGCTTTGAATGACAATACCAGCACTTTGAATCGGGCCTGGACCTGGACTGGCAGTCTTTGAAGTTGTAAAAGGACTGGCGTAATGTGATCTCGCCGGCCAGTCCCTGTTAATAAACAGGCTGCCCTGTTTTGTACCAGCTGAAGTTTCCGGACTGTTTTCAAAGGCAGTCCCACGTATAACGCATTGCAGTAATCCAAACGAGAGCATGGATAACTGTAGCTAGGCTATCTCTTTCCAGATAAGGGCGTAGTTGATATATCAACCTAAGCTGATAAAAGGTGCTCTTTGCCACTGAGTTCACCTGTGCCTCAAGTGACAGTTCTGGATCCAAGAGCACTCCCAAACTACGGACCCGATCCTTTAGGGAGAGTGCAACCCCGTCCAGGACAGGGCAAACATCACCTTGCCGGACAGATGAACCAACCACTAACAGTACTTCCGACTTGTCTGGATTGAGTCTCAGTTTATTAGCCTTCATCCAGTCCATTACCATGCTCAGGCACTGGTTCAGAACAGTGGTTCAGAACTGGTTCAGAACAGTTAAAGACTTCTTGACCACTAAGAGCTTAAGAAGATTGATATGTTGAGTAACCTCGGTCCGCAGTGACACACTCTGCACTTATAACATTCCTCAATGAGCACTCCAACCGAGGAAGGAAGCATTCATCATAATGACCTGGGAAGGAGAGGGTTGGAGGAAGAGCAGGCCTGTTTGCAGATTGTCTACCGGAGTGAGGCCGCCACGCCAAGAGCATCATTGCTGGAATTGAGACTATCAACTATTGTGAAGATGGCAGTAAAAAGAATCAACCAGAAATAAAAAGAAGAAAGTGAGAAAAAATGACAGCAGAATAGAAAAGATAGAATAAAACTTCAGCAAAATCTGTAAAGCAGTCTAACAAGACAAGCACAAGTCCCCACGAGGCTACCATGATTGTGGTCAAAGGAGAACTAAGGAATAGATGGGAAACTGCTAGGTTCATGCACACTGGGCATTGGGTGAAGGTTCCTGCCAAAACATCTCATCTATACAAGTTTCCTGAATTGATGGTCCACACAGTTGCAGAACTCAGTTGCACAGAGACCACAAAGAAAAAGGTATGGCTTCTAAAATTCAAATACTGCTCTTTGGTTGTAAGTACTTATTAGTTTCTTTATATACCATCCTCCATTATAGCCAGTACAATTAAATCATGTTTGATTTTATGTAAAAGTTCATGAAGCTTTCATGTGGTATCCAATGTGTTTTTGTAAGACATTCATGTTTGACCAGACCCCAAGAATGTTTCATTAGAAACACAAGTCTTACTTTGAATGTGTTCAGTACTTGCATTGGAGGTTTTTGTGCTCCACAGTGGTAAATGCCTTAACAGAACTTTCGCCACAGCAAATATGGCTGGACTTTATGTACTGATTGGTTGATGAAAGTTTGCTTAATTTGAATAACGCATGCAAGATTGCCAAATTCAACTTTTTGTACTATTAAAATAAAAATTTGCATATTCTGCTACAAGAACCAATAGTTTTTATGTAAATGTGCTTAATTTACATAACTCTGCCCTCAGCGGTCACCTTGCTTTGGCATCATGGAAATTTGAATTGGAGTTTGAGTCTTCATTTTCCAATGGTGCACCTCTGAATTGACTGTGCTCATAGTATGCAAAAGGAATGTTCTTTATACTGAAGAAAAATATGTGATTGCCTCAGTAATATTTCTCATTACATTATTCTTTAAACTCCCAGGCAACCCCCACCCCGCCAAAAAAAAATGAACAGAAAATATATTAAATGCAGGTGAGCCATCAATGGCGTTGACCTCAATTTTCATTCAGATGCGGGTCTGTGATCCATGCGAGGAACTTTTCATAAAAGAGACTATAATAATATTGACATTCATTAAAGCACTGCAAAACACATTGCAAAGGAAAGTTAGATTCTAGGTCAGTGTGTAGAACACCCATTTATTTCATCATACCTTATTCAAAAATGAAAAAGAAAAGTCACAGACAAGGTGGCAATGTTATTAACTTTGAAAAAGAAAAGCAATTAAAATCTTCAAAGAGTGAACTTTCAAATAGTGCCACAACACTTAAATGTCATATTTTTGTTGCAAATGTATTTTTAATTATAACATTTCTTTGTAATGTAAATTAACATCCTCTCAATTATAACATGTTAATCAACTTTTTCTCAAGTGCCATACACCCATCACTGCCTGCAGCCCATGTCATGCCAGAGTATACAAGCATGCTAATTACAGTATTAGTATTTACAGGTTTTAAGTTGATATTGTTCTAGATGGGGGAGTTGGAGTGCATAGCTTTAAAAGAGAATGCAGATACAGTAGGTATAATAAAACCCACTGGAATGGGGAAAAAACACAAAAAACACCCAGTGTTCCTGCTCTGAATGTCAAAAAGGGCGTCGAGTCAAACAAACCAGAAGTCTCTAAAAGGTAGACTCCTCCAGAAAATTTCTGTGAGTGACAATAAAAAGGTGACAAAGGAATTTACTACAAGAGACATACTAGCGCCCCTTGACTAAAATGCTCAGAGTGATCTTGAGATGGAGAATGAAATCAGGAAGCCATGTAAGGGAGAAAGTGTTCTGGTAATGGGTGACTTCAATTACCTTCACATAGACTGGATAAAAAGAAAAGAAGCATATTCAGCTCCTGATGAATTTCTAGATAGCCTACATAACTGCCTTAGAAATGATTCAGGTGACTGAAATAATACTAAGGCGAATGCAGGAACTGACTGGCAACAGTGACCAAAACGCTTGCAAATTAAATTTATATGTAACTGGGAAATTCCGAAGAAAGTCCAACACAGACACATTTGACTTCAAAAGAGGAACCATCTCAATAATGAGGGGACACGGGTGAGGTCTCCACTTACCACCTGTGAACCGGCTGGAAAGTTGAGGTGGCGAGGGTCAAAAAACCTTGTTTAAAAAGGAAGCCAAGTTGGAAGTGTCAAAGGCCCCAGAGTTTGCCATGTAAATGCTTTTACTGGTGCTGAGGGAGCCTTAACACCCTTCCTTTTCTGGGTCTCTGCCAGACAGGTCCAGGGAGAGATGCAATGAAGTGCCAGAGGCCTCTATGCCAGAAAGGTTCAGAGAGAGATAGCAGAACCCATGAGCGGCAACGTGTGAAGGGTTCCATTCCTTTCCCACCTATTTCTGTCAGAAGGGTTGGGATTAGAATGCCTGAGGGATGAGTGAGTGTGTGAGAGAGTGAAGGATTTCCCCTCTGCAGCAGCAATAGTACTGGGTCTGGGCCCAGCCAAAACATTTCCAGCCACCTAAGAATGTAGGGAAGTGGTGAGGGGAGGGAAAGGATTTTTTTGTTTTGTTTTACCCATGAAAAACTCAAAGTGTTCAGACATCACATTAACAACCTACAAATGGGTTAGGGTTAGCGTTCATGAGAACTGGAAGTGGCTTGTATGTGGTATGTATCCTCACAAATCGTTACTTAATTAACCCACGATTTGCCACCCCATTATATAGTCGTGATGACTATAGCTAATGATAGCTTTATCCTCCATGAATTTGTCTAATCTGTGTCATGGAAATTTGGGGGGAAATCCAGATTTCAATATGTGTTAAATTATGTGTTTAAAAAGGTACATACTTTGGTTTTCCGCCACTGCTGTATTATAGAACAGTATTACTTGTTTAATGAAGTGGAATTAATGCTGCAGCTCCCATTTTTCACCAAAACCTCACTGTTTCCTAATTGCCTTAAAACCTTAACTGACAAAATAAGTTTTCACCTGCTCCTCTCACCCTCCTCCCCTTCTACTCTATCACCCCACTAACCAACCACTTACTTGTATTCTACCCCTTCCTCCTGCAGGAGATAGATAGATAGATATAATCACATTTAAAATAAAAACTACAACCATGTTACAGTATCACTAGAGGCACAACACATACAAGACCTTTCCCCTGACCTGGCACAACAAAAACATACGGATCTTTTAAGATATCACTGAAATCATTTACCTCAAACGTAGCACAGGATTTGATTGGGTAGAGATAAATGTTGGTGATAGTGATGGGCCTTCTACCACTTGACAGCGCTTCTGCTGAATCCCCCAGAACCTCAGGTATATCCCTTTCTGGATGTCTCTCAGTAGGCTGAAGATTGACTGGCATTGTCACTGAAGCAGAAATGGCACTAAGCTGAGAACCCCGGATGATCCTTTTCAGAGGCAGCTTGTTTGCACTGTTGTTGCTACAAGTGTGGCCATTTTCTTTGGGAGATGCTACAGACTCTGAAATAGTTTCTCTTTGAGATGGACTTTTAACCATGTTGCAGCCAGAAAGTCTGGTGGTTATAATGAATTTTAGAAAGGCTTGTGCATCTTCAAATGTTGACATATAGCCAAAAGAGATTCTCACAGACCCAGTGGGATGTCCGTCAATTACATCTATGTCATCTCCACAAACGTGACCAGCCTAGTTAGGTACAAATAAATATATACATATAAGGTACTAAGAATACTTTTCTATATGCTATAAAAGTGTATTTTGCTATTTTTACAGCAATAAGATTCTGTAAAAGCACAGATTGAATGCCCCAATATAAAGGGAGTTTTGAGGGGAGGAGAAATCCCTTTAGATACTGTCCTTCAGAATAGGAACTGCTCCCTATTTTATGTCACTTTCTTCCAAGTCTTACTCCTGGTATTCACAACTGTTTGGAAAGCCCTTTCTAGACAGACACACTTTGATCTATCTTTACTGATTTTTAGGACAATATTGAAAATCTATCTGCTGTTGCCTATTTTAAATGTAGTGTTGATTTTGATTTTAAGAAGTTGGTTTTAATTTTTACAGTGCATTTTTATGCTCTGTCCATTTCACCTAGTAAAATGAACATTCTATTTATACATTTTACAAACAATAATAATCAAGCTCCAGTTTCTCTCTCTGATCTTATTTGATTTACTACACTCAAATGCGAACATATAAAGGTGCTTAATACCAAGACAGAATATTGGTTCGTTGGGCTTCTTTAGATTAAAGGGAAATTACGTTTGCTTATCATGCTTTGCTTCCTGCTTCTCTTGCACATTTGTAATGAGCTGAATTACACTGGAGGAAGGAATGATCAAGTGGTCTGTAATTGAAAACTTCCCCTCCTCATAGTATTGAATGGGACAGCACCCTCTAGTGGGTGTTTTGTAGCGCAACTTCAGCTACACATGGTAGGAAATCCCAAGATATTTCCGAAGAATCGGGATATCAAACTTGGTGTTTTTTTTTAAACAGAATAATTGGGGGAAGGAGTGGGAGATGTGCAGGAGGTTCACAACATCATCACAACGACCTGCAAACTTCCATGAGTGACCAGCCATGAGCGTTCTATAAATCGCTCATTTAGAGAAGGCACCAACTATCATGCCTGGTTTTAAGAATGAAACAATGTAAGTAATATGCTATTTTATTGCAAATTAAGATGATTTAGTGGAATTAAACTGGCCTTTTTTTCCTTGGTGATTTAAATCATTGATTTAGATCACCTTGATTTAAATCAATTCATCCTGCATGTATAGATTGCACTGTAAATAAACTAGAAGATGGTGTTATACTTTAGATTGAAAAGCCTTGGCAGCATGGGTGGAGAACATACCCACGTAAAGCTGTTAAATAGACTTTGTTGGGACTCAACAGAAAAATTGAACATGAAGTTGCATTCCTAAGTTGACAGCACTGATGGGCCAATATACTGACCTGCAGGTTCTTTTTGATGTCTTCACAGCTGATCCCCAAATGCTGCTGACAAGCTCCAGTATTACAGAAACAGCCTGTGCGCATGTGGATGTTGTAGAGCCCAGCCAATTTGTCTACCTTGTGGTTTCAGCAAGACCAAAAAAAGAAAATTCTCAACACTTTTTATAAATATTAAAGCCACGAATAAAGAATGTATTAAAGAACCTCACCTCCCCCAACATTAAGTACTTAAGAATTTAGCTGTTGTTAAATTGAATGAAAACTATACCAGAGAAAACACATTTATACAGTTTATAAATTGGATTAAAAGGTAGCTCTCATCCTATAATTGTATAATACACCTGGCGTGGGCCAGACTGGAATGAAAAGACATTACTCCCTGCATTGCAGTTTCTCATCTGAACCTCTTTTGTTTTGACAACTCGGTACTTGTCAAAATACTGAGAATGAAAACAAGCACTCAGAAATTCAAGGAGATAAATATAATCATTAATGGTTTCTGGAATGAATAAATTATGTGAATGCTGAGAAAAAAATGTGACTATAGGTGAACAGAGGCAACATGTCAACAATATTTATGAATAAGCAGGAAAAAATGACACAAATACTGGTTATCATTACCAACAACTGAAATATGAGATACACAACAACATCTGGAATAAAATATAAAGAAAGAATATAAGGGGCTCCTAATGTTCAATTAAGAAAAAGAGTGTGGGTGTTCTAACAGTATAACGAGGACTCTGTATACTCCCTGCACCATGGTCAGTCACCCACATGTTGTTATATTTATTTGTATCCCGGCTTTTGCCCAATATTGGACCTCAAGGTGGCCTTACAAAGTTTAAAAACAAATACATTTAAAAACCTATGAATAGAAATATACAAAGGTTAAAAATATATTAAATATATTCCAATATTTAAACATTTAAAATACATGTTGCACCAAGGGCATAAATTTGAAGCTCAGAATAAATTACGGATATTTGCCCAGACTTCGTTCCACTGCATCTAATGGAATAGGACCCGAGAGAGAGGATGAAAAGCAAGGAGGAGGGAAATCGCGAAAGAGATGGATGGGTTAGTAGCAGGAAGACAATAAATCGCAAACCTGAGAAAGAGCTGAATATCCCTGGGAAGACTAGAAAAACTGCTGGATCATGTCTGTTCTTAAGATCTTCTAAAAGCAGTTATCAAAGCCATAGCTAAAACAATCTTAATAAAATGGTGGCAAAAGGCCACAATAGATTTGAAGAAAAATCTAACTTTATTTTTCATCCTTTTTCCCTCCCTATCCTGGCACATCCAAATCACAGCTTGACTTTTAAGGCCAAAAAGGTGCAAGAAGATCAAAAGATTCAAAGTGGTCTTCTTCTGTATGTGCAGAAGCTGGGGAAGTCCTTCAACAAAAAGAACAGGAATGTTCAGCAAGACATTCAAATAAATCCCTGAGATTTTTTGAGAGGTAGGAGGTGAGAGATAGAGAGTTCTACGTGCTCTTTTCCCAAGTACTGTGTAGTGTACACTACAGTGTGAGTCCAGATGCCTTGATTTTTTTAAGCAATCATCTTCTTTGAGTCTACCTGGAAATCACCCTTCCAGGATCACCCTGCTGCTTAATAAGCCTTTTTGTCACAATGTCTTGGAATACCGGAGTTCCTTTGAGTTTGTGCTTGCCTTCCATTCAGTTCTCTTGTCTTGCAAGCCTCCTTCAAGCCTTGCCCCATAGCCTCTCTTTCCATGAAGTCCAAGAATCCTATATCTTGAGAGTCCAGGTTGGAAGTCCATCCTTGCACCTTTGGATCATTGCCCTTTCTCTGGTTTTGGGGTAGAATCTAAAGAAAGGGCAGCCAAATTGCTCTCCCTCTTTATCATTTCTTCTATCTAGTTGCTTTTTAAACAGCAAACCCCCATTGCCTTCACCTCCTCTGAAGCCAAAGTCAGATTGCACAGTTGCACTACTCATCTCACAACCTCTTCTTCTCCATTCCTGGAAAGCCTTCAACATTTCACTGTTCAATTTCTATTTTGTTATACTTTCTCAATAAAACATTATCTGAAAAAGCTGTGTTGTCTCTCGAGTACCAGTTAAGCTGTCGAGTACCATAGTGAAGCACTATACTACTTTGACTAGAATATTTCAGTTTCACAAGCTTAGCTCCCTTGTGTTTTTTTGTTAGAGTGCTAGGTTTGGGACCAGCTCTACTGGACAGGCAGCAGCCTATCCTTAGGAAGAACAGAGCTAGGGTTTCAGTGGGAAGCAGTGTCTTTAGCACATTTGACTAAATTCCCCCCAGCTACATAGCCAAAGCAAGTGTGGCAATTCTTTATTCTCAATAGAAAGCAAGTTCAGCCCTTACCCAAGTGGTATCCATAGTTAAAAACTCTTAACTCTCTCATACATAATTGTAGCCATTCACTTCAATGGAGAAAATACATTGCATGTGATTGCAGTGAGCCCAAAAACTACCCTCCACACTGACTCTCAAGTGGGTGGGTAGCCCCCACTGTCAGAAATTTAGTAGGGGTCAATATGTCTCTGTGCAGAGAAACCCACTCCCTCCCTCCCTCCCAGGATCTTTTCAATATGCAAGCCTTTGCGCTACACACAACCCATCATAACGATGAGTATTTTGCTGGTGCACTAATCATACAGAGTGCTTCCTGAATAGCAAGCTATTGACCCTGATGTTCACATGCATCAACAGTTAACTGTGTCAGACTTATTTAACAAGCTGCAACACTGCTACAACTGACTGAGTCTGTAACCTGTAAACAACAGCGAAGCTCTTCCTACATAGCATAATAATCTCTATCCTCCAGCTTCCCATTTAAAATGTTTAGTCACCCGGGGCAACCCAATGACTTCTCTTCCTTTTGCATCCAGGCAGCTTTGATTATGGCAAGATATTTGCTGGATACAACTGATGTCTAAGGCCAATTTGGGCCACTTCTCCAGTTATTAAATTAATCCTTTCTTAGACTATGTCAGCAAAACACCAGTTTATTTATTTATTTATTTATTTAAGGATTTTTATGCCGCCATTCAGCCAAAAAAGGCTCTCACGGCGGCTTACAAAAGTATTTCTTGACAATTATGCTACCCTGACAAATACATCAGTGGAAACCTCTAGATACACTTGCCATGGTCCCTCCTCTCTCTTCTTAATCAACTGGACTGTGAGAAGGACAGTCATCTCGGGGTCCACAGGTGGGATAGTCATTTGGAGATGGGGAGAGGAGGGTCAGGTAATGAGGCCTGCTGGGATGCTATGTTGTAGGGCTGGCCTATTTGGGGAAAACTGCAGGCTGGTGTATCTCACCCCTCATGGCATACTTCGTATTGAGGATTGCTCTGTATGTAACCTACCTCTTTTAAAAACCATTAACCCATGCATTTGTAGACATTGTCTCTTGGTGTAAATAGTTAATGTGCAGAAAGATAATAAAAGAAACATCTTTGATTTTTTTTAATGAAAATGTCAGATGTTTAGTAAAGGACTCACTAGCAAAATCCTTTCTGCTCTTGTCCCCACCCCACCCCACATACACATTGATTAAGGATGCAATCCTATTAAATCCACCCTGGATACTTGTAAGCCTCTGAACCCGGTGCCACGACACAGGTTCTGAACAACAGGCCTGGCCGCAGACACTCCCTGCTCAAGTTAAGCCCCACCACTTGAGGAGCCTGAGGCGAGGGACAACCACCGCCTTTCTCCAAACTATGTGGAAGGATTTCAGTAATAAATTAAAGCACTGTGAATTATATGTACTGAGGTGAATTATTGTCAGAGTGGGTGTTAAATGCAAGTAACTGCAGATGATAAATGCCAAACAGACACGTGGGATTTTTGTGGTAGTTAAAACCAACTGATTAAAATTTTATTTTAAAAGTTCACAAGCTTTGTTTCATAATAAAACATTTCAAAAAACCTTTTTAAAACCTCTCATCCAATCCTTTCACTCTTCTCATACACGCTTTTCTTTCTCTCACACATTCACTCTTGAACTTTCTTTATTATCAGTATTGATTAATGTACACCAACTGACTATCTGCACACCACCCTCAAAAGACACCACTCTCTACACTGAACCTCAAACTCTCCAGAACCCAAGTACTCTACACACCAAGAGCTAACATACAAAGCTAACCCATAGAGAGAGCTCAAGCACTATAAAGGCTAAAGACTCTAAGAGTAAATAAAAGTCTCCTCAATCCCCTCAGTCATTCCCTATATATATCACTCCTCCCCCCTCCTAAGACATTCTAACTCCACCCACTCAGGTCAACATTCTAAGCACCACAGACTTACCAATTGCAGACATACAATTGGGAACTGACTTGTGGGGTGTATTATAGCAATGGGAGGCTTACAAGTATCCAATGCAAGGCGGGCTCTGCATTTTAGCTAAATGGGTTTTTTCACCAATCTAGCAGTGGCATTGGGGAGGGGGATGGATAGCTCATATCTCTGCTTCACCAGTCTCCTCCCCTCCCCATTCACCAACACATCCCCTTTCCCTCCTCTCCGAGCTCACATCTGCAAACTTGCAGAGGCAGCCAGCATGATTCTCTCCATGCCAGCTGTAAGGGGGCAGGGAACTTGAACTCCTAAGTCTGAGGTAAGAGAGTTGTCTCCAAACTCAGATCCAGAAATCCAAAAAATCCTTTGCTACCTGATGCTGTCTAGGGGCAATAGGATTGCTCTCTATACATGTTTGTGCATATTTTGGAAATTCATGCATTTTTGGAGCACTTTTCAAATGTGTGCATTTAGTTCGGCTTTGCAAAACACGTTGGAAATGTGTTTGGAAATGTTGGATTTCTGACTGAAAATGGCGTTCAACTCCACATTTGAGTCTGTTCAAATTGGTTAGACCCCTGGGGGGGGGGAACCCTTCAATGGACTGAATTTTTCACACATCCCAAACTGGAACAACCCTGAAGTCAATTCTTAAATAAATAGTCATCTTTTATCACATATTCCACATGCCACAGGGAGAAGATACAGTTGTAGTACCTTATCCATGTAAAGATGTTTCCTCATGGCTGTTTTAACTTGTCTCTTATTTTACAGGCATCACCGTCCTTATCATAACATTAGTAACTTCATATGTATCGTCAGAAAAGGGAGCCTTATGTTCTAGAATATGTGTGGAAACCACCAGCCTGCAGGGCCTCCCCATTTGGATGGCCAGTTTCCATCTCCACTCTAAAGGCAGGGGAAAGCTCTTATCTCCAATCAGTGACTGATCAAAGATAAGAGCATTTCCCTTTCCAATGCTGAAAAAAAGAACTACTAAAAACCACTCTTCAGCTGATCTGAATAGATCAGCTGAGGAGGGGACTAGGAAGACATGTATGTGTATCTAAGAATGGTGTGTGTGTGTGTGTGTGTGTGTGTGAGTGAGAGAGAGAGAGAGAGAGAGAGAGAGAGAATGAATACTGTGTGGACTGTATGAAGTTGTAAGAGAGTGAGGTAGCCATTCCCATTGCTATAATGCAGCCCCCACGAGGTTTCATGGGTGACAATCTGTCCCTTGGGCTGAAAAAGATTCCCAACCCCTATTCTAGAATGATTGCACTTGCTTTTGAGACATTGGTGAATATTCTGTGGACAGTAGCCGTGGTGCCTTCAAGGAGTGTCTTTGGCAGGGTGTGGAGGAGAGATCATTGTCTGATCAGTATTCACTTTATCAGCTGCTTTTACGTCTGCTAACATAGTTCAACCTTTGCATGACTTGAATTTCTGAACTGCATAAATGTTCTTTTGGAACTGCCCATTTCCCCCTGGAACTGCACATTGTGTCTGGTTGCACATTTTAAATAGTCCTGCTGCAAGCCATTATAAAAATGCATTCTGCCAGCTAGTGATAACAAAAAGTTGTTCAATATCACCTCTTATTTAGTAGTGCAAAACAACACAATCTAGTGCACTTGTGCTAAGATGTCCACAATAGTCAAAACAATTCAAACCAAAAGAATTACTAGAGTTTGAACCGAAGGCATCAGCAAAATCTCTTGCCTCATAATCTGGTTTGTATTTTGTACTCCCAGTCCATCAACTTCTTCCAGCTGCCTGAAGTCTTAATGGCTAAATCAATAAAAAAAAATCAATAGTGAACAATCACCCAAGTAGTTTTGAGACAGCTGTTGGGAACAGGGCCAAAAAAGCCATTAGGCCAGCTATGAATATTTCTCTTAGCTGGAGTCATTACATTTAATGTAATGAGTGGATATGCTCTTAAAAGCATTAGAATGGCTAATTCATATTCTTTGAGCATCACTGAACAGTTTATTCTTTATCAGAGATAATAAGGAGGAAGGGAGTTGGCCTTAGACGTTTCCAATATCACTCAAAAGACTCTGGTGACATTCCATATAAAGGGACAAAAGGATAATTTTTCATCATATTCCCAGTGGCTATGTCCAAATTCCAGGCATATCTTCTTTGTTTAGGCGAATTCTGGGGATTGAACTCCACTGGGCATTGGGCAGCTACTGAAAATGGCAGCTCCCTGAAGAGTTCTCCCACCTCACTCTGTAATGTTTTAAGAATACTGCCTCATCTTTTCTGCCTGCCCTCTCTCCAGATCATTTACCGATGGGGGTGAAGAAATAAAACTGACTAAACCTTAAGCGAGAAGAGAGGCAATTTAACACGGGACTACAATTTCCAGGGGGAGACAGATCACAAATAGTCCCATTTTGAATAACAGCCCACACCAGTCAATCTTGTGACAAAATGAACGAAGTCCCAAACAGAACATTTTAAAAGTGTTGTCCTCATTGTCTGTGTTCATGAGCACATGTTGCATTTTTCTCTGGTCTCATCACACACACCCCAAGCACAAAACACAACAGAAGCAGGCAGGCACTGTTGTTTGAGGAGTCATCCTCTTCCAGTATGGGATGTTCCAGGCCAAACGACATGACCCTGCCCGACTTTTCAAATTCAGAAGAACTTTTCCCAGAAACAACAGCTATGTAATAAGGCAGCTGCCCTTTAAGGGCTCAGGCAACACCTGAGAATGGGGCAAGGCTAGGACTAAACCAGCCAGCCGTCATAAAACCTCAGGTGGATCCTGCATCTTGCTCAGATGATAGCTCCTATTAAGTATGAGAGAGTAGTCTGGCCAGCATGGCTCTGTCCAGGGTCCTTAGAGCTATGGTTAAGTATGGGTCTTTCTCTACAGATTCATATTGTAACAATACAGCTGTAAATTCTTTCTTTAAGTATGACAATTCCATCTGTGGCGTTACACGCCACAAGTCAGTTCCCAAATGTATGTCTGCAGTTTGTAAGTCTGTGGGTTTTAGAATGTTGGCCTGAGTGGGCGGAGTTAGAATGTCTTGGGAGGGGGGAGGAGTGATATATAAGGGAAGGACTGAGGGGATTGTGAGAGACTTGTTAGGTACTCTTAAGAGTCTTTAGCTCTCTGTGTTTAGGGTACTTAAGTTCTGGGAAAATTGAGAGTCAGTGTAGAGAGTGATATCTTTAGAGTGGTGTGTGCACGTAGTTGATGTATACTAATCAATACCAATAATAAAGAAAGTTCAAGATTGATTGTGTGAGAAAAAGGAAAGTGCATATGTGAATGAGTGAAAGGATTGGATGAAAGATTTCAAAAAGGTTTTAAAATGTTTTATTTGAAACAAAACTTGTGAGCTTTTAAAAATAAATTTTAATTATTTTGTTTTTAAACTACCACAAAAATCCCACGTGTCTGTTTGGCATTTATCATCTAAAGCTTACTTATTTAACACCCACTCTGACAATCATTCACCTCAGCACATATAACTCACAGTGTTCTATTTTATATATAGAAATCCTTCTCCATTTAAACCCCTTTCTCCACATAGTCGGGAGGAAGGTGGCTTTGTCCCTCGCCTCAGGCGTATCAAGCGGTGGTGCTTGGCTTGAGCAGGGAGCAGCCGTGGCCAGGTCTGGTGTTCAGAGCCTGTGTCGTGGCACCAGCCTGTGCATAGTAATCACAAACTGCCTTATTCACAGATGCTTTGACCACAAAGAAAACTGCAGTAGCACGCTCAATTTCCATAAGTAGGTGGAAATACTTACAACTCAGCCAAGTAGGAGAGGATACCAGTTAACAGTTTTGTTAAGAAGGGCTATGTACAGGGCTCTGAATAGTAACAGAAGTGACTTATTGCTACCTAAGACTCAACAGAGGATAGAAAGGATAGTGGTTTTATTAACATATGACGGGCATACCAGTAAACTTTGTGATATTATAAGATCATGTAATGCTTTTTATACTGTATTTTGTATTTGTGTTTTTAGATTGTTGGTTGTTTTATTATGTTCTTTATGGTTTTAATTTCTGTGAACCGCCCAGAGAGCTTCGGCTATTGGGCGGTATAGAAATGTAATAAATAAATAAATAATCATAAGAACCATCTAGTCCATCATTCTGTTCACAGTTACCACACCCACAACCAGGTTATGACTGCAGTAGCACCCTCTCAACCATGTTCCCCAGCAACCGATTATTATTATTATTATTATTATTATTATTATTTATTTATATAGCACCATCAATGTACATGGTGCTGTACAGAGTAAAACAGTAAATAGCAAGACCCTGCCGCATAGGCTTACATTCTAATAAAATCATAATAAAACAATAAGGAGGGGAAGAGAATGCAAACAGGCACAGGGTAGGGTAAGCAGGCACTGGGTAGGGTAAAACTAACAGTATAAAGTCAGAACAAAATCAAGTTTTAAAAGCTTTAGGAAAAAGAAAAGTTTTTAGCTGAGCTTTAAAAGCTGTGGTTGAACTTGTAGTTCTCAAATGTTCTGGAAGAGCGTTCCAGGTGTAAGGGGCAGCAGAAGAAAATGGATGAAGCCGAGCAAGGGAAGTAGAGACCCTTGGGCAGGCGAGAAACATGGCATCAGAGGAGCGAAGAGCACGAGCGGGGCAATAGTGTGAGATGAGAGAGGAGAGATAGGAAGGAGCTAGACAGTGAAAAGCTTTGTAGGTCAACAGGAGAAGTTTATATTGGATTCTGAGGTGGATTGGAAGCCAATGAAGAGATTTCAGAAGTGGAGTTACATGGTCAGAGCGGCGAGCCAAGAAGATGATCTTAGCAGCAGAGTGGTGAACAGAAACCAACAGACTGATGTGAGAAGAAGGAAGGCCAGTGAGAAGAAGGTTGCAGTAGTCCAACCGAGAAATAACCAATGCATGAACAAGAGTCTTGGCAGAAGAGACAGACAAAAATGATCGAATCTTGGCAATATTATACAGGAAAAAACGACAGGATTTAGCTACTGTCTCAATATGAGGAATAAAGGAGAGCGAGGAATCAAATATAAAGCCAAGACTACGAGCTTCCTTGACCGGAGTAAGTGTAACATCATTGACAGTAAGAGAGAAAGAGAGATGAGGAGAAGGTTTAGGAGGAAAAACAAGCAATTCAGTCTTTGCCATATTAAGTTTCAAACGACGATGAAGCAACCAAGCTGAGATATCTGAAAGACATGCCGAGATACGATCGTGAACATCAGGAGAAAGATCCGGAGATGAAAGATATAATTGTGTATCATCGGCATACAGATGATATTGGAGGCCATGAGATTGAATAAGATTACCCAAGGGCAACATGTATAAAGAAAACAACAACGGACCAAGCACCGAGCCTTGTGGAACCCCTACTGAAAGGGGAAAAGAAGAAGACGAGCTGCCATTAGCCAACACGCTGAAAGAGCGACCCGCTAGATAGGAGGCAAACCAGTTATAGACAGAGCCACAAAATCCAAGGTCATGAAGGGAATCTAAAAGAAAATTATGATCAACCGTGTCAAAGGCTGCAGTTAGATCAAGGAGAATAAGAACGGAATAATGGCCTTTAGACTTGGCAGTAAGAAGATCATTGGTAATCTTAGTAAGGGCTGTTTCAGTGGAATGCAAAGGACGGAATCCAGATTGAAAAGGATCCAGAGCAGAGTTACTAGAAAGAAAATCAAGACAACGAGGGTAGACCACACGCTCCAGGATCTTTGAAACAAACGGCAACAAAGAGACAGGTCGGTAGTTAGACAGAGATAGCCTATCAAGAGTAGGTTTCTTGAGAATGGGAGAGACTGTAGCGTGTTTAAAAGCAGAAGGAAATGAACGAGAGTACAGAGAAAAATTAATAATATGAAGCAAGGAAGGGAGGATAGTAGGGATAAGATTAATAAAGACGCGAGAAGGAATCGGATCACGAGAACAAGTGGAAGGCTTAGAAGAGCGCAGTATTGTAGACAGTTCATCAGCTGAGACCGAAGGAAACGCAGAGAAATTTGCAGGAGGAGCTGACAGATGAGGAACAGGAACTAGAAGAGGAGCAGAGCTGGCCAGATCAGAGCGAATAGTTTGGATTTTAGCATTGAAAAAAGAGGCAAAGTTATTAGCAGACAGAGAGGCGGGGAGAGATGGTGGATTAGGCTTCAGAAGAGAATTGAAGGACACAAAGAGCCGCTGAGGATGCCTAGCATTTGACTGGATCAACGTTGAGTAATACTGCTGTTTGGCCAATGAAATGGCAGAAGAGAAAGAGGAGAGTACAAATTTGTAATGGACAAACCGATGTACATAGACATACTGCCTCTAATACTGGAGGCCAGTAATAGCATTCTCCTCCAGGAATTTGTCCAATTTCCTTTTAAAGCCATCCATATTTGTGTCCAACGCTACATCCTACGGTAGTGAATTCCATAGTTTATGTACTGCGTGAAGAGAAGGCAAACTCCATGTTAGGCATTATAAGAAATAGAGTTGAGAATAAAACTGCCAGTATCGTACTGCTTTTATACAAATCTATGGTGCGACCACACTCAGAATACTGTGTACAGTTCTGGTCACCACACCTAAAAAAGGATATTACAGAGCTGGAAAAAGTGCAGAAAAGGGTAACTAAGCATCTCCCCCATGAGGGAAGGTTGGGATTGTTTAGCTTGGAAAAAAGGAGGCTAAGATGAGACCTAACAGAGGTGTACAAAATCAGGCATGGTGTGGAGAATGTGGATAGGGAGACATTTTTCTTCCTCTCTCAAAATATTAGAACCCCATGAAGCCTGTCCGCTAGTCTGTGGCTTAGTCCTGCGACACGAACAAGCAACAACTATTATATTGTGAGCAACACACAAGTTCAGAATTTTCACAGCCAATGCCAACAGAGTGGGAGATCGTGCACCCCCTTGCTTGTTGAGGTAAGACACTACGGTTGTGTTGTCCGATGCAACTTGGATTGTCTTGCTGACTTTTGAATGCTTTTAAAGCTTTGTAATAATTTTCTACCAAACTTTTTTTTTGGTTTTTTTAGTGGGTGCCCTCTAAGGAACCAACTGTAGTTCTAAAGGCTTCATTAACCACATCTTTGGTTACAGTCTAAGCATACATAAAGGGGATCCAAACCTTCTCCGTTTCTGTTCACAGCTTCAAGGTTCCTGGGATGGAAGCCTCTTGAGTGCTCATTAATATCTAGGTTAACCTTTTGGTATACATGGGTATGGAAGTTTTTATAGAGAGGAAGTTTGTGCATTTTAGTTAGCTTCAAAATGATAATTTTCTCTTTGTGAATTTGTTTACAGTTCTTTGCCTTAGAATTGCATATCCACAGTGGAGCCTAAGGCTCCTTTCAGTTTATCATTTATATATGCATATGCACTTGCATGTATTTATCTTACTTTTGGTTTAGCAAGGTCCATGAATATGCGGCTGAATTTGTGAGGTTTTATATAAATAATACAGTTGTATGTTTTATTATAAATATAACATAATATATATTCTTAGCATGTATGGTTTTGTGGTGAAGAGAAAAAACAGACTCATAAACAGGTGTTTGTTATAAACCAATAGAAGTCATAAGCCGCCAAAACACAAGTTTCCTTCAGAAAGAAGAAAAGAATTGGAACAAGAGAATGGTATTATGCACAGATATTACAAACTATCACAAATATGCATGACAAGAAAGATAAATTATTAAAATGTACCTGTGAGTAGCCAATTATCTCTCCATTTTCATCCAATACATTAAAATTAATTATTGGACCCTGGATATCTGGGCTGCTGAAATCCGTATCACCATAAATGTGCACAACAGGTTCTCCATTAACATACTTTAATGTAGAGAGAACTGTATAGGTGTAGTGCGCTAAAGCAAATGTATGTTGTTTTATGTTCTCCATTCCACCTAAAAAAAAAAAGGGGGGGAGTGAAATAAAACTAATTTTGGTTTGAACCATTTTCACTGGAACATAAAAACAATTCCTTAAATCAAACCAGTATTCTTTTTTTCTTTTCTTTTTTACAGTAGACTGATGCGTTCTATGGGCAAAGTTGGACTCTTCAGTTCAATTGGTGACTTGTATATGAAAATGAACCATCACAGGGCTGTCACCAGACACAGAATTTTAATATCATCTTACATAATCTGAAAAGCAATTCTTTTGAGTAGGCAGTTCACATATTCAGATGCAAGCTGATTCGGTATTTTCACTGTTTATATAACTCTGGATAAAGAAATATTTTTGTGTTGTTTGATAAATCCAACATAACTAATCAACAAATAAGAACCTTTGTAAAACAGCTATTATAATACATACATATTGTAGTAACTTCCACGTATAACTAAAACCTAAGAATGAAAAAAATATATAACAAAACCTTGGAAATGAAGTACATCTGTAAATTTCTACATCTGGTATAGTACCCTCTTAATGGGTGTCACTATAAATATCTCGAAGTAAATCTACTATATCTGCCTTTGTTCTGAAGAAATACTAACAACTCAAAACATCTTTCTTTATCCAGTTTTATATAACTCAAGAAATTCCCAAATCAGAGAGGCCCCATGCCTCCTTGGCTACAGTAGTTTTGCACTTTTGAACCAGTATGTACACAGAAACTCAGTTACCCTTCAAAATTCACAATTCTCTGAATTTTACAATGGAGTTCCCAAATAAAAAAAAATGCATACAAAAATGTGCATATTAGTGAAAATAAAGTTTTAAAATGAATTAAGGAAATTGTTTGCAAACATGTTATATTAAGCAACTATGAGTGCATTAGAAAAGAAAACTTTAGAAATCAGAGAATGAGAACTGGAAACTGAGAGATTTATCAGACCCCAATTAAGGCAGCCTAATATTATTATTTATGTATTATTTATTTAGAATATTTATATACCGCTCCCCATTGAAAAATTTCAGAGGTAAAATGTACAAAAATGTACAAGGTAAAATGAAAATAAAAACAGAATAAAACAGTTAAATTTTTTTTAAAAAAGAAGCAAAAACAGAAATCCAAGGCTGCATGTTAAAGAAAGGCTTCTTGGAATAAAGATGTTTTCAGGAGGCGCCGAAAGGACAATACTACACATGTTTCAAAGGCATTGCCCTAGAATTTTAAATCTTTCTTGCTGTATTAATACACAGCTGTTCCCACCTCCATCCACCGGGGTTTGAAATGAAGCATGCTACAAGATCATACTAAAGCTTTTTTGTGACCTGATGTTTCCCCACACACACACACCTGCCAGACATTTTCCTCATTCTTGACTTAATCTATGATAGGTAAATTAAAAATGAGTCAAATATGCAATGAAAGCACACAACAGCTCTAATTTCATGTGTGTGGTGGAAAGGCATATTTCATATTAACCCAGCTCTAATTGAGTATGTAATTCCTTTTTGGTCTCTTTCTCTCTCTCCACCTCCTCATCCCTATATTATGGAAAGCAAAGGCTTAATCCTCCCATTCAGGATGGTACGCCTAGACCACATATGAAATGTTTTCAGTTTTTATCTTAATGAACAGAAGGCTTTGGGAAATTCCCCATCTTATTTTGTTGAATAGCTAATTTGCACTCCTTTCCTTATGGTCAAGGATGTTAACAATCTTTATTCTGACTCAGCTGTAAAGAAACATCTAAGGAATTGTGGTCCTTGCTCAATCACTAGCATTTCCACATTAAGAGTTTTGAAAGATGCACAAAGAAGGAGTATAAGCTAGCCTAAGTGAAGCCATTTAGTTTGTGTCTAACTGTAGTCTGATTAAAAAAGCAATCAATACACAAAACCAGTGATGAATCAAAGTAACTGGATTGTTTATCTGCAAGGGATTGTCATCTCTCTGCACACATAGAGATGCTCAACTCTGTACCTATTAGCAGAAACACAAAGTTTCACTGCCAGTAGCAGCTCCTGAACAGGTGGGAAAAGAGGACTTTAAACTTTGGAGTTCAGTTTTAATCATTCATAAAATCTTAGCTCTTGAAAGCTGTATGCCAAAAGCAGCTTTACTGAATTCCTAGTTTTGAACACATTGGTGCTTTTTAAAAAAAATATGAAAAATAAAAACTGGTACATACGATTTCCTTTTACAACAATAATTAGAGGTGATTACAGCACATTGAACAAGGTATATGGATTTACATTATCAAAAAAAAAATCATGCCAGTGTATCACAAAAAGAGACACGTTTTCCATAAATATTTTCCAGGTTTCTTCCTTTCCCCATTTGTATAAGGGTTGTAGGTTTATTCAAGGGGCTCCTTGTTTCTTCCTATAATTGTTGATTGCCATTTAGCTGCTTTTAGCAAAATAAATAAAAAATATTTTTCAAAATGCCCAAAATGCATATAAGAAATAAGGGATTTTGGAATATATACAAAATATTCTGAAAGTTGTGTTCTAAACACACCACTTCCAAAAGATATTAAAAAGTCAGCACACGCACAAAATACACTTTCATTGGCTAGCATCTGATTTAGAACTGCTTTCTACAAACATAAAAGTTCCAGCATCACCACCTGACAAGAAGGGTGATAACCAAAGATTCACAGCAAGACTTCAAAACCAAACTTGTTATTCACAGAGCAATGCTAGATGAAAAGCAAATGGTTCAGTATTTCAGCTCAGTTATATTAAGCCTCTTATGCAATTCACTTCAAAGAGTCATTGAGATTTTGGCACAAAATGGTTGATTAGACTAACCTGAAAAATGAATGGTGCTTTCTAAAAACTCCAAACTAGCAATCCCAGTTAGAAGTAGAAGTGGGAGGATATAAAACTCATTTTACCTATTTTTGACGGAGAGCAAGATCATCTCTATTTTTATCTCCCCCCCTCCCCCCACACCCCAAAGTGGATGAATTGCTCCTGGATTGTAAAAAGAAATATCGATGCTCACGTGTCCAAAGACTAACTTCTCAAGGACAACTCAACAGTGTTGAAATAAGGGTAATGACCCACAATCAGGAGGATCTTCCATATATGTAGGCATCCTTTAGAGTTATATATGGGGCAGAGAGGCACCTTTGGGGGAGTCTTGGGTCTGCATCAGAATGAATGGATTCTTGATAGTTAATAGCTGCTAATTGTTTACTCGTTGACATAGGAGGCCCGAAAAAGGTACCACTATGCCCCGCTCTCCCTTGCCCCACTCCCAGAAAAAGACACTGACCATTTAAATACAGAGAACAAGACAATAATCCCTGACGCAACATGTAGAAACAGAGGTGAGACAACAGTTCTTGGGAAGACTACTGAGAAGGAACCTTCCCTGCCATAACCCAACCCTCAGGAGCAGGAACATACACCTGAGTTTCTCTGCGTACCTGTATCTTTTTCTGTGGATGGAAAAACACAACTGGTGTGTGTGTGTGTGTGTGTGTGTGTGTGTGTGTGTGTGTGTGTGTGTGTTGAACACAGCCCAGTCCTCCTACTCAAGCCTCAGGAGCTGCTTTTAGTAAGAAAAGAAATGGGGGAGGGAATTATACATAATAGATCTTCTTATGTCATATGGACTTTAAATACTTATAATGCTTTTTATTGTTGTTAAATAGTGTTTTCACACGTGACACCAAAAGCACCTTTTGAATCTCCTATGCTGGTTATGTGCACTTGTGTATATTGATAATGCAGGAAAGAAACACTCTTCCCTCCCCACTTTCCTTTCCAACTATCATTCTTCTTTAACATTTCTAATCTTCAAAATGAAGACGCTTTTAATGCCCTGAAAGAAGCTTTGCATACAAAATGAATTGAACCATTTAAGCTCATGAGAGATGCTTCCATTTAAAGAAACTGCTAACAACATGAAAGAAAAATGTTGCCCTCTTTTTCTGAACTTCAGCATTTGTTTTAATTGTGCTTTTAATGTGAATGGTTTTGCAAGGCCTTTGAAACTTCTAGCACAGGGGTTAGCAACACGGCGCCCGCCAGAACCCCCAAAGTGTGCCTCTGGCGATTGTTTCGTCCTTCTCTCCCTTGAACTGTCCTTCACCCATCACCGCCACCCTCCTCTCCTCCCTTCGCTGCCACCCTCACCTCTCCTGCCTGAAATTCCCTCCCTGCCGCTGTCCTCACCTCTCATTTTCCAAAAAATAAAAATGCATTCTTGTTCAACAGGGCAAGCGTGAATGATTTGCGGGCTGAAATCAAATTCTTGTACATCCCTACTGATACCTCCCTCTTGTTTCTCAAAGGCCCTATTTCGGCTCCAACCCTGTTTAAACTCAACTCCTAAATTTGCTATTAAAAGGGGATGATGATGATACCACCACAGATTCGACCTCTCAGCAGTGGCTGTTAGAAGTCTTTGGTGCCTTCTGAAGTTCAAAACAGTGGCTGTGTTACTGACTGGCTCAGGAGGGTTTTGCATTATATAGAGTGGAATAGTTGATGGGGAACAGGAACTATACAGAATAGTTATAAACCCATCTCAAGTTTGATTGAGAACTAGTATTCTAGAAATGTCAAGACAAAGGAGAAATTCCTGTGGATATTTTTTTCCTCCACATTCATAACTTTTTTAGAAGAAATGTGTTCCAGGATCCAAAGGAGAAACATTTACATGTAGAAGATAACTGAGCAACAACCTAAAACTACAGATGTTATTTTTTTCCAAAATGGGTCCCACGGCTGAAGAGACAGACCACTTTTTACACAGTTTAAAATCTCAGGGCGAAGAATGAATCCAGGCACCCCATTTACCAGGCAAAAATAGATGAACAATGTTTATCAGTCATTGGGAACAAGGAGAGAAGAGGGGGCTTGAATTAATTCTCACCTGGACTGAATCAACACAGTCAGAATAAGTGATTTCCCTATCACAGAATTCTTTTTAGGCAAGTTGGAAAATTGAGAATATACAGCACCTTCCTGGTACGCTAGTGTGGAGACAGGGGGCAGGATTAATTTGGTCCACATATTAATGTGAACATTAATTCACACTTCCCAAACCAATACACGAAGTGAACTGCAATTATCTTTCAGTATTCTTACTTTTCCGAGTTTTGTGATACAATTCTCCCACTTAAAAATGTGTCCAAAATTGCATGCATTAGGAGAAAGTGCACTCATAAGTGTGAATATTGTGAACATGACTTACAAAAATATATTGTATTAGGAAAACCTGCTTATATTGATTTTAATGCCTTCTATACTGAATTTTTAGTATTTTTTGATGTGCTGGTCTATGAACGAAATGAACAATCTGAATCTGAACCTGCTTTCAAATGTGCATATATTACACAGAATTGCATAAAATGCACACATTTTCATGACTTTTTTTAAAAAAGCAACTTGCAAACTGATGTAGAAATGGGAGAAAAGCTCAAAAGTGGAAAAACTGAGAAATGGAGGGAAACTGAAATTGAGATTTGCCCATCCCTAAAGTGTGGCTTGTTTCACAAATTTGAAGTCCCTGGTGATGATTATGGGCAGAAACTATTCAGTTCTACTTTCCATCACTTTTTGACAACATTTTGTCCTCAATGCAATTTTTCTCTACACATTTTCTCCTCGATGCAATAGTTTTCTATACATTTCCCTAAGCTTTAATATTAGTTTCAACTTATCAGCCAGTTTCATTTTAATTGTGTTTCCACTGCAATCATTTCCTAAAACAGGATTTAATCCTGCTATTTATCACTCAGTGTTTGAGGTTTGAGTCACATAAACACATTATGTTTGAATGCAGGAAAGTACTTGGCATGAATAATTGGAGATTCCTGCTGGAAAACATTTGACGGGGGAAAAATCTACCTATGGGGAATAAACTGCTACATTATTTTGGTTGCTATTCACATTTTGGTAATCACATTATAAACCTCTATGAAGAAATGAAACTGTAATGTGCTTTTCTCTGCTTCCCAAGGGCACACTTCCTTTTTCCTTGCCTCCCTTCAGAAAATGGGATATCAAATTGAAAAGCTGACAAGAATATATAGTTCTGCATTCATCCTCAGTTCATTAAATAACCCCACTTCTTGAAAGCACTTTTGAACTGGAATTAACAAGGACCTTCTAAGAAAAAAAAACACCTACTGTATTTATTGTATTGGGATTGCCAAACAAGAATGGCAACATCATCTTTGGGGTGGGGGTAGCCACAGATATAGATGTTTATGGATTAATCTGTAGGCTCTCTGATATTGTGCAGCTCAGCCTCACGGCTTTTAAAGTCTGCCTCAGACCGAAGAGCAGGCATATATTGGGGGAGTGGCTGGGCTGGCCAAGGGCCAGGAATGTGGTCATAGGTGGGTCGTGTGCATGCCCATTCCCTCTGACATTCACATGTGCTGGCAAACTGACATGAGGCACTCAAATCAGTGAAACTTCTTTTATTTGAGGAAATCTCATGGTCACAGACTTAATGGTTGCACACTGTCCAAAAATACACTTAAAGCTGCCTTTGAAAACGGTCCGGAAACTTCAACTGGTACAAAACAGGGCAGCGCAGTTACTAACAGGGACTGGCCGACGAGACCACATCACGCCAGTCCTTTTCCAGCTTCATTGGCTGCCAGTCCAGGTCCGGGCCCAATTCAAAGTGCTGGTATTAACATTTAAAGCCCTAAACGGCTTGGGGCCAGGCTATCTGAAGGAACGCCTCCTCCCATATGTACCTGCCCGGACCCTAAGGTCATCCTCACGGGTCCTTCTCCGTGAGCCCCTGCCAAAGGAAATGAGGCAGGTGGCTACCAGGAGGAGGGCCTTCTCTGCTGTGGCACCCCGGCTGTGGAATGAGCTCCCTAAGGGGGTTCGCTTGGCACCTACATTATATGCTTTTAGACGCCAGGTGAAGATCTTTTTATTCTCCCAGCATTTTAACAGTCTATAAATTTTAACTTGGTTTTTTAAATTTGTAATTTTGCATTGCTGCTGTTTTGATCTGGTTGAGCTTTTATATTGTATTTTATATTATGGTTTTATACTGTTGTTTTATATTTTGAATGTTTTTAATTTTTGTGAACTGCCCAGAGAGCTCCGGCTATTGGGCGGTATAGAAATGTAATAAATAAATAAATAAATAAATAAATATACACATAAAGCTTTAGGCTCCAAGCTTCAGGCAATCACAAAGGGAATTCTTGAAAGGCTGAGCAAACCATCCCAAGGGAGCTTCTCCAGACACCGCATATGCTTGTAACTCATGGGGATGTGGCTAAAGCTAAAACAAGATCACGGGTAGGGTAAAGCACCCAGGCACAGGAGTCCCATACTTTCTGCTTAGCACTGGCAACGCGCTGCCACCTGAGTCGGGCAGAGAGAAAGATCACGCACCAGTCAATCCCAGCCTGCTGAATGCTGAGCTGACCCTGGAAAGCATGATCACAGGGAAGGGAATAACTCAGGCGGGAGCTCTCTTGCCACACACACACACACAATCCACAGCAAGTCTATGAAAAGCCTCACAGTACTTTTCATGGCACAGTTCTTAGACATCCAAGTGCAAATAGCAAAGCGTCCATGTGCAGAGTGCTTTCAAAGTCCCAAGCGGAGAGGGAATCCATAGCAGAAGGGATTTCAGGCCTTGCATCGAGAAATGAAACCTAGCAAAGCTGTTTCAGCTTTGCACCCGCTTTTAAAGCCTATTCAGTGCCAATTGACAGAGACGGGTCCTCTGACCTGTAAGCCATGCCTATGTGCCAACAGGGTGGGACAGCACAACCCACTAAGGTGATGTTTCCATGGCCCCCACCTTTCCAAAACACTCCCAATTTCCCAGAGAAGCAGCAGCTTAAAGGCCGCAACAGGGAGGAAGCAAGCTAGTCCCATGGAAACTTCTGACAGAGATAAGTTTGCAGAGACTTTTGGCATTCTATAACTATTCCTAATAAATCTACCGGTCTTCACCTAGGCCTCCGGCCTAGTTAAGACCTACATCTGATGAGGTGCCTGCCCCCTTCCCTGTTAGCCCCTGCTCCTTCAGCTGGGCACGTTACCAACCCTCTGGCTGTTGGAGAGGATCTCTGGTTTGGTCCTTCCAGGTGGAGTGAGCTGTACTTTGGAGTGAAACTCCGCCTTAATTTCATCTATTATCTACAAAGTGGGTTTTTTGAACCCTTATAATTTGTGAGTGATGAAAGAGTGTATTATTACCTGAACTGATAAGTAAGGACTTTAGTCTTTAAATCATACACACTGTGTAAAAAAATTTAAGCTCAAATATAACTATTACTGAGCTCTTTTCCAGGGCCAGCAGGAGACCGGCTTCACTTGCTCTTTAACACAGTGCTTCCCTTAATCATGTTCTCCACAAGGCATCACTTATTCCATCAAAGATTTCACATGAGGTAGCAAAAATAAATCAAACAGTTACCAAGTTTGACAGAGAGTTCCAGGAGGCTCACTAGGAGTATGGCTGGCTTTAAAAAAGCATTTTTATGTAGGGATGTACATGGATTTTGTTTCAGTTCGCCACCCCGAACACAAATAGGAGCGCATGTTCTCAGAAAACGTTAGCAAATTCCCAAACTTGTGTAAAGCAGTAGAGAAATGAGTACACACCACCCGGTGGGGGGGAGCAGGGAAAACATGCCCTAACATGAAGGAGCTCATTTGCATACAGTGTTGTGCATGCAACAGTCTCTTGCTGCAGAAGGAGGAGCTGAACTTTGACATGGTTAGTGTTGGAGGTGGTTCCTGGTTTGGGCCTGCTGAATCAGCTCTCTTTTGCAGCGCACCCCAGTTCCTGGTTTGGGCCTACTGAATCAGTTCTCTTTGCAGCGCACCCCAGTTCCTGATGCTGCTGAATCAGCTCTCTTTGCAGCGCACCCCAGTTCCTGGTTTGGGCCTACTGAATCAGTTCTCTTTGCAGCGCACCCCAGTTCCTGGTTTGGGCCTACTGAATCAGCTCTCTTTGCAGCGCACCCCAGTTCCTGGTTTGGGCCTACTGAATCAGTTCTCTTTGCAGCGCACCCCAGTTCCTGATGCTGCTGAATCAGCTCTCTTTTGCAGCGCACCCCAGTTCCTGGTTTGGGCCTACTGAATCAGTTCTCTTTGCAGCGCACCCCAGTTCCTGGTTTGGGCCTACTGAATCAGCTCTCTTTGCAGCGCACCCCAGTTCCTGGTTTGGGCCTACTGAATCAGTTCTCTTTGCAGCACACCCCAGTTCCTGATGCTGCTGAATCAGCTCTCTTTTGCAGCGCACCCCAGTTCCTGGTTTGGGCCTACTGAATCAGCTCTCTTTTGCAGCGCACCCCAGTTCCTGATGCTGCTGAATCAGCTCTCTTTGCAGCGCACCCCTGTTCCGGTTGCTGCCACCTACCATCCACCTTATTGCATGCCTGGAGGATCCCTATTCATTCACTGTCTCCTGGGCTTGTGAATAAGGCTAAAGGACACAGGCTTCCATCGGCCTACCTAGACCTTGGGAGGGAAATGTGTTAATCAAAAGGTTGTTTCCCATGTTCTATTTTTGCTGCTTGTTGTTAAACTGAATAAATACCAGTACTTATACCTCAGGTGTGTGGGTGAGGTTGCTACTCAGACATCTCTAAATTGGTGTCCCAGGTTTCCTGGGTGGGGGCTTGAGCCTGAGCTAACCTTAAGGGAAAAACAAACAACCCCTAGACATAGAACCCGGCCCTGGGTACCGACCCAAGGGTTACACTTGCATTCACAATTGGAAAATACGCACTTTAAAAATGCACACATTCATGCTTTAGTCACTTTCCCCACTCGAACAAACAACCACAAAAAACAGCTTGCAAACAAGAATAGGACCAAGCCGAACCAAGCTTTGAAGTCAAGTTTGGAGAATTTTGGCAATCTCAAACTGTAAAATGAGGCTTCAGAGGAGACTTAAATTGCTGAATTGGTTTCAAACCAGAATTGGGAATCTCAATCCAACTAATTGTCATGTGCCCCACATCTGCCTCATCTTTCCTCCTTTTTGCTCCCTGGGCCTTATATAATTGGTACTTTTCGTTACCGTTATTTTAAAGTGTCTACAGAAATTCTAAATGACAACCTTTAACTGGCACCTACAAATTTATTTCATATCCTAAACTTATTGTGTAGATGTGCACAGCGTTTTAAGTAGTAGTAAGGACAACTAAAGTAGGTTCCACAAAGCAACCAAGGGGAACAGTAAGGGCTGGAGAAGCAGCACTCTCCCCTGAAATATCCTGAGCCTATGAGACCTGAACCTCACTACATTTATTCTGCCTTTACATGCAACAGCTCTTCAAGCTTAATGTTACCATCCACTGGGAGGGGCACATCACACACACCCTTGATACATATACAATTAAAGAGACAAGATCTTTTTGGAATGCACTAATTCTAGGTCCCCAGTGTAGTGCCAGGCTCCCTGTACCACCTATGTTCTTATTTATTTATTTATTTATTTATTACATTTATATACCAGCCCATATCCGAAGCTCTCTGGGTGGTTTACAAAAGTTAAAACAATGAATATTAAAAACAGATATTCAAAATTTTAAACTACCAAAAGTATATTAAAAAAAAACAATATCCATTTAAAACAACTATTCTCGGGTCAGTTAAAAACTCAGCATATGCTGTTAAATGCAGTTAAATGCCTGGGAGAAGAGAAAAGTCTTGACCTGGTGCCTAAAAGATAACAATGTTGGCACCAGGCGAGCCTCCTCGGGGAGATCATTCCACAGTCGGGAGGCCACCACTGAGAAGGCCCTCTCCTTTGTTGCCATCCTCCAAGCTTCCCTCAGAATAGGCACTCGGAGGAGGACCCTAGATGTTGAGCACAGTAGGTTCATGTCGGGAGAGGCGTTCCATCAGGTATGGTAGTCCCAAGCTATGTAAGGCTTTATAGGTTAAAACCAGCACCTTGAATTGAGCTCAAAAAACGTATAGGCAGCCAATGCAAGCAGGCCAGAATCGGTCTTATATGTTTGAACCTTCTGGTTCCGGTTATAAATCTGGCCGCTGCATTTTGCACAAGCTGCAGTTTCCAAACCATCTTCAAAGGCAGCCCCAAATAGAGCACATTGCAGTAATCTAATTTGGAGGTTACCAGGGCATGAATGACTGAAGCTAGGTTATCCCTGTCCAGATAGGGGTGTAGCTGGGCCACCAACCGAAGTTGGTAGAAGGCACACCAGGCCACCTGAGCCTCAAGGGACAGAGATGGATCTAGGAGAACCCCCAAGCTACAAACCTGCTCCTTCGGGGGGAGTGCAACCCCATCCAGAACAAGTTTAGTTTTTAATTAAAAAAAAAAAATAGCTGTGAGGCAATCATTGCAAAGTGAAGTACCAGCTACAGCACCATCTTTATTTCCAAGATCGCCTTTCGGCACCACATGGGCCCCAGGGATATTCTTTAAAAATAAAAATGCCAAGCAGCTGCAGCCCAGTTCTTCATTTTGTAATGTGCTTAGCCAACCAGAAAATAGGAAAAGATAAGCTGGGGAGTGGTGGGGAGTGTCAGAGGTGAGGCTAGGCAGGTTAGTGGGGAAGTACTGGAAGTTAATTTGCCTGTAATGCGTGTATATGTGTATGTGCTTGTTAGCTTGTTGTTTAGTTTTGGTGTGGTATTGGCCTCTCTCTCTGTCTCTCTCTCTCTCTGTAGTTGTTTTCAGGGTTTTGTGTGTGATTGTGTGTGCATGTGGGTTTCCTAGAGATATTTGCGTTTGTGTGCTACACACCTGTATTGCTTGGGTAGTAGTGATTTTGGTGTGTGTGTGTCTTACCTGTGTATGTGTGAGCTCAAAACCTACTTTCACCTTGTACTGAGGTTCTTGGGCAAGTTACTTTTCTTTTACTCTCATCAGTTTGCCATCTAGGAAATAGGTATTTTCTGACTACCACACCCAATATGGAAGCCATTTAGTGAATGGGCAAGCCTCCATCCCCAGCAGCCATTTTGTGAAAGTGCTCATGACACATTCTCAAAATTCCGAACATACCCATCATCCCAAAACGTTGGAGACCAATTATTTATTCATCCATATTATGTCATGTATTATCAAGGCAAGTAAGTGTCTCAAGGTTCTGAGTGATGTCATCCTACTTGCAAGAAAAGTTACACTAGTGAAGGACGTGGAGATCCCCAGTTGTCTTTTGGGTGAGACTGGAGCCAGCTCCTTCTTGGCCACTTCCCGTTCCTTCACGCTTTTCAGATCTCTCAAATCTTCGCTGGACTGTGGACCGACTACCTGGCCAATAGCACCCCATCTGAAGAGGGCTGAAGGCCATTGGACTGGCAGGTCAATTTGACAAGCTTCACTGGTCACCTCAGTTGCTGATGTCCAGTTGGGGATAAATCTCTGGCCTGCCTCCCACTAGTAATATTGCTTGTTTGTCTTGTCCCACTCCAAAACTCCTCCTCAATTACAATGAGGATAGAGAATTCCCACTGGACCATTTATATAGCTCGCTACCCTCGGCCTGCCACCTCCTCCCCTGCCCCAATTGACCACAGCTGCAGTAAATGCCTAGCACTGGGCAAGCCAACATGTGTGGCCCACACCAGTGGCTTCAATTCTGGGCACTACCATTGGACATCCAAACCAGACCCATCGCCCAGCCAGGGTGAAGGGAGGTGGAGTAGCACCTCTTGCCAGATTGTCACAGTTAAGCTCACTAATTAGAAAGTAGAAAGGGCTTGTTCATTCCTAATGTTGCAAGCTGTTTCTAGATGTAATCTAGAAATTACATCGGTTTTGCTCAAGTTAAAAAAAGAAAAGACGTTTGATAGAAATCTTGCTTTCAAGAAATACTGATTTAAAACAAGAGATTTGAATGATCATATATTCATACTGTGATATCGTATAGCTACATATTTCAGTAAATCACATCCTGTGACAGCTCCAGCAAATCCTGCTATAATTCAGCCTCATGTGTTATGCTCATGAAGATGATATACACACTAATAACCGATAATTTAGCAGGTTTTCTAATTTAATTTGTGTTCAATGACTGTCCACAAGTTATTATAGTTTGTTCACTAAGGCAACCTTTTCAAAATACAACACAACTCGTATCCATGTGAACACATCACAGCATCACATGCTCAATCTTTGCTGAAATCCAAAAGCCATGCACGAGCTTGTGGCAACCACATAGATCTCTGCATTAACTTGTAACAGCAACTTCCTTTTTATAATTTTAAACATATGTTCATTTTGTTTTTGTTTTTAAACTGCAAGCTTCCCTGACAGCATTGACATCCTGAAGGTGTGGGATATAAATTTAACACTTGAAAGAAGTTTTTGCAAGTAACGTACTGGAAAACAGAAGGATGTGCTTTGCTAAACAATTAAAGCTGCCTTAGCATTTAGCGATATGCCTTCTACAAACTACTTTATAGAAGAATTAGTTAAAAATATCATTGCACTGAACTACACTCTGTTACCATCTGTAATGTTTTCTACAGAGACTGGTACATCAACCCCCACTTTCTATTAACTCCATCACAAACTATACCAACTGAGAAGATTTGCTTTCAAAAATAAAATGAATTTATTGAGGTCACCCCAGGATCTCCACCTCCTCTTCTTCAAAGTAAAGACAGAGGCATCACACCCCTTTCTATGGATTCCCTGACCTTGGATAGTTTGGATATTCTGTAGATCTCATCTGCTAGGTAAAATCAGCTCCAGGTAAGAGGTCCCCTGGGGGTGAGTAGGCATTCCAATATGGGGATGCCAGATCTACTGTTCCTCCCACCTGGCTGGCAGGTGTGAAGGAAAAGATCTGGGATGCTCGGCAACTTGAGGGGAGGTAGCGGCACTTCCTGCCTTTGGCCCTGTCATGTTACCTTTCTTCCTGGTGGAGCCTTCACTCCACTCTGGCTCTGTCAGTTTTGATTCCCACCCTCCTCCACTCTTTCTCCATCCATCTCAAACCCTGGCTTCTTCCTTCTGCTTCCTTGTACTTGGTGACTTCACAGCTTCCTGCTCACCTCTCTTGTCCTTCCACCTATTTCCATGTCTCCTCTCTGCCTCACCAGATGTTGCTTCCTCCATAACTACTGGCCAGAGTTTTAAACCTTTCTCTGGCTGTGCGAAGTCCTGTCCCCAACAGATGTGACTGGATGCTACTCCACCCAGCCCAGATGGCTGACAGGTTTTCTGGATGTGCCGCTCGCTATACTTGAGGCTCCCAGGACTTGTCGCCAGCTTTTGCTTGGTGTCTTGCCCATAGGAGGACCTCACTCAGACCCCTGTGTTGAGGTGAGACCAACCCACTTATAATTATTTTTTATAAATAAGTCCTCTCTCCAAGGATCTCAGGAAAGTTATGTATGTTTTCCTCACCACATTTTATCCTCATGACTCTATTGAGCTGTGTGAAGCTGAGAGATAGTAACTGGCCCAATGAGCTTCATGGATGAAGCTCAAAGTACACACAACGGTGATCAATTTATTTGTCCAAACCAGGATTTGCCCAAACCATGTATAAAGTGGTGGTGTGGAGCCAGGGTTTGGGGGGCTGGATTTAGAGCAAAGGGAACATGTGGAGGAGAAAAGTACTAAGCTCCCCCCCCGTGCCTTACTTTCTCGTTGTATCTCTCTCAACATCACTTTTTCTCCAACAGGGCTCCAATACTGAGAGTGAGCATGGCTTGGAGAAAGATGCCTGGAGAAACTACTCTAGGGAGGTGAGCGGCATATGTGGGAAGATAACAATTCCCCTTACCCACATAACTCTCTTGCTCTAAAACAAGGTTGGAGCCCAGATGTTGTTGTCTCCAACTCCCATCAGCCCTGGCCAGTGGTCAGGATTGATGGGTGTTATGGTCCAAAATAATCTGGAAGGCCACAGGTTCCCTACCCCTTCTCTAAAAGGAGAGGCCTTCCATGTCCCATTTTATATGGCATTCCACTGTCATGTGTAGCTTGACCCTGAGCAGAGATCTGACCTGGGTCTCCAGACTCCAAGTCTTAAACTCTACTCATAGTATCAGAATGCCTCTGTTCTATTATTATTATTACTATTATTTATTTATTTATTACCCACCTCTCCACTTAGATTGAGGCGGGGAACAACAGTAAATATAAAACACATTAAAAACTGATTAAAAACATAGCATACATGATTAGGAAGGAAAGGAACCTCTCGTGCAAGCACTGAGTCATTACTGACTCTTGGAGGGATGCCAGCTTTCGCTGACGTTTTCTTGGCAGGCCTTATAGCAGGGTGGTTTGCCGCTGCCTTCCCCGGCCATTATTACCTTTCCCCCAGCTAACTGGGTACTCATTTTACCAACCTCGGGAGGATGGAGGGCTGAGTCGACCTGAGCCAGCTGCCTGAAACCAGCTTCCACTGGGATCGAACTCAGGCCGTGGGGAGGGTTTCAGCTGCAGAAACTGCTGCTTTACCACTCTGCGCCACACGAGGCTCTACATGATTTCCTACATGATTAAAACATCCTAAAAACATAATAGGCACCACGATCACCAGCAGCAGCATTGAGAGGCAGCACCCATAGTCCCATCCTGCCCCTGTAAACTTGTCACATGATACCTATAGTTTCTCCAATTTATTTGTCTGGCTTGCTACTAGCTACTAACCAGTAAACTAAAGTTAGCTTCTAATTGACATATGCCTTCAGTAGAAATTATTAATTTTTTTTGCAAGTCTAAGATCTCAAACTGCATACATCATCTGGCAAAGCAACTTATTCCAATATATGCAGTAATTAGGAGAAGGTGTCAAACAGACTTTATGACATATTTCATAAGTTTGCGGCAGAGTAAAGCAGCAGCTGACTTAACCCCATGGTGACTTCAAAAGGATTTACTATATCTAGTGTTTATGATTAGCACCATTTAATCTGGAGCTGCTGAATAAGTGGTGTTTCACAAAATATGCAGATTTCCTCTTGCTTTAATATGGTCCCTCTGGAATTAGCATATCATTTCTGCACTGCAGAAGGATTGGATCAAGCCAGCTGAGAAACGATAGATTTTGCAAATGAAATAATCCTTGCTATGTTACTGTACCCATCACATGTGAAGAAAAAGTTTGAATGGGTATGCCCTAGAAAATGACTTTAACCAAATGATGCAAGACTACATTACATTGTTGAAATGTTCTATCTTAGCCTTGTGCTTCATAATGATCAGCAGTAAATTTTAAGTATGATTCTTCAAAATCATGGCAAATATAAGCAAAATGCTCTGTAACACCTTCCCCAATCTGGTACCCTACAGATGTGTTAGATTACATTTCCCATTACCCTAGCCAGGACAGTGGCTGTGGGTGACGGGAGTTGCCATACTATGTATTTGAAGGGCACACATCTTGAGGATGGGAAAGGCTGCTATATAAAATACTGGAGCATTTCACTTATAAACAGAATTGCTATATACTTTATATTTTAGCTGTTTAAAAATGGCACAAAACTTGGAAGTCAAAAGATCATAGGGCACTAGCTCCATATACATGTACTTCAAACTTTATATTGGTTAGAATGCTTCTTTAAACCCAAAAGCAAAAAGGTCATAATATTGTTTTTAACTCAAGGCAAAACGGTCTATGATCCTGCATCAGCACTGTCAAGGGGCTCAATTACCCTGAGGTGTAAACTGCCTCAGTTTACCATGGGATATGCTTTTCTAATATTTCTGCCTTTTCTATTTACTGCAACATGGCAAAACCTGGAACTATAACCAGATGGAAAGGAAAAGGAAAGGAACCTCTTGTGCAAGCATTGAGTCATTACTGACTCCTGGACATTTTCTTGGCAGGCCTTATAGCAGGGTGGTTTGCCATTGCCTTCCCCAGCCATTATTACCTTTCCTACAGCTAACTGGGTAGTCATTTTACCGACCTCGGGAGGATGGAAAGCTGAGTCAACCCGAGCCGGCTGCCTGAAACCAGCTTCTGCTGGGATCAAACTCAGGTCATGGGGAGAGTTTCGGCTGCAGTAACTGCTGCTTTACCACTCTACGCCACACGAGGCTCATAACTAGAAGGGGATGACATTATTAGATTGTGTAACAGTATTGCCAGAGAAGATGTGGGGACAGAGTTGGCATCTGGGCCTGCTGCAGGGCCGCCTAGTCCTTGGCTGCAAACTATAGATTGTGTAGTGAGTTCTGGGTGGAAGCTAGAAACATGTAAGTGGGTTGGATCCAGATTTAGTCATGCTTAGAGGAGATCAATTAACTAATAACTGGCTATTCCAAATTGGAGTAGAGGAATAGTAAGTTAGTCATGACTTACTTGTCCTATTGATTTCAATGGGTCTGCCATAAATATGACTAAGTCTGGATTAAACCACTACATGTAGTGCTCAGTAGGTCTTCATTATATTCTATTATGTAATTGCCCAGTAGTGTCCAGAAAATAAATCTGTTGCGTAGGCTCAATTAGCCGCCATCTATATTTGGATTCAAGATAGCGGGTTTGTGTTTTGGAGCTCAGACTCCATCTCAGACTTGTACTTAGCTTCTTAGGCAAGTTAATTTTTGTGTAATCTCATCAGTTTGTCTTCTGGGAAAAGAATGTTTTGTGACCTGCCATGTCCTCCAGGTCAGCAACTTTGTGCCTGGGCAAGCACCCCCATGGTAGCCATTTTGTGAGAACACCCATGACACTCACTCAAAATTCCAAATGTGCCCACCTAACTAAGAAGTTATACCATAATTAGGGATGCCAGAGAAATCTGCAATGGATTCAGCTGAGCGGATTTCTATGAATCTGACCCACAGATTCCACAGCAGACCAGCTTTTCTGAGTCACGTGGATTCTGCAGGTATGCAGACAGGTGTTTTATTTTGTGTGTGTGTGTGCATGTGCTAATGCACACTTGTGCAAGTGGAATGAAATTCTCATACATCCCTAAAAAAACCCAGTGTTATCAATGAGTGGACAATGGAATGTAAGAAGCCTGACAATTCATGAAACAGAAATGGGATGGATTTAACCAAATCTGTACATCCCTAGTCATAATCACTGTGTTAGTCTTTAAGGAGCCACAGGACTCTTTGCTGCTTTGTTGCAACAAGCTAATATGGCTACTTCTCAGGAAATAGATAGTATGCCTTGTGTTCTTGGAGCTGCTGGACAATCACTTACTGAATAGCCCTCTCACCCAAAAGTGAAAAATGAAGTCATGTTGTCAGATGGCAGAAAACCCACATCCAAGCTAGATTTTATTTCATTTTTAGTAGAGCCTAGTGACCACGGATTTGAACCTATTACAACAACTTGCACTGTCTGAAGAACGAAGATTTCCAGCCAGCAAATAACCCAGCCTCTCCCAGCTGGTCACCCTTATATTGCTAGGCATACATACCTTCTGGAACTGCAGACAAGACCAACAGGAAGCAACTGAAATAAATGACAGCTTTACTTGCCGCAAATTCAGACTGGCAGTTCTAAATTGAGCCAAACCAATGAGTTCCTCATGCTTACAACCATGTCCCAAAAGTTACTGGATCAACAGACACCAGAAAGGCCAGCCAGAACAGAAGAATTTCTTCAACATGCTTTCGATTTCTATTCCAAAGAAACTGCTAAGAATCCAGAGCAATACACCTGGGGTGCCTAAAATTAGATACCTGTTTTTCCTGGTTTTTAAAGATACCTAACACCTGCACCCTCTGTCTATAGGTCATTAATTTTGCTTGATATGTTAAAATCATTATCAAGGATTTTGTTATTTCCGCTTTTCACAGGATGGAATATTTCAGACCCAGTTTTAGTGGCCATGCAAATTAGCCTTTAGCTGCACATCAGGAAGCAATGAAGATATAGGGCAAGACTATAGGGTGTGGCCATGGGGGCTGCCATGATGACAACATGCACTGCAAAATTCACCACTACACCACTGCATGGGTATCACTGGGTATTATTGGCCATAATAGATACATAGAACCTCCATGTTGAGGGGTAGCATACCTTTGAATACCGGTTGCTGGCAGGAAAAAACAACTTGAGTGTTTTTGTCTACATGCCCTGCTTGAAGCACCTGGAAGGCTCTAGCAGGGCTCTTTTTTATGTCCTATCACAAAGACCAAGTTGTCACTACTGTTCAGCAGAATTTGTGGCCCTTTGTACCACAAAAGCTAAAGCAACGTTACAGCCTTGTGAAAGACATCAGTTTATATATAGCCCAAGTCACAATGTTTTGTCCACTTGAGGGCAGCAGCGCAGAGCTCTTCTGCAGGAAAATCAATACTATATTTTTTAAAAAAAAAAACTCATAATGAGATTAGTTTAGCTATTCTGGTTTAGGATGTGTTCTGATATATTTATTTATTGTTCTTATAGCACACCCTTCCTGACAGGAGCCCACCCACAATACTTAAGACCATGCAGTTTTACATATACCATTTTAAAAAAACCCAATTACATTCCACAAAATCATCATTAAAAAAATCAGAAACCACCACCATACCCTTTCTCAGCATCACTAAGCCTAGTAAAATAGAAATGTTTTAAGGGGATGCCAAATGGTAGCCGACATGGGGGACAACCAGATTTCTATTGGGAAGGAGTTCCATAAGCTAGAGGCAACCACAAGAAGGCCCTGTTCTGTGCCACCATCTCTGGGGCTTGATATGTTGATCAGTGACACCACCAAGGCCTCCCCAACAGACGTTGGAGCATCAGTTGGGATATATAAGGAGAGGTGTTCCTTTAACTACTTACGTAATGAAAGCCATGTAGTCCCCAGTATCACACCCAGATAGTATAAATCTGTTTGCTGCACGCTTCCCATCAATTGCTTAGACTACCAGCAAATCCTATAGAAGAAACTAATAACTGTAGTGCAACCTTATGACGAAGTCCCACTGAGTTCAATAACGCTTATTCTCAGTTAAGTGTAAGATTCCAGCCTTAAACTGTGACTCAAGCCTCCTCAAAAACATAGCATTCTTAATTGCTTATGAGACTACTATAGAGATCTTTAAATACTTTTAACATCTGAGATTGCAATACAGTTAGGAAATGGTGGGCCTTTCAAGCCCACTCTGTCACAGAAAGTACAGCTGCAGTCCTATTCATCAGGTATGTGATTCCCCATCCAGACTGCCAGCTTCTTTCCTAGACCATGCCTCCTCTCCACAAACAAAAGGTTTCATCTCCAGTCCTTGATCATCAGAAAAGACCTTCAGCCTGCTCAGATCTAACCCACCATAGATAAAATACTCTAACCCAATATAGGTAAAATAGCCCTTACTGTAGACTGTGGTTCCCAGGGTATCTTATTTGGGGGAAATAACCCACAGATGATATGCTAAGCCATCATGGGTTAAATAAACCACTGTAGTTTATTTAATCCCATCATGGGTTAATGTGTTGTCTGAACCCAATTGAAGTACTTCTGAATAAATATGCGTAGGAATAGGTTACATGTTTTAATATTACACACAGCAAGATGTGAGTGGAAAATGTTTTCCCTAATATTAAATACTAGTGAAAAAAAATAAGCCTGGTAAAATAAATACTCAACAGAAACAGAAAAACACCACCAGAAAGAACTTAACTGTGCAAGGATTGATGAAAAGTTGTCAGCTTGACTCTTCCAGCTGACTGGAGGACACTGATACAGTTGATATGAGTTTAAACTACTTCTCTTTTCTTTTTCTTAAAGCTTCACACATTTTAAAGCCTTGTTTAATAGAGACGCAGATACCCAAGATTGTAAATCAAGAGGTCTTATCCAGAAGATCAACAAACCCTGTTTATGAAAACACAGAATAACAATACTGTTGCTAATACTTAATGTCATGAGTCTTGGATGAGCAAACTGACCTGTGAGTCTTTCCAAGGAATCAAATCCATGCTTCAGTGCAATAATGTCAAGGAAAGAAATTGTCCCATCTTCAAACCTACGTGAAGTGAGAAAAGGAAGAATTTACACCACAATCAGCTTTTTGCTACTATTTGTACAAAAGCTAACAACATTTGAAAAAACATTAGCAAAAAATGATTAACGGTTTTGACCCAGCTACAATGACACAGTGTGTGGCTCCTAACAGCAGCCAAATAAGAAAAAGTAAAAGCAGGGGGGAGTAAGAAAAAAAGTAGTGTATTTTAGGAGCGTTTGTTGTGGTTAACTATAATGCCTCACCGATAAAAAGAGAGAGAGAGAGGAACTCTTGAGTAATACTCACATAGGGTCTGAAATGTAGCAACCCTCCCCAGCGGTGCTGCTGAGTGGACGTTTTCTCTCCAGTCTCTGAAGCCAACTGCCACACGTCACTTTCCTTTGTGCCATTTCAAACAACATCCATGGTTACCCCTGACAACACCTAGTTCAGAATGTTGGTTCAAAGGGCTCATCAGCCCCTCCTATTGGGCTTAGTTCCAGCTCCGTGACCTGATGAATTACTGCCTGTCAGTATAAACTGGTTACTCCAATGTCACTGGGGTGGCGAGTCCACTCCTGGTTTCAATCAGAACCAGTCAAAGCTCTAATGGAGCTTTCCAATGTGTGAAGTCTGAGTGATTATGACTGAAACCCGGAGTGGATTCTCTGCCTCAATGACATTGGATCCACCAGCCTCCACTGCTTCCTGTCTTACAGGTGTGAAGGGCTTTGGAGAACAGAAAGCCAGGGGAGTCTAACCATATCTGAAAAGGAGTGTCATTCAAATTCCAAAATCTTTTGAAGACAGTTTCAAAGATCCACGTTATCACAGACGCAACATGAGGGCCAGACTACCGGGCTTACAGATCTGAGCCCCCAAACAGTAATCACAGCAGCTGTCCACAATGCTTTTACAAAAAACTCAGAACAGAAGAGGCTGAGCACCCTGTGGAGTGAAGCCGCAGATGCCCTTGGCATCTTCATTTCTCCAGAGGGCCTTCCAAAGTGGGCCTGGAGGCAGTCTGGGGAATCCAGATGCTGGGCGCAGCTGCAGCTTTGCTTTGCTGTGCACCAGAACCCTTGTTTAGCTGGGGCAGGGAGATGGTGCTGCTGCACTGGTAAGGGATGGTGAGCATGCTGGGGCGGGGGGCGGCAAGTATGGGTTGGAGAGGGGAGCAGAAGCACTGTGGGAGTTGAAAAGAGGGAGAAGAGCAAGTGAGCAAGGGGGGTTCTGGGGAAAGTGAGAAATAAAGATACAAGGGGAAGGAGGAGGGAGAGTGAAAAGACAGCGAGAGTGAGCTCGTGAGGGGATGTTTGAACGAGCAAGGAGTGAAAGAGAAAACACCGGGGGGGGGAGCAAGGGGGAGAGAAACCAGGGAGGCTAGAGCACCCAGGAGTGTGAGCGCCCCCTCCTGGAGGGCATTTTGCCCAGGCCCGCACAACCATGACCACCCTGCTGACCAACCAAGGAGGAAGGTGGAGCCAAGAGGACAGCAAGGTAGAATGGATTAGAAGTGGCTGGGTAAAAGGACAAGTACTGAGGGCTTGGACACATGAAATCATTTGGAAACATAATAACCTTGCTGAGTATATGAAGCTAATGATAGTTTGTAAGCTGCCCTGGAATAGCATTGACCCGACAGCTGGCGTAAAAGCACTTTAAACAATAAAATAAACAGCACTCAACATGTATTGAGGTAGTAGAGCAGCCATAATTCAGCACCTGATTTGTTAATGTTTTTAACCATTTGGGAGATGTAGCCAAACATTTATGGGACCAATCAGGATATAACCAGAGCCAATTAGGGAACAGTGTCCATAACCAAGGAGGAAGATTCTTATCCAAACGTTTTTTGTTTGTTTTTTGTCTAAAAGTTGTGAAATACCTCAGAGGAAGAACTGGAACAGACAACAGGAATTTAACTTTTATATACATTGGGAAAATTCTACACAATGAAAAAACCCAACTTTACCATCATCTATATCAGCAGGTAAGGTACTCACATTGTTGAGTGCATTCACTTCCAGAGAGCTATATTGAAGATGAAAGTCATCATTTAAGCATATGTTTGATAGACAGCAATAGCAGAATAAAATAAAACAACACAGAATACTTCATAAATAAGGGGGAAAGAGAATCTCTCTAACTGGGGTCTACAACACAGTGTTACAGACGCACATACCAAAACACATGACCAGCATTTAAGCTTGAAAAAAGCCTCCCATTTGCTCCCATGGGAAGTTTTGTAAAGCCTAACTGCTGGACTGGATGTGGAAGGAAAGGAAAGGAACTTCTCGTGCAAGCACTTGAGTCATTGCTGACTCCTAGCGGGACACCTGCTTTCGCTGATGTTTTCTTGGCAGACTTTGTAGCAGGGTAGTTTGCCACTGCCTTCCCCAGTTGCAGTTACCTTTCCCCCAGCTAGCTGGGTACTCATTTTACCAACCTCAGAAGGATGGAAGGCTGAGTCAACCTGAGCCGGCTGCCTGAAACCAGCTTCCGCTGGGATCGAACTCAGGCCGTGGGGAGAGTTTCAGCTGTAGTAACTGCCACTTACCGCTCTGCGCCACACGAGGCTCTGGATGTGGAGTGGTAGTAATATTCATGGAGAGACTACAGCATGTGGGGAGTGAGGAGATAACCCTTCCCTCTCCAGTTGCAGTCTCCATGAAAACTGCCCCCTTGGGTCAAGAAGTCCAGTTTCCTTTTGAGATTTAGCTGCTGGTAAAAAGCTCCATTTGTCATGCACTCATTAAAACCACCTGTGTGCCTTATCATAAGGTTTTCTATTCTCCAGGCCTTAAAGATCAGACCTGAATTTCTGCCAAAATTAGATGGATTGATTTCAGCTGGATTGCATAAAAGCTTTTGACTACCCCACCCCTCTCCTGGAAGCCAAGCTATGGAAGATCTCCTCATACATCTTAAGTGCCTGGCAGGGGTGATAAAGCTAGGGGGAACTACTTATCTTCAGTCCAGTTTTTGTTTTGATGTCCAGACTTCATCTGCTAACTGGCCTTTGAGCCTGGGAACTTTTGCATCCTGTTCTATAGGAAGACCCTTTCTTAAGTAAAGTATAGGATAGCGTAGGTAGTATTTTATTGTATTCACCTGCAGCATTGCTTTAAAAAACTTCTCTATTGTTTAAAGGATTTCTCTGATGGCTTTGGGTTTTTTTATTTCCTCTGACATTGGCATACCTTTTTTACTCCCTTACTATTAATAAACTTCACTTCTGTTTCAAAATTTGTGTGTCCTTTATTTAGAGATGTAAAATTTCTGGAAATTTTGAAGCCATGGGGAAAAAAACACCTTTTTATGGTGTTTTTATTTGTGTTGTACCCCACCTCGATCCAGAGGGAGAGGCGGGTATCAAATAAATTTATTACTATTATTATTAAAATGGAATTTTTTGGAAAAATTGAAAAAATGCAATATTAGCATTTTTTGCAGATTGAAAGTCACTTGGTTACTTTAGGAAAATAAAATGTAATTATGTCTAAGTTGGTTTGGCATAAATTATTACATTTGGTATATTAAAAGTACAGTGTATTTTTTAATGTGTTTAATTTACTTTTTTACTTTTTTCATTTTGGGGGTAACAAATAGAGCTACAAGCTCCTGAACTGTAGGGAACACCTGAACTGTAATGAACCTCTTTGGTTTAGCCAGTTTATGAGAAGCAGGCAAAAATAATTTAAAAAACCCAGAAGAAACCATCAACATTAGTAACAAAAAATATATATGTATGTCTCCGCTAGTCCTCCACAGAGTCAAGCAGACAAAGCACTCATTCCTATAAAAAGAAATGAGAAAAAGGCAGGGAACAAGATTCAATGAATATGAAAGAAATTTAATCAGACTCATTTTGTGAGCTATACTGTTTCAGTCTCTGCTTCAATGGCAGTGCCCTCTAGAGGCAGAAATGCATCTTGCTCTTGCATTTGAGAGTTGTAGTCTTAGTTTGCAACCTAGGACTTGCTTGTCCTCAGTGCACAGAAATTGTAATAATCTGATACTATACACTGTTTTTAGAAATCATTTGGAGAAGTAAATATCTGAACACCTTTTCTTAAACATTTTATTCATCATGCTAAAATAAAACATTCCATAACCCATTTTTTCAGGGGGGAAAAAGACAGGTTGCCTACCTGTAACCGTAGTTCTCTGAGTGGTCATCTGTGCATTCACACATATATGGGCTCTGCGCCTGCGCTGAGCCAACCGTCGGAACTTCTAAAGCTGAGAACGTTGATTTAGGCAGGAACCCCTCCCCCACCATTGAGTGCGCATGCGCTGCGGGTTCCCGCCTATCTCCTCAGTTTCCGAGACCGAATTGCTGGTTCCAGAATCTAGGAGATAGTATCTCTATCGATGCCGAGGATAGTAGACACCGAAGAGGGGATGGTGGGGGGGTTGTGTGAATGCACAGATGACCACTCAGAGAACTACGGTTACAGGTAGGCAACCTGTCTTTCTCTTTCGTGGTCTCTGTGCATCACACATATATGGGAGATTAGCAAGCTGACTTACCGGAGGTGGGTCGGTGTCGGCTGTCGTTACTGAAGAATCGCTGATAAGACGGCTCTGCCGAAGTTAGAGTCACTCCTAGCTCTGGTATCCAGCCTATAGTGTGTTATAAATGTGGCTGGCTTTGACCAGGTCGCTGCCCTGCAGATCTCCGGGATGGAGACTCCTCTAGTAAAGGCTGTGGACGTTGACATTCCTCTAGTGGAGTGTGCCCTTATCAGCTGTGACAGTTGCAGGTGTTGAGATTCGTATGCTAACTGTATAGCTTAGACGACCCAGGAGGCAAATCTTTGAACTGATACTGGTAGTCCTTTCTTGGGACCTCCGTAACATACGAAAAGTTGCCTAGTCTTTCGGTACGGAGCTGTTCTATCCTTATAGAATGCAAGAGCTCGTTGAACGTCGAGGGTGTGTAGTGTCTTTTCTAATGGTGAAGCAGGCAATGGAAAGAAAGTTGGCAAGACTATATCTTGATTAATGTGGAATTCAGATATTACCTTAGGCCGGAACGACGGGTCTGTACGGAGGACTACCTTGTCGTTGTGGAATGTGAGGAAAGGTGGATCGATGCGGAGGGCTGTAAGTTCACTGGCCCTCCGTGCGGTTGTGATCGCAATTAAGAAGGCCACCTTCAGAGTGAGAAGCCTTAAGTCCACTGTTGCTAAAGGTTCAAATGGAACATCGAGAAGGGCTTTTAAAACTACTGATAGGCTCCATTGTGGAGTGAAAACTTTTAACGGTGGAGCTAGGTTGTTAACTCCTTTTAAAAACTGTCGGACCCATGGGTGTGAGAAGGCTGAGTATCCATTGATTGTGGATCGGTTAGCGGAGATTGCAGCCAGACAGACTTTTAACGATGTTAGGCGCAGACCCTTCTGGAAAAGCATATTCAAGAAGGTGAGTATTCCATGAATAGAATTTTCGTGTGGGTCTATGTGATTCTCGGCGGTGAATCTGAGGAAACTGTTCCATTTGGCTGTATAAGCCTTTCGGGTGGACGGTTTCCTGGCTGCTTCTATGATTGACTTTATCTCTTGTGGTAGTTGTCGATCTAGTGCTGGATGTTCCACGCCGTTAGTTTTAGAGATTGGAGGTCTGGATGGCGTGTTTTCCCTTGGTGTCGGGTTAGGAGCGGCATTGACACCGGAAGGTGGAAGAACTGCTTGTTCGATAAGTTGAGGAGAGGGGCAAACCAGGCTTGCCTGGGCCACCACGGTGTTATCAATATTCCCTTGGCTTTGTCGACAGTTATCTTGTGGAGAGTGCGAGTTATCAAGGGAATTGGGGGAAACGCATAGAACGGGAGTTTGCCCCATTTGATTTGGAATGCATCCCCTTTTGAGTTGTTCCCCACACCTCCTCTGGAGCAGTAGGTCAGTAGGACTGAGTTGTGTTGGGTAGCAAACAGGTCTATTTCTGGTTGTCCCCATCTTTGAAAAAGTTGGATCAGGACGGACTGGTCCATCTCCCATTCGTGGGATGTTGGTATCTTTCTGCTTAGTACATCGGCCAGGATGTTTTCTTGTCCCAGTATGTGTATAGCTGTTATCGAGATGTTTTGTGGGATGCACCATTCGAGAATCTGCAGAGTCTTGTGGATTAGGGATGACGAGTGTGTTCCTCCCTCCTTGTTCAGGTGCCATAGAACTGACATGTTGTCTGTCAAAAGCTGTATGTGGTGACCTGTTAGAAGGTCTTGAAAAGTGAGAAGCGCTTTTTGGACTGCGATCATCTCTAGTAAGTTTATGTGCATCCTGCGTTCTGAGGTGGTCCATTTGCCCTGTGTTTGGAGATGTGCACAATGAGCGCCCCATCCGAGTGTCGACGCGTCGGTTGTCAGGGTGTAGGACGGGGAGGTCTGTGCAAAGGGCATGCCACGATCGAGATTGTCTCTGTTTTGCCACCATAGGAGAGATACCCTTATTTTTTGTGGGATGTAGACGTGGAGGTTTCTGGCGTCTACAAGGTTTGGAAAGGACTTGATGAACCAGTGTTGAAAGGTTCTCATATGCAGTCTTGCCCACCGAACCACTGACACAGTTGCTGCCATATGCCCTAATAGGCGTTGAATGTGGAAGGCAGTTGTCTGGTTGGGTTTGGATAGTCGGTGTGCTAGGGTTATTATCTTGTCTATTCTGTCGCTGGGCAGGTAAGCTTTGGCGGTCTTGGAGTCGATGACTGCGCCAATGAATTTTATCTTCTGCGTTGGAGTGAGTTGTGATTTCTCGAGGTTGATGTAAAAACCGAGTGTCGTCACTGTTTGAATTACTTCCTTTATTGCGTCTTGGAGCGCTGAGTAGGTATGGGCTGTTATTAACCAATCGTCCAGGTAAGGGTAGATTTCTATACCCTTCTTCCTTAGAAAAGCGCAGACGACGGCGACACATTTTGTAAAAACTCTCGGAGCTGTTGCCAAGCCGAATGGGAGAACTTGAAATTGGAACATTTGTGTTCCGACTAGGAATCTCAGGAAGCGTCGGTGCGTTGGGTGAATTGTTATATGAAAATACGCATCCTTTAAGTCTATTGAAGCGAACCACATGTGTTGGCGTAGTAGTGGGAGGATGGTAGAAAGGGTGGTCATATGGAATTTCCTGATTTTGATTGTGCGGTTGAGATTTCTTAGATCTAGAATGGGGCGAAGACCTCCGTCTGCCTTTGGTACCATAAAGTATCTTGATAGGAAACTGTTCTTCACGTCTGGATAGACCTCTGTGATTGCTTTCTTTTGCAGGAGGGTGGCAATTTCCTTTGCAAGAAGTTGAGATGGTCTTGTCACTCTTACGGTACGGACGTGAGGGAGTGTCTCGAATTCTATTTTGTACCTTTCCCGGATGATCTTGAGGACCCAGGCATCTGATGTTATATTTTCCCATTCGGTGGCAAAGGGTTGGAGTCGATGGTTGAAGTCGTAGGAGGAGTTGGTTGGAGCAGTATGATATTCTGAGTCAAAGCCTCCGTTGTGAGGCAGTATCCGGTTTCCCGCGAGATTGTTTGAAGCGAGGGTATTGTTGCTTCTTTTGGTGGTGTTGCTGAGTTGTACGGTGGAAACAATCAGAATATTGTTTATTTTGTGGGAAGGATCTGTTCCAGTATCTGGTCTTGAAAGGTTGGGGCTGAAACTGTGTCATGCCCATCTTTTTTGCAGTTTGCTTGGCCTTTTGTATGGAGTCCATTGTGTCGTCTGTATTTGCGTTGAACAGTCCTTCACCGTCAAACGGCAGGTCCTCGATGCAAGATCTTGCCTCGGGTGTTATCGAGGCTGAGCGCAACCAAGCGTGTCAGCGTAAAGCGACTGCTGCGACCATGGCCTTTGCGTCGCAGTCGACTTGGTGCCTGGTCGTGCTTATTTGCAGTTTCGACAGACGGATGGCCTCATCTTGAAGGACGTGGGCTAATTCTCTTTTTTCCTCTGGGAGGTAGTCACATAGGGAAGCGATTTTTTCCCAAAGAAAAAGTTGGTAACGAGACATGGTCGCTTGATAGTTAGCAACCTTGAATCCTAATGCCGCTGAGGAATAGATCCTCCGACCCATTAAGTCCAAGCGCCTGCCTTCCTTGTCTGATGGGGAGGCATGGGCTCTCTGGGATTTGCCCTGTGACGATTCCACAATAATGGAGTTGGGTTTTGGATGGGTAAAAAGAAACCCTACATCCTTGTCTTGCACTTTATAAAGGGATTCTAGTTTTTTTGATGTGGGGGCCATAGTAGCCGGTGATTTCCAGGATAATTTGGCTGTCTGTAGTAGCGTAGGTTGGAATGGGATCGAAACTGGAGCTGTTGCTTCAGTATAGACCGCATCAAAAACTGGATCCTCGATTCTCTCCACAGGTTGATGAGTCTGGATCCCTAAGGATTGTGCCATTCTTAGGATCTGGTCATTGAAGTGAAAGGTGTCCTGAGACGGAGACGAACCTTCTGGAGTTTCTACTGCTTTTGCGGGAGACGGGATCGAAGGTCGTGGTGATGACATCGATGTGGCATCAGAGAGGTAATCGTCGTCTGACCCCGAATCTGAGTGATGGTTGTTCGGGCGAGATGTCGGTGGCGGCGGCAGTGGGCGGTCATCGAATGACGGCGCCACTGAAGCAATGGCCGTTGGTCTGGTAGTAAGTGAGACACCGCGGGGTGGAACCGGTGGTGGTTGATCTTGAGGTCTCGAGATAGTAGCTGCAGCACCGGGGGTAGATGGCTTGGGACCAGAGTTTTATAAAAGATTTAAAACATTAATAGTGCCAAAGTTGTTGAAATTATATAACGCAATAATGGAAGGGGAGAAGATTCCAGAGTCATGGGAGCATTCCATAATAATTTTAATCCCGAAACCGGATAAGGATTTGACTCTCCCTGATTCATATAGACCAATTTCGTTAATAAATCAAGATGCTAAAATTTTTTCAACTATTTTGGCCAAAAGATTAAATAAATTTATAGCAAATTACGTAGGGGAAGACCAATGTGGTTTTATAGCAGGCAGACAGATGCATACATTAATAGGGAGAGTTTTAAATGCAATACAGGGGATAAAAAAGTCAAAGAATAAGGCGGGTATTTTAGCGCTAGATATTTTTAAGGCTTTTGACTGTGTGAGTTGGCAAACGTTAAAGTTGGTTTTAATCAAAATGGGATTTGGTAACAAATTCAGAGCAATAATAGAGCAGTTATACTCTAAAAACACAGCTGTAGTGGTAGTAAATGATGGAATAACGGATAAGATACGACTAGCCAGAGGGACAAGACAAGGATGCCCACTCTCGCCAGTCCTGTTTGTATTGGTGATGGAATTGTTGGCAAATGCAATAAGAGAAGATGGGGAGATAGAGGGGATAGGTAGTAGAAAGAAAATTAAGTTGAATATGTTTGCAGATGATACATTGATGACTATTAGAGATCCGATAAGCAAAATGGAAAGAATTAGACAGCAGTTAAAAGAATTTGAAGAAGTTACGGGGTTAAGAATAAATTGGGCAAAATCCGAGTTGATGTTATTTAATTACACTAAAAAGGAAGAGAAGGAATGGGAAGGGAAGGCTTCAGTTTTGAATAGTAAAGAAAAAATTAAATATTTGGGTATTAAGATTACTAAAAATTTAGAAGATTTGGAAAGTGAAAATTTAAATGGATTGAAAAAAGAGGTAATAGAAAAGCTAAAGAAGTATAAGAAACTGAATCTTTCTTGGTTTGGAAGAATAGCTTTAATAAAGATGAAAATTTTGCCTAAGATCAATTTTATTTTCAGGATGTTACCAATAAGAATTTCAGATTTAGAGTTAAAAAGTTGGCAGAATCTTATAAATAATTACTGCAATGCGGAGAAGAAAGCAAGAATTAACAAATGTAAATGGTATATAAATCAAAAGAAGGGTGGATTGGGTCTCCCGAACCTTGAGTACTATTATATAGCAAACAGGTTAAAACACATTGCTGAAGCAATTTTAGGGGTAGGGGACTTAGAATGGATGGAAGAAAATACATTAGATAATATTGAGCTAAATTTGCAGAATGTATTTTTTAAGGAAAAAGGGAAGGGTAATTGGCTTAACGAAATAGATAATTACTTTTTGAAGTTCCATTGGGAACTTTGGAATAAATATAAAAAGGAATTGCTTTCAATTAATTCCCCTTTAACACCAGTGATAATGCTAAAGAAATTTCCTGAAAATTTAAAGAATAGATTAGGTAAAGTTTTAAAGGAGAAAAATAAAATGAGATTAAGTGAATGGTTAAAGGGGATGAATACAAGAGAGAGGTTGGAAGATGTTTTAAAAGATTTGAAATTATCATGGTTAAACTATGGGCAATTGGAACAATGGACTAAAAATTGGGTAAAAGAAAATAGAGAGTGTGGAGAGAAGACGAAATTTGAGGAATTAATTGAAAAAAAGGAATTGATAAGGGACAAAATATAGGGATAAAAGGGTTAATGAGTCAACTATATAATGTATTAACTGAGAAAGGAGTGAGGGATAGTAGTGGGAAAGTGGTTTGGGAGACTGATTTGAAGATACAGATAGGACAGCAGAGATGGGAGGGATTATGGAGACAGAGAGTGTTGAGAAATATGTCAGTAAGAATAAAGGAGAATTACTACAAACTGGTATGGAGGTGGTATTTAACTCCGGTCAGATTAAATAAGATTAATAATCAGCTTTCAGCAGATTGTTGGAGGGGATGTGGTGAAAAAGGAACGTATTTACATATGTGGTGGGACTGTAAACATGTGCAAAAGTTGTGGAAGATGGTTTTTTATGAGATTGAGCAGATAGTGGGATTTAAAGTAGAAGTCACACCAAGGATTGCACTACTTTCACCGCAAGAAGAACTTAAATGTAATAAAGAAACGAAAGAGTTAATAACGAATCTGTTGACGGCTGTGAGGCTGATTGTAGCCAGGAACTGGAAGATGCAAGGAGACTATTGTATTGAAGAATGGTATAAAGAAGTGTGGGACATTGCTATAAATGATAAATTGACATGTAATATTAAAATGAAAAAAGGTATAGCAAAAACAAATGAATTTTGAGGGTATATGGAAAAAGTTCCTGGAGTTTGTATTTTCTAAAGGAAGTGGGAAACCACCAACAGAAGAAACTATGAGTTTTTGGAAACAGGAATGAGATCCCGAGGGGGGGGGAGCACTGTTATGTTTAGTATAAATATGTTTAATAGGCAAAATTTGAATATTTGATATTAAGGTAATTTTATGTTTATGTAACAAGTGTTTTTATTTGATGTTTTGTTGTTGTTATATGTTGTTTAATAATAAAAAAAAAAGAGATAGTAGCTGCAGCATATCGATGTGGAGTCGAGAAACCTGATCAGCCTGCTCTTGATGGTTGTGAGTCTTGGTCGAAGTCCCGAAGGCCTTGTTGATTTGACGGTATCGACCATGCCGAAGAGCGTATCCAACTCCTATCCCTTATGGGGGATCTGTGCTCTGACTCATATGAACTATGTCTAGGCGTGTTGGACGCTATCGACAGGTTAGAGCCACAGCCTCGCTGTCTGGGCGATGGCTGCTGTGGTAGATCTATGACAATTATTGGGCCAGGAGGCGACGAATCTTGAATCTCTCCTTCTGAGAGTGATGCTGCGTTTTGTCGACTCTCTCTCGATATATGTGGTCGGTCGCCGTGGTTAGATGAGCGATGGCTATGAGTTGGAGTTGGTTCCTTCTGATACCGAGGAATGCTGTCCTCTCGAGTTGTTTGCATTTTCCCATGATCAGCCCCTGACATCGAGCGTGTCGGTGTCGAAGGAGGTGGAGGCGGGCACGGTAGCGAGGCAGAAGGCGTTGGGGATGTGTGATCGACCCCCGATCTTTTCACCTTTTTTACTTCATGTTTAGAAGTATCTGATTTCCTCTTTTTTGATGCTTAGCCTTCGGCTTCTTGTGCAGTTTTTCTGCATTCGTTGGCCGAGGAGCCGGTATCTCCTGTTCCCGTGAGGGCGTGCCCATTGAGCGTTCTGTCGACATGGGTCTCGGCTGGTCGACTGCAAGTAGCGCATTTTTCCAAAGGACTGCTTTAAGGCGGTCAGACCAATTTTTTCGAGTCTGCTTAGAGAAACTCATGCAATGGGCACAGGAATCAACTATATGCGCCTCGCCCAGGCATAGGAGGCAGAGTGAATGTCCGTCTGCTGGTGGAAGTTTACTGCGGCACTTTACGCACTTCCTAAAGGCAGCTCTTAATGCCATACGCTACTATAGAAAGTACAGTAAAGGTTCTAAGAGAGAGGCAGGAGAAAAGAATTTTTTTATATATATATAATAATAATCCTTTTTCTTTTCTTTTTTTAGGAAGAGTAAGAAGAAGTAAAAGAAAAGAAGGAGAAGGAGAAGAAGAATATAACAAATGTTCTCGAAGAGGATAAACTAGGTGAGTAGAAGAGCGAAGTTCGGAACATGTTGCCAGCAAGGCGGTCGAAGAAAAACTGAGGAGATAGGCGGGAACCCGCAGCGCATGCGCACTCGATGGTGGGGGAGGGGTTCCCGCCTAAATCAACGTTCTCAGCTTTAGAAGTTCTGACGGTTGGCTCAGCGCAGGCGCAGAGCCCATATATGTGTGATGCACAGAGACCACGAAAGAGAACAAGGAAAAAACACGTTCCCCCCCCAAAAAAAAATTGGGTTTTTTTCCTGGGCCTTCACATCACTACCTTCATTCCACTTAAGCCTCAGTACTGAATTCAGAGCCTTCAGCTTTTGTCTTGCTGTTTAGAAAATGGTCTTGGTGTGTCAGCTAGGACCCTTATTTCTGTGTCCCAAGTGTGTCCTAAAAGGTCTGAATATCCCCTGGCTCAGATTGGGTTTGGATGTTAAGGGGTGGTGGCAATCTACCAGGTGATTTATTTGCCCACTATCCACATTGTAGAGAGCTGGATGTTTGGGGTTAACCCCTATTAACCTCCTTTACTCCTTTTCTTCACAACTTGTAAAGCTATTTATTATTATTATTATTTATTTATTTATTTATATAGCACCATCAATGTACATGGTGCTGTACAGATAACACAGTAAATAGCAAGACCCTGCCGCATAGGCTTACAATCTAATAAATATTCTAATCTAATATTTACATGCAGGGAGGGGTGATTTGTAATGTACAGGGATGGAAAGCAAGAGATACCTCTTCCATTCCCAGCTGCAATCTCCACAAAGATGTCCTGCCCGGAGTGACTGGCCATGGTCCAGCTTAGAAGGTCCTACAGTTGGGAATCTTTAACTTCACAGCTAAATTTGAGCAAACACATTTCCCACTAAACTTTCAAACATACTCAACCTGCCACCCCAAACCCCATGAATAATTATTTATTATTGTTGTTGTTGTTGTTGTTATTATTATTATTTTGCAGGGGGGAGTTTTTTCACAATTTTTCCTAAAATTCTTGGGGAAAAACACACACACACCATTTCCCCCCTCTCTAGGCACTTCCTAAGTACCTACCAATGTCTGACCACTTTTTACCCATCTCCTGTCTGATTATGCCTTCTTGGTTGGGAGTGTATCAACATATTCTGTAAAATGCTGAGCACAGTATGGATGCTTTTAAATAATAAAACTTAAACAATACTTATGACTTAGGGGAAGAAAACAAATCCATGCATTCCAAAATGGCCCCATGTAGGTATGTATCATCCCAAGGCGGAGTCCATACCCTTGAGAATTGAAAAGATTATTTGTCATTCTCATTATTTCACACGTGGGGTGCAAGAACTCAAGACCAAATCAGCAAGCCTGGAAATCGTACACTGTACCGTTTTTATTCCTCAGCGGGTCTTAATTTGAAACGGTTACCTTAATCCCTTCTGTAGTCTTTGAACAAAGTCTCAGAAGGGACTATGTAAATTGATTAAAACTGGGATAGTTAACATTCTAATCTCTCTAGACAGAGAAACCTCAGGTAAAACACACACACACATTTTTTAAAAAGCTTAAATGCGATGATAGTTTTCAAGGAAGATAATTAGAATAGATTGTCATAATGCTTCAATTAAGCAATTTACAATAATTATTGGCCAAACCAATCCCTGCAGTGCTCTAGCTAGCATGAGTCCACTTAAAATCACAAATTGCTAAGAGGGGATGGGGGAGGGAAATAGCCAGTTATGCCAGAAACAGAGGAACTGGCTACATAGGCTATTTCAGTTTTTGGGGTGGGTGAACTCAACGGCATTCGCCCCATTGGATGCTCAACCCATCGCCCCCACCATCTGCCCCCACTTGTTGAGCCGTAACCCTAACTTCAGCTCAGATTGACAAGCGCTCGGAAGCCTTCCACCCCTGCTGCTGAAATAGCACTTTCCCGTGCTGTGTCAATGGGGCCTTTATGGCCACCATTAACACAGCAAGGGGAAGTGCGAAATTTCCATAGCCTCCATTGGGCACACAATGGAGTCTCTGGAAATTGTGCCTGGGAGTCCCCCTGGCTTGTTGTGCTGGGGGGCCTTCAACATACATGCTGAGGCTGCCTCAGCTCAGGCCTTCATGGTAACCATGGATCTGTTCCAATTGGTATCTAGCCAGACTGAATCAGCAGGGCACAAATTGCATTTGGGTTTTCTATGTTGGGTGGAATGGTAGTGATTAGGATGTAGAGGAACTTCCTATAGTTCTGTGTCATGGGCAGATTACTACCTTATAGGACTTAGATTTACAGGGACTCAGACCTCTGCAGAGGTGGGAGACCACTCAAGATGGTCCACCCTAGGAGGCTGATGGATTTGACTAGTTTCCTAATGGCCCTTGCGATTTCCGTGTCACCTCAGTCAGCAGGCGTGTCTTTCAAAACCCTAGTAATAATGGTTCCCAACTTCAGAGTGCTGTCAACAGTTCTTATTATTTTTACCCCTAGTGATAATAATTATTAATTAATTTATATAGCACCATCAGTGTACATGGTGCTGTACAGAGCCTAGATACAGCTCTAGAGAGCCTGTATCAAGCATAACGAAGGACACAGACACAAGAATAAAAGCTTTAATTCATGTTTTACTGAATAAAAGATAAACAAGATGCATGATGCAGCTGTTACCTAAAAGGAAAATACAAAACACACAACCTACAAAATTGAATATAAATGGAAGAAAATTGAATAAAGAGTCCATGTGAATAAGCTTTAACAGAAAAAAAAATCTCAGTGCTTTAAGAGGGAAGAGAGGAAAGAAACAGTCTTTTGCACCAGCCCATTGGAACGCAGAAGATTGGACTCAGCACTACATGTGGCTAATGGGTAAGTGAAAAGTGAAGAGCCAGTGTGTTTGGGATATACCCATACACACACGCACACACACAATATCTCCCTGATAGCCAGGCAGGGGGGATGCATGTTAATTTTATATTAATAGAACTGACTGTTAAGGAATGTGTTTATTGAAATATAATTGTTGGGTTGGATCCAGTTTTATGCTGGATCAACTCCTTCCCACAGCAGCCCCTCTGGACCATGAGGGGGTTCCCAAAAATTATGCGGAATGACCTTCTGCGAACAGAGCACTAATTTTTGTGGAAGGCAGATCCTGGATCCAATTCAACATGTATCCAACCCAAAAGATCCTGGATCCAACTCAAAAGACCTGAATTATTTCTTTTGAATTATTGTTAGTTTTACTTCCCCCACCCCCATGTATTATGGCCCACTGAGTGCAATTTTCTCATGTTAAAGTATCATATAAATAAAAATCTGACATGTCCCAGAAAAAATAGCTAAGTACTCATAAATTTTAAGCATTTTTGAATTCTAGGTAGTTGCCTCAACTTTCCAAAGAAAATACAAAAGCATTATATGTGTGTACCAATTCTGCAGTTTTCCTCAACTCCAAAAAACATACACATGTGCAAGAGAAGCAGAATACAAATGTTCATATGGAGAAAGAAGGTCAATGGACCTAACTGTACCCTGAACCAAGCACAGGCCAGATCCTGAACAAAAACCTCTCTGCTTCCTTACTTGGGATGCACTTCCTTAAGCTAAGGAGTGCATATATACAGCCCTTCCTCAGAAACAAGTATTGTGGGAGATTCTCAGAAGGGCTGCTCTGGAGAGCTCTGTTTGCTCCTCTCCCACTGTAGCATTTTTATTTATTTATTTATTTATTTATTGACTGATTGCATTTCTATACCGCCCAATAGCCGGAGCTCTCTGGGCAGTTCACAAAAATTAAAAACATTCAAAGTATAAAACAATAGTATAAAACCATACTATAAAATACAATATAAAAGCTCAACCAGATAAAAACAGCAGCAATACAAAATTACAAATTTAAAACACCAAGTTAAAATTTATTCATAGACTATTAAAATGCTGGGAGAATAAAAAGGTCTTCACCTGGCGTCTAAAGGCATATAATGTAGGTGCCAAGCGAACCTCCTCAGGGAGCTCATTCCACAGCCGGGGTGCCACAGCAGAGAAGGCCCTCCTCCTGGGAGCCACCTGATTGGTGGGAAGGGAATGAGCAATCTGTGTCCAATGGCACTGCTCTACTTACACCATTGACATAACCAACCTCCAGTGCAATGGCAATAGCTGGAGCTGGAGCAATGGCTTTTCCGGGGAAACCTGTTGCTGCAGCATATGCTATTGGCCTTCCACTAGAAGTCGCTTTTGCTAGCACCTCGTCATGCTCTCTGTAGACCCATGCTGGCCCCAGAGAACCGAAAATAAATCAATCAAAATGCAATAAATTATATCAATAAAACAATTTCTGGTCATTCAGAAAAAAGCTTATTTATATAAAAATGTCTTTAGGAGACACTGAAAACAAAGCAACGTTAGTGCCTGCCTGACATATTTAGTACACCAGTTGTGAGTATTCCTGCATCAGTCTGATCTGGCAGCAGTTACATCATGGTTAGACTACTACGATTTGCTCTACATGTGAACCAGGTTTTTCTCCCCCCACCCCCAACCTCCCCTCATCCGCCCGCCTCCACCCTGAAAACAAGAAATCTCAGACATGGCAAATCTTAAGACAAAACAAGATGCTTTCCCCATTGCTAAAATCCCACAGCTTCCTATGGCCAGAGCTTCCTATAGTTTTGTGACTATACATTTAGCAATGATGATTTTTTTTTTTTTAAGTGACATCACATTTTAAATTACCTCCTCAGGATTGTGTCTGGTGTAATTTGTACTTTGTTTTTCCCCTCTTTTTAGAAAATTAAAATGTGTTACTGTCTGGCTTCTCTAAGTGTGAGACAACCGTACTGACAAGTAGTTGCAAGGATGTTAACACCAAAAAAAAAAAAAAACCAAAAAACAACACCCTCAAAAACACTCTGCTAAGTCTGATTTCACTTTGCATGTGTTCTGTGGAGAAATTTATCTTTCTCCTATACTTCATATGGAGCCATCTCTTGTAGAAGAAACAAGGAAATTTCATGTAGAAAAATTGTCTACCATGTGCAAGCTGATTTTGATAGATGTGAATTTTTTCTAATAACAGATAGGGAATTCCACTCCTGTGCTATGCATAGAACTCTGTCTTTCTGCCTTAATTATAAATCATAAAGCTAAACTATCAGAAGAAGGTAATGGGTAGTATTTAATGTCACTGCTCTGCTTACACCATTGACATGGCACTAGCATAACCAACATACAGTGTAAAGCCAATAGATTATGCTGAAACAATGGGTTTTCCGGGGAAACCCATGGCTCCAGCGTATGCTATTTACATTGTACTAGAGGTAGCTTATGCTAGTATTACGTCAGTGGGTAACCAGAGTGGCAGCATTGGATGCTGTACTAAATCTGCAGCATCCAAACCCCGTTGACGGACAAAGACACATCAAAAACGCAAAGTTTTATCTCGCCAAGAATAGTTTTAAACAAATTTTCCATCACTGTCTCCAATAGGAGAGGAAAAAAACAATTTCTGACTGGCTGACCCCTCACTATCCACCATGCCCACTGGGGAGTGGTGAAGCCCTGGATACAACATAACACAGCAGCCAATCACAGAAAAACCCTGCCAGTATATAGCGCCCACAACAGCTGTCCATAACTTAGATTACAGCTTGCACAACATGAAGCTACACCTATCTGGTTAAATGTCATGCACATTTTGAGCTGATAAGGGAATCTTTGGTGATGGGATACAACGGGGGGGGGGGGGGGAAGCCCCTGAGGGCAATCATGAAAGTCACAAAAAATAAATGAAAATAAAAACAAATAATCAGAAAGGTAGAAAAAACTGAGACAGAAGAGAGAAACAAAGAATAAAATCTCAGCTTTTTTTTTTTTTTGGTCAGAAATGCACTAAACAGAGTGAACAACGAGAGAAGCTCCCTATACCATGGCAGTTGAAAGAGAACTGAGGGGAGAAGCAGGAACCTGCTAGGAACATGTGCACTGGGATGGTGGGGGATGGGTTCCCGCCCAAATTGCCTCAGCTAGAAGCTTCCCGAATTGAGGCTCCGCGATTGCGAAGGCGCAGAGCTCATGTGTGAGGAGTACAGACCACGAAGAAGAAACTGCACTTTGCACAATGGTGGGGAGCATTCTGCATTCAGAAAAAGTGGGGCTTGCAAAACAAAACAATACCCCTCTTCGCCACACAAGAGTAGGGATTTAGCAGGGATGGGGAGAAATCCGTTTGATTATGAACCTACTTCCTATTTATTGGGGAAGTGCGAACAAATATGCAAACTGAAAAGCTATTATCCAATTTAAAAGTGCATTCAAAAATTGCTTGTATTAGGGGAAAGTGCACAAAAAAATGTGTATATTAGGCAAAACTGAATCCAGAAGTGCATATATTAAGAGAAATTCACCACACACAAAAAGGCATGCAAATATTCATGCAGATGTTTTTAAAAAATCACAAACTAATGAAGAAATAGGATGGTCTAAAGATTGCAAAAATGAGAAGCTGAGAGAAACCAAAGTTGACAGATCCATCCATCCTTATCATGCAGCCCTCTGTGGACAGTGGGCATGTCTAGATCTAGGGCTGGGAGGATCTCACAATATGGTGATCGCAAGATCCTCCCAAACAGTCCACACACGGCGTGCGATGTCCCGGAAGGAAGAGGACGTCGCAACTGCCATTTGGTGCTTTTTTAAAAAAAAAATTGAAGAGGGGCACACGAGCGCTCCATCAAAAAGATAAGGGTTGTTGTTGTTGTTTTTAAAAAGATCCCGCTCCCCCTTCCATGCCCCCTGCCTGGTTCCGCGCATATACCCACAAGGAGCCGGAACGAAGCCAGAACAGCGGCCCACACGTCCCGCAGTCTTGGGACTATCCCAAGACTGTTGGAAAAGTTGGGATTAAAGCCGTCCCAGTTATCCCGGGGAAAGGGAGGGGTCCCCTGTGCATCATGTGGACACACAGGGATGACCCCGGAGCGATCCCTGGGATAACCCCTCGTGTAGACATGCCCTATGACTGTACTACAACCATTGTGGAGGCAGGCTAGTTTTGCAGGGTGAGAGCTAGGATGCTCCCAGCTGCGCACATCATTCCAAGCCACAGAGATTCACCATAAAACACAAGTGACTGTTGGACTGGTCACATCCCACTCCTTGTATTCTGCCCCTCACCCATTCATGGCAGAGGAGGAGGATGCATAAACTATTTTTGCTGTACCCAGGTACGCCTGTGTTCACAATACCATCACTTCACACACACCCCAGACACCAATGGAGGCATCTCTCTCTCTCTCTCGTTTCCTGGGTCCAGGGGAGGAATTTAAATGTAGGAAAACAAGTGGCTGGGAGGGGAAAGTTCAAACCTTGGTAATCATGTGTGCTGGTCCTGATCCAGTTCAGGGCCCTGTGTGTTTACTTCTAAGGCAAAAAGAAAGAGGTTAAGCTGCAATTGTGCACATTGTGTTGAAAATGCATAGAGTTTACAAGTTTTTCATGCATACACAAACTTTATCTAAAATAAAAAAAAACACTGGGATGTGCTTATGTTTTATTTCTGAAATAGTAGAAGTAATGTGTGTGTGTGTGTGTGTGTGTGCTGCGTTCCCTACTCCTGTAAAACAAATTTTGTGAGCATTGAGTTGAAGATGTGTACGATTTCCCTGATTTTGAAAGATTGCTTTACAAACTTTATAAAGCCTTAGTGTAGCTGCCAAAAGAAAAGAATTTATCTAATGACATCAACATGTAGATGACAGTATTAGGTTACAGCAGGGTTGTTAAATGTCTTTCTGCCCGTGGCCTGATTTCCATTTCAGAGAAGCTCTCAAGAGTCCACAGTCCAGTAGTGCGGGTGGAGGTGAGGGAGCAAAATTACAAAATAATAATAATAATAATAAAAATGCCAGCATATTCTAGCTTAAAGCTCTTACTAATGGAAATGGAGAGAAAGTGTGCAGGGCCAGGGGAAGGGGGCAGGGCCAGGGGAAGGGGGCAGTGCTCACCCCAAGTGATCCAGCTTGGGATGCCAGGTGGGCTGGAGTTGGCTCCCAGGCCTGAGGTTCTGCACCTACAGGAATTAACTGGTGAGGTGATGCACAATTATGAACTGCTTCTGTGACTTGCTGCTTGCTTAGATGCAAGGTTTTTCCTGTGGTCCAGCAAACATCACAATTGACTCATGACACCAAAAAGCTTGTATACAAAAACACCATCAATCTCACCTATGATGGGGAAGACCACTAGAACAGAACTCCATCGGAAGATCTTAACGTATGCAGCGTAGGTCCAGAGAGCAATAGCCTTCTGTCTAACGTACCCCAGATCCAGGCCAGGTAGGTCTTTATAGGTCAACAGCAGTACCTTAAACTGCACTTGGAAACAAATTGCCAGCAAGTGAAGTTCTCTTACACTCACATCATAAGAGGCAGCAACCACAACAGATTAAATATTTTATCAGTACTCCCTCTCCATCCATTACATGATACTTTCACGACTGGGAACTTCCAGCTGGATGTCAGTAAAGAACATCTTGCATTCACTGCAGTCAGATTTGTAAAACAGAATTATGAAACCCTGCCTGATATTTTGCTGTCTTAACCTCAACTAGCTGTAAGTAGAATCCTAGCGTTATTAGGATTTGTCAGGCCAGGAAGATCCTCAATACATTGCTGACATTTATGAAAGTCTGTTTCCCCCTGTACATATTAATGTTTGCCTTTATAGGTTATAATTACACTGAGGGGGGGGGGAATCCAACTGCGATTAGATTATAGTTATAATTAATGACAACTGAGTAAAGTTATTATGATGCTGTTTATCACCCTGCCTGAAATACAATTTGGAGCAATAATACTAAGACCCACATCTGTGTGACAGTTTCTCAGCAACTAAGTCTTCTTAAAATGTCTTGCTGAACATCTTGAAAGCTAACTATATGCAGATTATTTCACAGAAAAGCAGCTTCAGGCAAAAAAAAACACAGGGGCAAATTCCCCAAACCTGGTAGAAAGCTCTTAAATCTATGTCATTGTTCTGTAAAATATGGTAATTACCTAATTTAGACATGCAGAGAAAGCTAAAGGATAAAATATAAAAAATGAGTTATTGACTAGTTTAAACCAGATGTGGAGAATAGGGGGAGACACTTTCCAGTACAATACAAATTAATGTGAATAATTCCTCCATTCCAATTTCTACTACAATCATTTTACACACAGAGTCTCTTTAGGGTAGAGCTGGGCCAAATACCCCTCCCACCCACTTTCAAAGGACCATTCATCCCCTGCAAACAGAGGGGGTGGTGTTTTGGGGGGCAATTTCTGTGGGTGAGGGCAGGGAAAGATTAAGAATTTAACTAACCTGAAACGAATTGGCAGAGAATGATCTTTTTTTGTTTTGTTTTAACTATCCTCAGCCACTTTGCATAACATACTTTTTATTTCAAGTATTTGTAATATCAGGCTGATATACCAACTATGCCTTTATCTGGACAGAGATAGCCTAGCTACAGTTATCAATGCTCTGATAACCTCTCGTTTGGATTACTGCAATGTGTTATACAGTACGTGGGGCTGCCTTTGAAAACGGTCTGGAAACTTCAGCTGGTACAAAACAGGGCAGCCTGCCTACTAAGAGGGACTGGCCGACGAGATCGTGTCACGCCAGTCCTTCTACAACTTCATTGGCTGCCAGTCCAGGTCCGGGCCTGATTCAAAGTGCTGGTATTAACATTCAAAGGCCTAAACGGCTTGGGGCCAGGTTATTTGAAGGAACGCCTCCTTCCATATGTACCTGCCCGGACATTAAGATCGTCCACAAGGGTCCTTCTCCATGAGCCGCTGCCAAAGGAAGTAAGGCAGGTGGCTACTAGGAGGAGGGCTTTCTCTGCTGTGGCACCCCAGCTGTGGAATAAGAGAGAGGTTCGCTTGGTGCCTACATTGTTTTCCTTTCGTTGCCAGCTGAAGACCTTTTTATTTTCTCAGTATTTTAACACCTAATTTAACTTAAATTTAAACTCTGCTGTTTTAATCTCATATTTTAACCTATATCAATTTTTGCTGTGTGGTTTTATCCTGGTCGTGCTTTTTATATAGTATTTGTGTTTTTAAATTGTTGGTTGTTTTATTATGCTCTTCATGGTTTTAACTTTTGTGAACCGCCCAGAGAGCTTCGGCGATTGGGCGGTATAGAAATGAAATAAATAAATAAATAAATAAATTGTATGCCACTCCTCAGCCAAAATTCCTCCTGGCTTGCATGCAATGAGTGAAACAAGGCAGTACTTGCACGCAGGCTTACATCCAAAAAAGACATGGCACAAATAGAAACAGGATGGGAAGGGAAGAGAGCGGGAAAGTAGTATTTCAGCAGGGTTGGTGGAATGGCCTGACTTCCCCACTCATCTCCGTCTAGTACAGGCTGCTGTAATGGCTGCTGATGGTGACAGGTGAGGGAAGAGGAGCCTTTATAGGTGTAGCCTTCCAGCAAGGTTGGTGGAATGGTACCACTTCCCATCTTATCTCCCTCTGTTGGCAATGAATGCAATCTTCAGGGGACATGTTTGCCCCACTGCTGAAATAAATGAAATTCAGCTGAGCTGAATACTTCAGCTCAGCACTAATTTAAGCATACCTGCCCTTTCAGGGGAGAAATCTTTTCCGAGTGTCCAATCAAGTTGATTGTCCTGACACTGAAGCAGGTTCACCGACATCTTCCCCAGATGCAAGAAATTTAGGTTTTAAACGTCAGGGAATAGCAGTTCTTGCCTGTTTATTTCTGATCAGGAAAGAGAAACAATGTAATCTGCGTTTTCTAATTGGTATGAAAAGCCTTTTTGGAGAGTGTCTTGTTTAGCGCTGGACCAATATTTGCAGCTGAACTGTTTTTGACCATCCACAGAGGAGGTGGGGTAGAAGCTGTTTGGCACTTACCTTAAGAAGTAATGTCACAATGACATTTAGCATTAAAAATGTCTATGAGTTCATGACTGTGTGCCCTGAGAGAAGTGGAGAAAGCCAGGCCGGCGAGCAGAAGGGCGGTGATATATAAGTGTAATAAAGAAACAAACAAAGAATCTCTTATAAATTAGGCTAGGCTAAAAAACAGTGACTGAACCATGGCTACTCAGAGAGCTTCATGCCTGAGAGGAGAGTTGAACACTGGCTCTTTGCCCAATCCCACCTGCCACTATGACATAAAGCTAAGGGGTTCAGTGAAAAGCTACATTATGATGCGTACACATAATGCATTGCTTATTGCACACTATATACCTGGGGAGCTGTCCTTTGCATTTTTCTCCAAATGCAAGAGGGCAGCTATAAGCACAAAACATTCCCCTCACCATTTTTATAATATCACTTCCTATTCAGTACTGAAGCACGCTCATATCCAAAGTGTGTTGGTGGGGGCAGGGGGGTGAGCAAGAATAGTCATAAATGTTTAGAACAGCAAGATTAAAGTGGACTGAAAACCGCCCCTAACTTTGCAAACCCACTAAGGCCATGGAAAAATAGAGGGCATTTTTCTACTGCCTACATTTGGGTTTGGGGAGTAGGTAGAGATGTAAAATTTCCAGAAATTTTGAAGCCATGGGGGGGGGGAAACGGTTCCCCCCTCGTTTTTTTCAGGGAAAAACAAGTTTTCAGAAAGATTGAAATAATGCAATATTAGCACTTTTTACAGATTGAAAATCACTTTGTTACTTTAGTAACATAAATTGTAATTATGTCCAAGTTGGTTTGGCATAAAATTATTACATTTGGTATATTAAAAGTACAGTGTATTCAAACAATTATTACAAATTTAATTTACTTTTTTTTTGTAACAAATGGAGCTACAAGCTCCTGAACTTTAGGAACACCTGAACTGTAAGGAACCTCTTTGGTTCTGCCAGTTTATGAGGAGCAGGCAAAAAATCAATTTAAAACAACAACAGAAGAAACCACCAACATTAGTAACCAAGAAAATTATTTACGTTTCTGCTAGTCCTCCAGTGTCAAGACATAAGGCACCCATTCCCATAAAAAGAACTGAGAAAAAAGGGGGAACCACGATTCAATTAATATGCATGAAATTTAAGCAGGCTCATTTTCTGACCTACAGCTATCAGTATTAGTTTCAGTCTCTGCTTCAATGGCAGTGCCCCCTAGAGGCAGAAATGGAACTTGCTCTTGCATTTGACAGTTGTAGTCTCAGTTTACAACCTAGGACTTGCTTGTCCTTGGTGCACAGACATTGTAATAATCTGATACTGTACAGTTTTTAGAAATCATTTGGAGAAGTAAATATCTGAACACCTTGCCTTAAACATTTTATTCATCATGCTAAAATAAAATATTCCATAATCCATTTTTTCTTCATTTTTTTCAATTTTTCAGAAAAAAACAAAAGGGGCTTTGGAAAAAAACAGAAAAAAACCACATTTTTTTCTGAATTTTTCTGGCGTTTTTTCTGGGCCTTCACATCTCTAGGAGTGGGGTGGAATTTCCCTGACATTTTTGGGATGGTGGTGGAAGCTTTGGCTGAACTTACCATACTTAACTTTATGAGGGGGTTAAAGGTTTTCCTCCCCTTTGCGTCTTTATATAGTGGCTCAAGGTGGGTTTCTTGGGAGGCTGGAACAGAATACCCAGAGAAACAACATAACACATCATGGTTCCCAGCGGCGTTCTTAAACCAGCAAGAAAAGTGCTGTGGAAGTTCAGATTGCACTGGCTGATAGCTGGTATGATGCTTTATCAAGCATTCTCCCTACTCAGGTGGGTTCTTCCTTTTAACATAAAATCAAACAAACCTTTACACTGCTCTCTGGTATCTTTGCAAGTCTTAACTGTCTGACTGCCAGCTTTCAAAGACCTCTGCCTTCCCTCCTGGGGCAGGGAGAGGGCTGTCCCCTCCCTCATCCTAGAAGTGACACCACTTCAAAAACTGGTGAGATCAGCCAGCAGAGACGCAGGAGTGGAGTGAGGATTTTTTAAAAAAAATTAAAAGGATGTTTTAACTTTTAAAAAAAAGGCTTTGTGATGCTCTCTGGCATATCTGCAGGTAGCCTCCAAGGCTGGCTGCCCTTCCTGGAAAGCTTCTTAGAAGGATGTCATGATGCCACCTTCTCCCATGGGCCTTCCAGGAAGCACAGCAGCTGAAAAGATACCGGAGAGCTGACAAAGGTGTGTTTTTAATGCTAAATGTCATTGTGACATTACTTCTTAAGGTAAGTGCCAGACAGCTTCTACCCCACCTCCTCTGTGAATGGTCAAAAACAGGTCAGCTGCAAATATTGGTCCAGCGCTAAAGAAGACACTCTCCAAACAGGCTTTTCATACCAATTAGAAAGCGCAGATTACATTGTTTCTCTTTCCTGATCAGAAATAAACAGGCAAGAACTGCTTGCTATTCCCTGATGTTTAAAACCTCATTTTCTTGCATCTGGGGAAGATTCCTTTGATGGAAAGGAGAATGATTTGCCTCATACCATGTGGATTTAAAATTGTTGTTGTCTTGATGGAAACTTTACTGTTGTTAAGAAATGCAATTCATATGATGCATTCACTAGCAAAAATTACCTTTGGGGTACAGAAGAAAATGTTGCTCAGCATACTGTTACTTAATAAACATTTAGTCTTCAAATAAAATTTAACATCTATCATCCTGAGAGCCCCACAAATGCTTACATACAAATGAGACACTCCAGTGTGTAGAATGCAACATTCATTTAAATGGAAAGAGCAGCAAGGTCCATTCTCTAGGGCCCTATTTCAGGAGTGGGGAGCAACCAGGTCTGGCTCCAGGTTTGAGGGAGCCCTGGAAAAATGCCCTCCATGGCTCCACTCCGTCCGTGGGCTTACCACACCCTGGTGGATGATGGAAGAGAAGCTATTCCCTGCAATACCGTTATCTCCTCATTCCCTCCCTCACCTGCAACAGCCCCTCCCATGGACAGGCAAGCTAAATGCGTTGTAAGGCATCCGTGTCTATAGTGTTTAATAAATGAATAAATAAAAATAATGTCCTTTATGATTATTTGATCAATGTTCACCTTAAATAAATAAATAAATATTTAAGGTGGGTGAGTGTCAACAGAGGACCAACACCACCTGTGCTACTCTGAGCCCCATAGCACTTTTAATCTTTCTCTTTTCTTTCTTGGCATTCCACTGAGTGCTGAAGTGGGGAGGAGAAAAAAGGGGGGCTGGGGAGTTCAAGGCAGTGAGGACAAATCACTGAGTCCAGAAGGTATCTCATCCAGGAGCATAGGTGTGCGCAACGGGTGTACCCAGGCACACCCTAATGTCTCCAGCAATATGCATTGAATTGAGGGGACCATTGAGTAGGCATCTATAGGACGATCCAGACTCAGAGGGAACAGTCCTTTGGCTGCCCTCCAGTTGCTCCACCGCCATGCTGAAGAACAATTGCCTCCAAGAGAATACTGTTGCTCACAGGAGTGAAAAGGAATAGCTCTGCTGGGAGCCACGTTTCAAAGAGGCCAGGAGGAGGGCCCCCAAAAGCTAATATCGCCTTGTGAAACCCTCCTCTGGTCAGTCTTACCACAAAGCGCCACCAATGCTGGAGCTTGGGGAGCATCTCCTCATTCCCTCACTCACCTGCAACAGTCCTCCCATGGACAGGCAAGCTAAATACGGTGTAAGGCATCAGTGTCTATAGTGTTTAATAAATGAATAAATAAAAATAATGTCCTTCATGATTATTTCATAAATGTTCACCATAAATGAATTAATAAATTTCCCTGGGTGCGCACCCTAACAAAATGTGCTGTGCGCATCTATGTCCAGGAGTTCTTAAAGAGCTCAAATGTGAACTTGCTGATTTTCTAACTAAAAATATATACTATTTCCTTAAGATTGTATCAGAGGATTGGAAAGTGGTCAGTATAACACCATTTTTTAAAAACAACAACAAGGGAACATACGAGTTGCTGGGAAACATAAGCAGGGAGGATGCCATTACACTGATGTTCAGCTAATGGTTTTTCCATTTGAGCATCTGGTGCCCACTCTGGGAACAGAATGCTGGCCTAGATAGGCCTTTGGTCTGATCCAGCATGGCTCTTCTTATGCTCTTGTGTACTTAAAAAGTGATCCCGAAGAATAATCATATATGTCCAGGAACAGAGATTCCCCACCCCCACCCCAATCTTGGCACCATAAAATGGCACCCAATGTCATTTCCTCGATTGAACTGAATGGAGAAACCCTGGGCAGCTGAATGCATTAGTGCTTGCAAACTATAAGAAATCACTGAACCGGGAAGGTGACAACTCAGCACCCTAAATTTAGCCTGCGTGTTTTATTTATATTCCTCTATGGCAGCCTTTCTCAACCTGGGGTGCTCCAGATGTGTTGGACTGCATCTCCCAGAATGCCCCAGCCAGCAGAGCTGGCTGGGGCATTCTGGGAGTTGTAGTCCAACACATCTGGAGCGCCCCAGGTTGAGAAAGGCTGCTCTATGGCATCCTTGCCCTCGGGGGGGGGGATTCTATATCAGAGCAGTCTGCATATAAAGGAAGGAACAAAGAGAACATTTGTTCACTTTAGAGTACAGAGGAAAAGTTGTGTAAGGCACCAAGGCGTCTCTAGCAGCCAGCCCTCAGCACCTAACCTCCTGTGCCAGCAGAACTCTTGGAGTTTGTTGCATCAGAGAGACAGACCAGGATCTATTGCAGGAGTGTACAATCTTTGGTCCCGAGGAACACATGTGATGCTGGCTCAGGGGCTGCGCATGGACACACTTTCCTCACTGGAAAGGAGTAGACGGCCTTCTCTCCTCCCTCTGTTCTAGCAATTATGATACAGATCACTTTCCTCAGCGCTAGCAGCAGTAGGAAAAGAGCAGGTCTGTATAGAATCAGGGGCAGTGGGGGAGGCGGGGCAGAGGTGGATGTTACAAAAGCCTGAAGTCCAAATAGACCCATGGCCAGCAGGTAATTGGTGTCAAAGTGCCTGCAGCTTGACATTAGGAACCATTTCTAAATTCTAAACATTAACTGTGTTATTTGAGTAGTTACATAAGCATCATACGCATGTACCAATTCTTCAGCAGAGGAGTCTACATATTTTTAAAAATATATACAAGCCAGAGAGGCAGAGAACAAGATGCTTACAGTGGAAAACGAAGTTTACAGGTATCACTGTACCCTGAATGCAAACATTGCTCATGACATGAACCAAAAGACTGTTGCATCTGCATTTGACATGCACTTCCTTATCTAATGCTGAGGAATGCATATATTGGTTATTCACTTCTCTAGGTCACTCTGACACTAACTCCAAATCCCTTGCATGTAGCACATTTGTAAATTACAATACCAAGCTGAAGACAGTTGGAGTCAACAGTTCAAGGGGAGGGAATAGGTCAGTTAACACCTCTAACTTCCATAGAGAAAAACACTGGTGACAATTGTGACACAAGAGACAATGCTGACAATTAATTAGCTCAGTTTTGTAACCACCAGCACAGAAAAATAACCTGTCAACCTGTCCCTTTTTTTCTGCCAGTGAAGACAATGTACTGTGCTCCTTTGTCATAGACATGTCAAGAAATACTATGCTGAATTTCCTTAGAAACTTCACAATCCTTTAATTGGCTAACAACAAGGACAATCAATACTCATGTTTACAGGTGCAACCTTTGTTTGATGGCCTCTTCTACAAAATGAATGAAGCCTGATACTTTTCCAGAAAATAATGTGAGCGCATAAGACTTTAGGAAATACATCCACAAGTATGGTTCAACACTGGAGTCGTGGCCCCATTTAAATATGTAAAGGAAGCCTCAAATTACATTTATTGATATAATCCTGGAATATTGATATAAACCTGGATATAATTTGCAGGATTTTCATTTAAAAGACAAATACATGTTTTGTACTACTGTGTTACATCATCAGTGAAGCCAGTGGAACTACAGGCATTCTGTTAAGGCATTATCTGAATGTACGTAAAGGTGGTCTGTATCAGCAATGTATCTCTACTTAGCTAAATATTCTCCTTCAGTTTCACCTTTATCAGCTACTTTAGTAATAATACTTTTATAGAGATGAGAGAAAAAGACGTATTGAACTTATCTTAAATAAATTCCCTGGAAGGTCCTCTGACTGGTACGTGACCTACCTACTGGCTGATACTAATAAATACGTAGCCAAAAAAAAATTATTTTCCATTGTTAAGACTTGCAAGGCTATTCTTCAGACTCATAAGTAATAATTGGCTGATGATTTTTAGGTTTAAAATATTGTAATAGCTGCTGTATCGTTGTTTTGTTTTGTTTGTTGGTATTATGTAGTCTGCTTTTGGGTTATCCTGTATTCTAAAGGGTCTGTTACCATATAAAGATTGATTGACTAATATTGGGATTTTGAGCAAAATTATTAATGGCATAATTTGTGCCTTCATGTAAGGAATACTTAATTCTTTGGCTCATAACCCCAATATTATAATTAAGTCAACTGATAAGGGTGGACCCATAGTTGTTCTGGGCAAAACCGATTATTGTCAAGAAGTGCAAGGTCAACTGAGCCATACTACTAATTATACGTTTCTTAGTAAAGACCCACTAATGACATTCAATTCTTTATTAAGACTGGAGTACAGAACATATTAGCATTGGGCTATGTAGATATTAGTACAGTTACATTTTTTTTTATCAAGGATTGTCCCAGAATGCCAGTGTTTTATACTCTACCTAAAATTCTTAACGAACGTTTTCGACCCCCAGTGAGACCGATTGTTTCAGGATCTGGTTCTTTGCTGGAACCATTAGCCCAGTATTTAGATACTTTTCTATTACCTGTCTTGGCTAATTCATACCTTAGGGACACTGGACATTTCATTCAACAAGTAGGTGGTCTCATATGGATCGCTGCCATGATTGCCCTGTGGGATGACCTTTGCCAGGAGAGGGACAAAGGGAATGTGACCCTTTTGAACCTCTTAGCAGCTTGAACCTCTTAGTAGCTTTTGCTACCATCAACCTAGGTTAACCTTTTGGTTATGTTGTCTGGACTGGAAATTGGGGGCACTGTGCTGCAGTGGTTCTGCTCCTACATGGTTGGCTGATTTCAGAAGGTGATGCTGGGGGATTATTGCTCTGTGCCCTGGCAGCTGTGCCATGGGGTTCCACAGGGCTCTATTCTTTCCCCCTTGTTATTTAACATCTATATGAAATTGCTGGGGGAGGTTATCTGAAGATGTGGGCTGAGGTCTCATCAGCATGTAGATAACAGCCAGCTCTTTCACATCAAATCCAGGTGAAGCAGAGGTGTTCTGAACTGGTGCCTGGGCATGGTAATAGATTGGATAAGAGCCAATAAACTGAGACTTAATCCAGACAAGATGAAGGTACTGTTAGTGGTTGATTTATCTGCCCAGCTAAGTGTTCTAGAGGGGGTTGCACTCCCCCTAAAGGATCAGGTTTGGGGGTCTCTTGGATCCAAAAATGTCACTCGAGGCAAGATGGACTCGGTATCATGGAGCACCTTTTAACATCTTAGGCTGATATACCAACTACACCTTATTCTGGACAGAGATAGCCTAGCTACAGTTATCCATGCTCTGATAACCTCTCGTTTGGATTACTGCAATGTGTTATACGTGGGGCTGCCTTTGAAAATGGTCCAGAAACTTCAGCTGGTCCAAAATGCGGCAGCTAGATTGTTAATGGTGATTGGCCAACGTGATCATATTATGCTAGTAAATTTCCATCTGCACTGGATCAATTCCATCAATGTGGACATGAACTTTACATGTCACATTTACTGTCTGCAGATTCCCTTTTTGGATGCCATGGTCTTTATCAGTCCCTTTTTGATTGTCAGACCAATTCTAGGGCTGACAAGTTGTTTTGACCTCTGGAATTTAACCTTTTATCCCAGAGTATTAGACATGTCATTCATAAACACTGGCACTTGGTTCAGGACATACCAGGATGCAGCAGGCTTCCATTCATGGGATTCTGTAGAACATTTCATTTAGCAGACAGATTGGTTCATACAGCCTTGGTTCATAGAGTGTCTCGTCCTCAGAATATCACAAGACATTATAAATGTACACATTGTGTGCATGGACCACAAAGTTTGCAATGTTAGAGTTTTTCAAGCCAGTGCACAGCTGGATATTCTCCGAGATCATTCACCACTTCTCTGACTCAGGAAGTGGTCTAACCTCATTATTTTTAAAACACATACATTCCCCCCCCCCTTTGCTGTATGGACAGGAACAGAGCATTCCAATTGGGTAAAGAATGTTCAACGCCATGTGCAACCTGCATTTTAATTCCAGTCCCTGCTGACAGCAGAATAGTGACTAAAAGACCCCAGTGTGGAAGCAGCCTTCGTCACCTGTACTGTGATTCTGGCTTTCATAGTAAAAGTAAGGTTTATTATTCACTGGGATTGCCCAACTGACCTTATTAATCAAATACAAGAACTGAGGAACACCCTGACACACCAATATACTGCACTTTGAATACAGAGAATGAGAAAAAGGTCATGGTGGTAGAAAGGCAGGTTCTAAGAGGTTAAGAACTTTAGGAAATCAAATCCAGTACCTTTAGCTGTGCCCAGAAGACAACTAGGAGCCACATTCAGGGACTAGAGTACTGTTGTAGTGTGTGACCCTACCCAACTCCAATTGCTGCCTCTATGTGTCCATTTTAACCCCTCAAACAAGCACTACAGAAAATATTGTTACCCAAGTGAAAGACAATACGGATGGGGGGATTTGTTTGGTTTGCATTTGAATGCAATCTTACTCAAATTCACACTTTGGAACCTATATGTGAACTGAAATCCTGTTATCCATCAAAATTCACACTTCTTTGAATGTCGTAATGGAGTTCTCCTGTCAAAAATGCATGCCAAAATGCATATACTAGGGGAATTTGCATATAAAATGTATATATTAGTGAAAATTTAATTTCAAATGCATATTTTGACAGTTGCTGAAAAAGATATATTAGGTAAAATTGTATACAAAAATGCATAAATGTGCAGCACGATGCATATGATTTTTCATGCAAACTTTCTAAACAAAAAGATTCTCAAAGTTTGAGATGAATCAAACTTAAGACTAGAAACATTCTTAAAGTTCAGGATGAAATGAATTTAAGATTAGAAAAAGAAAAACTGAGAAAAACAGGAATGGATAGATTCATCCATGCCTGGATAGTAATAACTTTTCCTGAAAGGAATTCCATTTATTTTCTACATTCCTACTGCTTGGTTCTCAATAGTATACAAGGAGATTCTGGGTACTGGAATACTTCCAGCTTGCAGAAAACTAGGCCCAACTTTTTGTGGGATGCTCACTGAGCTGCTTCTACAACCAGTATTAATGTTGTGCTAATTTGATCAATGACATTTAATCCTGTCTCAAGGTACACCAGGAACAGGCACTTGAAAATGGGCAGGCTTCTGGGTTGAGTACCTAATCAGGAAGATGGAATCCTTATAAACCAAAACCACAGTGCCCACACCTGCCTGCCCCACAAGCCAAGCTTGGTACTGTACCTCATAACCCGATGCTATGGAGCTCAATGACATTACTTTGGCTGAAGAATCTGTTTTGGTTCCAAAAGCAGCACTATGGAGAGCTACCAGGAACATCAATAAGGCTCTGGATGGCCACATAGGGGCCCGAACCAATGTGTATATGCTTCCTCTATTGATTAGATTAAAGGAAGTGTGCAAAGGCCTGCCTGACTGCTATGCCACCACCCAGCTGATGAACTGGCCAGTCCAGAACCTTGGCAGGAAATTTATCTCAATCCTGAAGCATTCTCACCTCTTATACAGATCAACAGGTTCAGATACCTTCTGGGTGACCCTAATGATACTATTTGTTTTGTTTTGGATATTGTACTATGCTGCCATGGTTAGCCAAACAGATGTAAATCAATCAAGTGACCAAGCACTTTAGCAAGCAATGATATCTCCATGCAAGTCAAAGGTTTGCAAGGCGATTTCTACAAATCAAGCTACTGTAAAAGGCACAAAAGCAGGCTAAGCCTTTAGTTGGAAAGACTAGCACTGGATTAGATTAGTTACTGGGGTGGAATGGAGTGGGGAGCTGTAGTGTTGATTGCTATTTTATATATACCCAGTTCTCTGAGCCATTTCATTATATGCCTGTGAAAGAGACATGAAACCAGTTTCTGAAGATGGAGGATTTTGAAAGTACACAGGTTCTTAACAAATGTCAATGTAAAGCTGATCCACATATGTTTTAAACACTTATCAATTGCCTTTCATCATCATCAAAAACAAAAAAAACCCTGCCTAAGAGGATGTTCATGAAAAGGAATCAAACATTGTAAAAACAGATGGTCAAAATCTAGAAAATAAAGCCTTCACAGGGCAAAAGCTACCTACATAAAGTTATGTTTTTAGCTGCCTCCCAAAATCAGTCAGTCTAGTATCACTACACATTCTTAAGCACAGTTCCAAGGAATGCATCTAAGGAGGCTAAAGCCATCTATCAGATAAACTTTGGCTCCATAAAACTTTATACAACCAAAGAAGTTCTACAGAACACGTTGTATGGCTTGTAATATCAGATGTCCGTGTTCCTTCTGACGTTTCAGTCTGTAACCAAAGCTTCCACTGTGGATGCTTCTGCTAGCCAAACACCAAGAAGGCATCAATCACCAACAACATTCATCAGCTGCATATCTACTGTACACATGCCCTGACCTTTTCCTCCTATGGAGGAATAAAAGACTCATTTTTAAAAGTTGGGAAGAGCTAACTGATGACTGAGCTTAGCTACAAACTTCAAAATATACACCTATCTTAATACAGTGTTTCCCAGAATTCTAACAGCTGAGGATTGAATTACACATTACTTTAATTGCATCACTGGGAGTTTACTTGACACATAGCCCTGATTCAAATCTGGACCACCACACACTAAGAGAGGATTAAACCTCCCCCCACCACATTTTGCTTCCTGAAATTACCCTCCCTGCCCCCTTACATGTAGTAAGAGGATTAACCCCCCTCACACACACATGCAAAAAATTTCTACTGGCATCAATGCAGGCTTTTTTCTTTCTTTTTTAACCCCTGGGGGGTGGAATTGGGGGAAGAAAGCTTTTGGGGAGGTCAAATCCTCCCCTCGAGCATGCAGTGGTCCTGATCTGAATTGGCAGACTTTCTCTAAAGTAAAAAAAAAAAAACTTATTCCCAAGTACATTTCCATAAGAACTGCCCATCCTCAGAGGAGCTCAGCCCTTGTACTTCTGCCTGAGCCACTGATTTGGTATTTCTTCCTGATTAGCTGTCTTCAAGCCCAGAACAGCCTCTTTTGCAAACAGGTTTATTCTACTGTGTGACTGAATGAATTAATCGCTCCCAATGCAAAAGCACAGTGGGAAGAACCATGGGAGGAAGGTACTCAAGAGCAGTGACTCTCACAGAGATGCAGCGGCAACAATCTATCTAGCCCTTACAGGGACTTCTCTTGTCATTTATTTCTTGCAGCCACCTAGTAGTTCTCTTGTGGATACACTACAGAGCCCACACATACACTTTGGAAATAGAGCCACTAACATTTCTGTAAGCATTCTGTGCCCGTTCCTTTGACAGCAGGTTGAACTGTGGACATTACAAGGCTGCCTCCTCTGCCATTTGCTTCACCTGCCCTAAAGTATGTTTCGTCCTAGAAGAAGGGGAAGGCAGTGGCAGCAATGGAAAAGCTGTTTCTGATTCCCTTTAAGGCTTGGCGAGCACTTGCTCTGGAAATGCACCACGCCTCAGTCACTTTGGGGACAAGCGCAGGAATACTTAGGCATCCCTAGAGTACATTAGAGTACTTTACCAAGGAATATTGGCAGAGTAAGTGTGAAACTTGCCAGAAGGGCCATTTCCCCAAGTCTGAGTAGCAGAGGGGTTCTGTGGAAAGCACATAGGAAAACCTGTCTGCCTATTTAAATATTGATTGTATTGGCTTATATTGTCATTTCTTCAACTTGGTTAATAACTCACTTCAACTAAAACACCCTTGATCTTTCACACCCATGTTTTCCTTCCACTGGAGATGCGCCATGGGTTTGTAGTCTTACATCTGCATAAACAAAGAGGTATTCTGGCATGCAGATATTTAATGAGAAGCAAGATGACTAAATGGGCATGCAAGGATTAAAACATTACAAGACGACAGACGATACAGCACAAAAGGGTTGAGTTATCATGAAAATGCAGATATTGTAAATACATGCTATATAAGCACATTTAAAGTGTGAGGGGAAATCAGACTAGCCATGAGGATCCTGGACTGCAATATTCTTAAGTGAAATCCATTCTCCCCCACCCCCACCCCTGAATTTCAGAAATAATTGTAATATGAATCCAGATAATGTAATCTACAGATTTGAACCAGAGCACAGATTAAGACAGATAATTATCCTTAGACGTAAAGAGCACACAACAGTTTTCGTATCAACTAACTGCTCTTTTAGAGATTGTTATTAAATGTTAACTCACAGAAGGAGCAGTACGCTGCAATTATAGCCGTAGCACATTAGAAAAACACAGTAAGAAAGGCTGTGAACGAATGTGAACAAACTAACTAGGATTGCTTCCAAAACATAAGTTACAAGCCCACATCAAATCATGGTTAGCACTAATTATAGTTTGCCTGATTCCAATATCATGATAAACTGTGGTTATGCAAACCAGGAAAGGGAGGAAGGAATACAGAGAGAAAAGGAGAGATGGCTGTGTACTGTAAATTCCTCATCCTCTAAACTATGGTTTGCCATATCAGGTACATGACATCTAAACTGAGCTAGTCACTGGGACTAGGAACGTATACAAAAGAAGAATAACTGAGGATGATTAAAAGAGATGGTGCTTTATGTTTTTACCTTTCAGCCACTGATGATCTTGGTGAATAGAAATCCTCTTCTGCCAGGTAGGCAGCTGCAGTTCCACCTCCAAAATAGGTTTTCCTCAAGCAAGAAGCAACTTCATTCTTTACCAGCAGTGCACCTAAACCAGTGGGGAATCCAAACATCTTATAGAATGACAGGGGCACAAAATCCGCCTGATGAATGCTCAAGTCTAATGGAGAAGTGCTGACATAAGTTGCTGCATCCAAGAGTACAAACCATTTCCCTTGGGCCTTGATGGGGCAGAGCTTTCCAGATTTTATCTGTTCTATCCATGCAAGGGGATATTTAGTGCCTGAAAAATTGCTCTGAGCAGGATAGCAGAAGAGGTGAGGTGTTCTGCAGCTCTTCTCTTCAGTCGCCATGTTATTTGTCCTGGACAACATCTCCCTTGCTTTCACAGGAACAAACGAGACATTCATTGTAGCAGTGATCCCTCTCATGCCCACCACAGACGTGTGGCTGTCTGTGAGGTAGCAAAAGCGGCTCCCAGGATCCCCCAAGATTTCAGGCATCCAAGGGAAGGCCTCTGCAAGGAGTTTGAGTGCAGCTGTACTTCCGGAAGTGAAAATGACAGAGTAGTCTTCTACAGTTGTATTGAAATGCTGCAATATCCTGCAAAAAAAGGAGGAAAACAAAACAGCCACGCTGAAGAGGTATTTCACCCACTCCTTATGTTATACTACTTGGCTACTGTCTCTTATTCCAGCACTGAAACCAGGGGTGTCCAACCTCAGGTCCATGGGCCAAAGCCAGTCCACTTGCGGGCCAAGTCCAGCTCACTGTGATTCCCCAGATGGCCATGTCCCCTTTCTTTGACCCCACCCTGTTTCCCCTACCCACCAAGGATTTGGTGGTTTCTCAGCTTTTGCACATTTTCCCCCATTTTAAACGGTTGAAAGGCCTCTCCTAAGGCTTACTTACGAGCAGTAGGAACTTTAAGCTAAAATACGCTAGTATTTTTAGTATTTTGGCCCCACCCCATATGCCCCTGGCTCCTACCCACCACTGGACTAGAATTCCAAGACTTTCTCCAAAATGGAATTTGGCCCTTAAGATGAAAGAATTTGGCCCTTAACCTGAACTAAACTAAGATCTAAGCAGACAGGATGTGTAGCCATTACAGTAATCCAACCAAGAGGTTGCCAGAGCGGGGATAACCGTTGCCAGGCTATCTCTACGCAAATAGGGTCACAGCTGCTGTATCAACCATAGCTGATAAAAGGCGCTCCTGGCCCTTAAGTGGCAATGATGAACCCAGAAGCTCCATTTCTTGCAATGCTTCTAATTTTCCCTTTACCCTCAGTGTCCAGTACCAATGTAGAAGGAATTGAATTTCAATAAAGAAGACTTTTAAGTGGCCAAACACAATGTAAGAGAATCCCAGAGAACAAACTCATCATTGTTTAGAGTACACAAAGATTAAGAATGGCCGCTTTACGTTCATGCCCTTGAAAGGCATATACCCAGTAAGTACATAATCCCAGATTTCCTTATAGAATCATAGAATAGCAGAGTTGGAAGGGACCTACAAGGCCATTGAGCCCAACCCCCTGCTCAATGCAGGAATCCACCCTAAAGCATAAATGACAGATGGTTGACCAGCTGCCTCTTGAAGGCCTCTAGTGTGGGAGAGCCCACAACCTCCCTAGGTAACTGGTTCCATTGTCGTACTGCTCTAACAGTCAGGAAGCTTTTCCTGATGTCCAGCTGGAATCTGGCTTCCTTTAAATTGAGCCCGTTATTCCATGTCCTGACAACCTTTTAAGTATTTGAAGAGTGCTATCATGTCTCCCCTCAATCTTCTCTTCTCCAGGCTAAACATGCCCAGTTCTTTCAGTCTCTCTTCATAGGGTTTTGTTTCCAGACCCCTGATCATCCTGGTTGCCCTCCTCTGAACACGCTCCAGCTTGTCTGCGTCCTTCTTGAATTGTGGAGCCCAAAATTGGACGCAATACTCTAGGTGAGGCCTAAACACGGCCGAATAGAGAGGAACCAGTACCTCACGTGATTTGGAAGCTATACTTCTATTAATGCAGCCCAAAATAGCATTTGCCTTTCTTGCAGCCATATCGCACTGTTGGCTCATATTCAGCTTGTGATCTACAACAATTCCAAGACCCTTCTCGTTTGTAGTATTGCTGAGCCCAGTATCCCCCATCTTGTAACTGTGCATTTGGTTTCTATTTCCTAAATGTAGAACTTGGCATTTATCCCTATTAAATTTCATTCTGTTGTTTTCAGCCCAGCACTCCAGCCTATCAAGATCACTTTGAAGTTTGTCTTCCAGGGTATTAGCTATCCCACCCTGGAAGACAGAAACAAACTTCAAAGTGATCTTGATAGGCTGGAGTGCTGGGCTGAAAATTTAATAAAGATTGCAACATTTAATTTGATAAAGATTGCAACATTTAATTTGATAAAGATTGCAACATTTGATCTGCTGTAAACTGAACTAGGTGTGTCGGTTATTATATTCTCCAACTTCGTTCTTTAATAGGGCACATACGGAAGAACTTTTCCCTCTTCCACCAGCATCAAATTTCAGACCAAACCTTTTTACGTCTCCCATAAACATACATTTTACAACTCCAGTTTATTCTATTTGCATCCAACATATCCACCAATTAGAACATCATCTTTTCAAAACAAACATTGTGCCATTGAATTGAAAGATTAGTAGCATACATCTCCTAGCCATTCCATCCTCCTAATGGGCACAGCTGTATATGCAATAGTGATGAGTTTCCCTTTGCAGACTGCACTCAGCAGTGTTCTAGCTTACTCTACAAAAATTTAGGTCTGCTATTTTTCTACCTAGACATATACAATCTTGCAATTATCTCTGAAGCAAAAAGAATTTTATTTTTAGACAGAGATGTGATCCCCCCCCCCATCCCAATTCTTTAAAATAAATAAATAAATAATGAGGTCAGTTCAGGCTCAAATCAATTCCTTGCAAACTTTTTTTTTTTAAGCACAAAACTAGTTTGCAACTGGGATTTGCTAACGAACACATTTTTCAATGCTGTTTTTGCATAATCCTTGTACGCAAAAATCAGTGTCTAAATTTGTCTAATCTTCTTAAGAGAAAGTTTCCTTCAAGAAGTGGGACAAGTTTATATCAGCATTTACTCTCACAGAAATGAAAAGCTGAAGTTTGATTCAAATAGCCTAGATATGATTTTGAACACGGATTCCATCTAAGTGCTTCGGAAAATCAGAGATTTGCAAACAGTACAACATTACAATTCACAATAGGAATCATTAGTCACAGCCAGAACAAGCTCTTTTCACCAGAGTGCTTACACATCCTGCTAAGTTTCTTTCTGCTACCATTCTTTTCCTCATGCGCTGAATTTTTTAGATTGTATATACCCTAGGGCAGGGACCTGACTTTTTGCTTCTCTGTATGGCAGTACCGTGCATATCAATGGCATTATGAATAATCCCCTGGAAATATCATTATAAGCAACAGAATTTTTAGATACCTTACTACAAAGTGCCATATGTTTATAGGATTATTTTTTTGCCATCCTAAATGCCTTGTTAGACAAATGCAGCATTAAAGGACTTAACTCCAGACTTATTCAGAATCCTATATATTAATAATAGTGAACTCATTCTCCAAGTGTGGATCCTTATGTAGTCAGAACAGTACCTCCGATACACAAGAGAGAAATATTAGCATGCTTGGGGATCCCTAAAGTTTACAGATGTACTAATACACATTAGGGTGGTTCTAATGTGTGTGGGGCGGGGACACGACACAACAACAAACAGTCTAGTGGGGACTGACTTTGTTCAATGAGGCACAGAATGCTGATTGACTGTGGCAAGGGGAGAGCATAAAACCTACAATTGAGATGAGAAAGAATGGAATATTCTGGAAGAGGGCATGGCCGGAACCCTGACAGGAGCAGTCCACACTGGAACATTTTGTTACAGGTCTCACTCATTGCTACTATTGTTTAACTTATCGTACCATATTTTGTGCAGTTCCTGTTACCAGGTGGCAGAATGTTCTTCAACCAAAATCAATATATTTTATTTATTTATTTATTTATTACACTTATATACCGCTCCCATAGCCAGGGCTCTCTGGGCGGTTTACAGAAATTCTAAAATTGAGGTAAAAACAAGTATACAAAATTTAAAACTCTAAAACACTGAACATACACACATAAAGCATTAAAAACCGATTAAAAACTAAACATGTGGGTAATTAGGATGTGCCGCCATATGCCTGGGCAAAGAGGAAAGTCTTAACCTGGCGCCAGAAAGATAGCATTGGTGCCAGGCGAGCCTCATCAGGGAGATCATTCCACAGTCTGGGGGCCACCACCGAAAGGCCCTATCCCTTGTTGCCACACTCCGAGCCTCTCTTGGAGTAGGCACCCAGAGGAGGACCTTAGATGTTGAATGTAGTGACCAGGTATATTCACGTTGGGAGAGGCGTTCCGTCAGGTATTGTGGTCCCAAGCCGTGTAAGGCTTTATAGGTCAAAATCAGCAGCTTGAATTGGGCTCGGAAACATACAGGCAGCCAGTGCAAGCGGACCAGAGCAGGTGTTATATGGTCAAACCTTCTGGTTCCCGAAATCAATCTGGCCGCTGCATTTTGCACGAGCTGCAGCTTCCGAACCATCTTCAAAGGCAGCCCTACGTAGAGTGCATTGCAGTAATCTAACTTGGAGGTTACCAGAGCATGGACAACTGAAGCCAGGTTATTCCTGTCTAGATAGGGGCGTAGCTGGGCCACCAACCGAAGTTTGTAGAAGGCACTCCGTGCCACTGAGGTCACCTGAGCCTCAAGTGACAATGATGGGTCTAAAAGAACCCCCAAACTACGAACCTGCTCCTTCAGGGTGAGTGCAATCCCATCCAGAACCGGTAGAACACCCCCCATCCTGTCAGCGGAATCACCTACTAACAGCATCTCAGTCTTGTCTGGATTGAGTCTCAGTTTATTAGCCCTCATCTGTACGCAGTGATTGACAGCTGCTTCTAAATGGATTTGTGTAGTTAAATGAACAGGAACTGTGCCAGTACAACACTTCTGAGAAATCACAGAGCATAAAATCAATGCCTTCACTGACCATTATATGCATTGAAGAACAACCAACAACAACATCTAGTCCAGCCACATCCATTTGTACATGAGCAACGAAATTGGAATACATCTCAGCAAAAATTGCAAGGGAATAAAATTAGGGATGCACATCCTTAGATATGTTTTGACTTAATTGGGTTTAATGTGCCAATCTCAACATGCCTTCACATAGTGTTATACCTGATGGCCAAGAGGATTCTTTTCTTAAGTACACTGCTGGTTAATTGCCTAGAATAGATCTTTGATGTTTTCTCAATGAGGGAGGATAGGGTGATACTTGGCAATCCCAATGTGTGTTTGAATGGGATACCCACCACAGCTTGGAGAAGATGGCACTTCACTCTTCCCCCACTAAAAGAAGGTTTATATAAGCAGGGCTCATACTCCGTATTCAGGTCTATTTTAGAGACTTTAGGGTACTTTCAGGTCAAACAAAGGGACCAAAACAGGGACCTCATAAAAACTATGGAAACAACAAAAATGTCACTCCAAAGAATGTTGTTGGTGTTTTGTTTTGTTTTAAAAAACACACACAACACAACCTAATACTAAGCCGGTTAAGGTCAAACCAAAAAACTTTTTTAAAAACTCTTTTCAATGCATATTAACTCTTTAAGTTCTTCTCCAGGTCAGCAACCTTGCAGAGTCAGAATAAAAAGGTCTTTGCCTGGTGCCAAAAAGGCAGTAAAGTAGGTGCCATGTGAGCTAGCGGTGACCGACCAAGAAAGAGACCTTGGGATTGTGGTGAACAGCTCGATGAAAATGGTCACTCAGTGTGCGGCTGCTGTAAAGAAGGCAAACTCCATGTTAGGCTTTATAAGAAAAGGAATTAATAAAATGGCCAGTATCGTACTGCCCTTATACAAATCTATGGTGTGACCACACTTAGAATACTGTGTACAGTTCTGGTCACCACAACTAAAAAAGGATATTACAGAGCTGGAAAAAGTGTAGAAAAAGGCATCTAAAATGATTAAGGGGATAGAGAATCTCCCCTATGAGGGAAGGTTACTCAACTGGGATTGTTTAGCTCAGAGAAAAGGAGGCTAAGGGGAGACATGATAGAGGTGTACAAAAATATGCATGGTATGGAGAATGAGCATAGGAAGACATCTTTCTCCATCTCTCAAAATACTAGAACCCGGGGTCATCCCATGAAACTGATTGGTGGGAGATCCAGGACAAATAAAAGGAAGAACTTCTTCACACAGCGCATAGTTAAGTTATGGAACTCACTACCACAGGATGTGGTGATGGCCACCAATCTGGATGGCTTTAAAAGGGGGTTGGATAAGTTCCTCGAGGCAAAGGCTATCAATGGCTACTAGCCTTGATGGTTGTGTGCTATCTCCAGTATTCGAGGCGGTGAGCCTGTGGCACCAGTTGCTGGGGAACTTGGGTGGGAAGGTGCTGTTGCACCATGTCCTGCTTGTTCATCCCTGGCCGATGGCCGGTTGGTCACTGTGTGAACAGAGTGCTGGACTAGATGGACCCTTGGTCTGATCCAGCATCAGGGCACTTCTTGTGTTCTTATGTTAGTCAAGGGAACATAGCTTGAAATGTTTCTTTGAAATTAGAGCAAGATGCATAAGAGTAGTGACAAATAACATATTTCATGGCCAGGATCAGTTCTGCAGAAATGGAGGCATCCTTCTCACTTATCATCTTAAGAATTCCAACTGTAGACTGACCCGAATCAGGCCTACATTCTTCATTGCTTGTTGAAGTTGAAGCTGCATTCTCTAATGGTGAAGAAATAAGTTCTGATGTTGAAGTTGAAGCAGTTGAACAGACCTCAGCTCCTTGTAATGCTAGTTTCAACTGTAAGGATCCAAGTTTTATTTCACGGTTTTTTTAATGTTTTCTTTTGTCAACTTGTTGACTAACCAAAGAGGAAAGCCTCCAGGGCAAAAAAACCCCCAACCCTTAACAAGGGGAAAGGGCCCTGAAGTTTAACGTCATGCCCGGGACGAAAGGTTGAAATTTACCAATTTTTAAAGACATCGGGCCTGAATTGCTGCAACTTGCCTAAAAAATTATACTGAAAATAATAAAAATTTACATAAATTATTCAAAAAAATGCATATACCCATTTTTAGGGACTTTAAGGACCTAGGATTAAAAAAAAGGGACTTTTAGGGAGTATGTTTCAGTTTAGGGAGTTTTAGGGACTTTAGGGAACAAGTATGAGCTCTGTATAAGGTATATTTAAACATAAAGTAAATATAACAAAGAGAACTTAAGTCTCCAGTGCTCTCTCATCCACAGGAAAGTTGACTTGGGCAGTATTGTCCCAGAAAATGACTCACCACTTTGGGAAGTGAGAGAGAATTTTATGTAGAAGTTAGGAGTGTTGGACTGGGAAGACCTGGGAATAAGCCCAACATTCAGCCATGATGCTCACTATGAGTTACTGACTCTCAGCCTAACTTACCTCATAGGAAGATGATCATGAACACTGCCAAGCCAGATCTTGAAGCCAGATCTACACCAGGCAGGATATGACACTTTGAAAACTGTATATGGAGTGTGTCCTGGGCCCCAACAGTTGTCATGAATGTTATAAATCCTTTTAAAGCAGTAGTGCAGATCCTGCCCTAGTCCCAAAATTATATATCAGGGCCATCCTTGCCACACTGCAGGGCGAAGTGACTTGCTACAGGTGGCACTAGGAAAGGGTGGGAGGCATAGATGAAGGAAGGAATGGTGACAAAATGATGTTAGAAAGACTTTTTAAAGTGGTGGGATGCCAATTGAGCTCCCTCTTCTTTCCTTATCCCTACTTTGTATTGTTTTATATAACGGTGTATCTTCTTGTTTTATATTGGTCTGTTGACTGTAAATAAAGAAATGAATGAATGAGCTCTGTGTTGGGAAACAAAATATCTTGGGCCAGCACCAATTATAAGGATACTTTCATTAAAGACAGACGTCTGAAGTTTGGTACGCACACACAATTTTAAACAAGGGTGGGGAATCTTGTGACCCTTCAGAAATTTGACCTATAACTTCCACCAGTATGGGCAATGGTGAGGGCTGAAGGGACTTGTGTTCCTCTAGATGTTTTGGCTTACATATTGCCCACCCCTGATCTAAAAGATACTCAATTTCAAGAAAAGTCACCAAAGTGAAGTGGTTTTTTTTTACCTTTCTTCCTCAAAACCCAGGTCCTGAAGTCTTTCTGAAAAGTAGCTTCTCCAACGCCATATCATGGAATGGAAGGGTGTAGTAGCTCCTCCTTCCCATGCATGAACCAGCTCAAATTAGGTGGCAGGTGGGAGGGAAGAGTTCTGCAGTGGAAGGCATTAGTTGTGCTTGCAAAATGCAAGCTCTGTTTATGTTTGTGTGTGAGAGAGTTACACTCTTGCTCACATGGATCTCCTTATTCCATATGGAATCTGCCCTACTCTTCGATAAGAGGAGCACATACACTGCAACTCCAAGAAGGCAAGCATTCTGGGGAAGAAAGGCACCTTGTCTCTGCACAGACCAGAACTGCTGCCTTTCCTCTCACAGATCCACTCCTAGTTCACTGCTCTGGACCAGGGGCTATTTTTAGAATGATATAATGAGATGAAGTTTGGAGGCAGGAGGCCAGCCCCAAAGAAAGTTCTTAATGAGCCAAGAACGCCTGGTTATATTATTCAAGATTTGTCCAAATCAAAAGTTGTCACCCAGACTGTTTCTTAACAAGTACATGGTTTTCTTTTGTACCCAAGAGGTGAAAAAACAGTACTGTGTTGTAAGTGTTTTTAACCCCTTGCTGGTTATTGTATTGCATCTGAAGTACTAAACATGGTTATTAGAAGGGGCCGAGATCATGTGTTTTTGTAATGAACGTTGTGGTCTACTTTAATGAAAATTAGCTCTCTTTACATTCTGCTTAATGTTGTATATAATATAAAAACTTTAATACTCTGGCACCAAAGGAATTAGCCCAATAAAATCTTCCCCATTTTTAGATCTCCTGTTCTTTCATATCAACACAGCAACAATCACCAAATATTTAAAATGGAAAAACTACTAGACTATCAGGTCAAGAAAATGCTCACAGCTGAGGACCGGCTGCAAGCCAAGGATAGGATAGGCAGGCATGACATGTGCATAGGTCCTACCTCTCTTTGCTTACAAAATAGGGGTCTTCTGGTTTGGGGGATCTATGGTCTAGTAACCTCCCAGTTGGATTACTGTAATGTGTTATACATGGAGCTGCTCTTGAAGATGATTTGGAAACTTCAACTAGTGCACAGTTCAGCAGTAGGATTCTGATGGAAATATCTAAGTGGAGCTATGTTACAGCAATATGTCCTCCACTGCTCCTCTGAGGCCAGAGGAGTAGATTCCTTCAATAAGGAAAAGGAACTCATAATTTCATCCTGACCCCAATTCCCAAGCCCCCTCACTTCCCTGGAAGTTCCTGGCACATAGTCACTTACACATTGCCAAAAACAACAATTTGCATAACATTTGCATATGCAAACATTTCTGTTCAGGTACAAATTAAGAAATGACATCTATTTAAATAGAAATGCGGAACATCTCATCATAGTGGGGAAGACTAATTAGGTGACCTGTGTGCCTGTTCAGTCTGCTGACCAGGTGACAACTGTTACAGAGCAGTGTGGTGTAGTGGCTAAGGTGTTGGACTAGGAGTCAGGAGAACTGGGTTCTAGTCCCCACTCAGCCATGGAAACCCACTGGGTGACTTTGGGCCACTCAAATACTCTCAGCCCAACCTACCCCACAGGGTTGTTGTTGTGAGGATAACGTGGAGAGGAGGAGGATTAGGTATGTCGCCTTGGGTTCCTTTGAGGAAAAAAGGCGGGATATAAATGAAATAAATAAATAAACTTCAATGCCCCTGCTCTCTCCCCTCTTATGGTTCTTTGACTTTAAACCATACTCAGACTGGACAAAGAGGACATCTTCAAATAGAAGGTTCTCTTCTACCAGCTCTCCAAAATAGAAGGCTGTCTTCTGTAAAGTAGGACACTTGCCCACCCTACATGGCTCAGAAGGCAAAGGGTTCAGCTGAACGTATCTCAGTAACATTGGAGCACCAGGCTCCAAGCAAGAGCACCTACTTCAGATTCTGGATAAACATGGAGGTAAGGTAGGGCTGCTGCACTACTTAGGAGTTAAAGGCTGTGGTGAGACTAGAGCCAGGACTTCTGAGCTCACAGCTCATTCCCATAACTGCTATTCTAGCTCCAGGTAGGCACCTTGCTAATCTATACTTGGACATTATTGTAGCACAACCACCCAGGAGAAAAAGGCTGCACTGCATTGGCAGTTTTCTGGCTTATGCCCAGCAGCCTCTCATTTGCCTGCACAAAAATTCTGCATTTATGTATTATTTAATAGATTTAAAGACCGCTTTTCAGGGTAAAACCCTCATTTAAAAACTGCATTGGATTAAATCATTAAAAATAGCCATGGGATATTTCTTATTAAATTTATTCGCTTTAGGATAAAAGAGGCAAAAAAATTAAACAAAAGGAAAAATTAAAAAAAGAATAATAAATAGAGAATGAATTAGACAACCTACTGGAATTTTTTAACCAAGCATTAGCAATTGAGTCATCCAAACTTTGAAACAGGGCTTTTAAGAGCTCTCGTTTCGTTCCTTTGTACAGTCTCTACTTAGTGACCTTTCAAAAGGACAAACCAATACTAAGCAGGGACCGTATCAGATGTTTCTTACCGTGCGTTAAAGGTCAAAAGAGACTGTCATGTATGTCAACGGTTGCAACACTGTTGTTTTGAGACAAACACTACTAACATTTGAGAGCAAAACCATGGAAAGTTTCAATACAGCCTGAATGATCTCAAAACCAGCAGTGATAGGGCACTGATGTTAGTCAACTGTTTTTCCCCCTACATCAACAATAATATTCTAAGTATGAGTATGTGGAAAACTTCTATTGAGATCAGCGGGACTTACTTAGATGAGAAAGAAAAAGATTGGGGCACTCTTGTTGCTTTTAATTGGTTCCAAGTGGCACACTATGGCAAAGAGGTAAGAACATAAAAGTTAGAACTGGCTGTGAACTTGGAAGTTAAAACAAAACCCTTTGTGAGACTATTCACATGTCATGTCATGTCTAGTTTGGCCTCCAGTGTATAGAACAGGGGTGGGCAACTTGTGATCCTCCAGATGCTTGGGCCAACCACTTCTACCAGCCCTTTAGCATTGTAGGTCAAAACATCTGGAAGGCCAGAAATTGGCCACCTATGGTAAAGAACCAGTGAGCAAACAGGAGATATAGGGGATCCTGACCAACCAACCCCACCCTCACTCCCAGAGGAAGCCTGAAACACAAATGCCAAGCAGGGCCTAAGTGGCATCCCAGATTATCTCAAACAGATGTAGTATTGAGCTACTTTGAATTAATGGCAAGCCCAGTCTGTGCCATCATTCATTCATTACATTTCTACACCACCCAATAGTTAAAGCTCCCTGAGCAGTCCACAACATAATATAAAACCTTTAAATTACAATCCTATGGAATGTGCTCCTGATACACAGAGGGCTCCAAGATCAGAGCCCTCCCTCTATCCTATTTCCTGCCAGCAAGAGCCAGGCAGGGTGGTAGGAACAGAGGGTAGGATAGACAGAGGCGATTCTCCCTCCCACCTCCTCAAAAAAGAGTGAAATTCAGCTACATGGGCCTCTGAGCCTGTCTAGCTCATTTACTAGCAGTGGGCGGGGGGTGGCAATGGAGAGGTGTCAGGATATGACCTCTTATCTCCACCCACTGAAATGCCACCCTTTCCTCCTTCCATGAGCTCCTCTAAGGTCTCCTTTGCAATCTCAGAAGAGCAGCTGCCATGGTGCTTTCCAGGATGGCTGCAAGGGAGCAAGGTCATGGCCAATGTCAGATTCCCCCTCCAGAGGTCATAGGAATGTCTACAGCCTTGAGAGGGGGAATCCATACCCTATGGTCCTTGGGATACTCTGACAGGGTCCATAAGATTGCTCTGTTAAGTTGCAAAAATTTAAAACAGTTTGAAACAGATAAAAACAATTAACAACAAAACTACCACAGCCTGATAAAAAACTAAGATTAACTTCACATATCATCCAGTTATCACTTTTATATTTTTTTGTTTATATATTGCCCTTCAAGAGAGCTTCCATGGTGATTTACAAAACGAGGTAAAATACAAACATAAAACCCAAATGTATTAGATTACAACATCTTAAAACAATAAATTCAGGCTGACTTCCTATGCCCTCCTACCTAGAGAGTAAGCAACTCATTGAGTAGACATGCATAGGAATTCACTATAAAAAAGACTTCGGAAAATAGAAACATCTTTGCCTGGAATTGAAGGATAACAAAGCAATTGCCATGTAGGCATCCCTGGGAGAAGACTTTCTGATCACCACCTACCTTACCTCAGATAGTGGAGGCACCTGGAAGGGACCCTCCAAATAAGACTTCATTAACCAGATAGTCCTTATAAATATATTTAAGCATTTTCAGCCCCTAGCACATAAACTGAATGTCAATGTACCTGTATCGGACATGTTCGATAGTGTTATATGTCAATTTGCTGCTGATGTTCTGACTGTGAGGGTTCCCTAGGAGGTAAAAGAGATATCAGTGATTCATAAACAGACAGTTCTCCTTTTAGTAAAGCACTAACCCCCCAAAACACTTATAGATGTGATTAAACATAACATTCACTTTACACTTCACTCCAGTGCTCAGAAGCTATTAGCAAGTTTTCAGAGGAACTAATTAACAAAGCAAGCAATAACAATAAAACTCTCAAAAAAGATTTGGTGGAATCAAGTATGATTAAAACACACACACACACACACACACACACACACACACTACAATTACAGTGGATGGCACCACCATTGAATACAAGTGTAACACGCCAATCAAGCTATTGTTAGTTGTACACGGCATTGATGTCTGACTCTTTGGAATGTAAATTCTTCATATTCAACTGGAAAGATTTTTATTTTGGCTTTTTTGGAGCGCTTGCCAGTAAATTTGGGTTATATTTTAATCAACAGAAATGCTGTGCTTTTCCAAGAGCAATGCTACCCACCAGAAATATAATAAGCCATGATAATTGTGAGAGTACTATACGCATTATCTTTGCTTTCAATAAAGCAGGCTCTCCTTTAATGCAAATACAATTCAACTCAAGCCAGGTACTTCATGTTTTGCTGTTAAAAATCAGTATGATTATAAAATGAAATTATGCACAGTAGAATATTTAAAAATAATAATCTTGCTATAATTTTTACTTGCTTAGCCATTAAAACAGGAGGTAAATGCTTTGACCGACTGCGTAAATTAATAACATTATTATGACTTAAGATCTAAAGGCTAGTTAGTAATTAGATTACCAACTAGCCTATAGATCTTAAGTCATAATAATGTTATTAATTTACGCAGTCAGTCAAAGCATTTTTATCCCACTTGTCAGGCAAGTCTCCCAGAGCGGCTTACAAAGATCAGAAATAAGATAATCCTTACATGCAACCTTACCATCTAAGGGACATGGCACACATAAAGGAAAGGGAATAGGGGAGGGGAGGGAAACAGGAAACTAAGGCATTAGGTTCTTAGTTGCAAAGTCAGCAGGTCATGGCCACAGTGCAAGGGCTGTGGTCTCCTCTCCTTCTGATGGCCTCAGCAGTGCGGAGGAGCAAAACCAGAGACTTGGTGGGCTTTGTTCCACCTGTGCTTTGCCCAGCTGGGAAAAGCTTGGGTGAAGCAAAGCAGGCTCCCTAACTGAAGAAGTTTTCCCCTGCCATGTTGGGGGCCGGGCTCCAGGGGCCAATTCAACCCACAGACACAAATAGCTTCGCCACCCCTGGCGTAAGTGAAGAACTCTGCCAAATCCTCTTCTACAGTTCCCAATGGGGAGGTAGGGTTAAGAGGCCCTTGGCCTCAGCTAACTGCACAGTGCGTTAGTGTGTGAAGCCCCTACTCAAAGCTAAATATGTCTGCCATTAAAAAATCAAAGCATCAAACAAGTCCTTAAAGAGACTGTTCAGAACAAAATATTAGAACCTCAATCATTGCAAAAGGAAAGGGAGAGAAAGACTACATTGCATGACTTTTCCTTACCATAAACGTTTTCATTGAGGTCATCAGTGAAGGATTTTAGTAAACTCTGTGGGAAGAGTGCAGTGCCTGCATGGTCAAGGTAAGTAATTCCTGTAACGGAATAAATCGAAATGTATTACATACTGAACTATTAGGATGGTCATATTCCCATTCTCCAAGTTCAGGTGGCCTAATTTGCCAATTAATCCAATTTACTAATTATGCAAATCATGTGTGTTGGAAAAGAGTTAAGGAACACATACACACTTAGTTCCAACTCCAAATTACCCCTTTCAAATTTGCTTTATAAGAAAGAAATGGCACAGAGGTTAAATACAAATTACAATAATCCATTCTTTGGTTAAAACCACTGAAAAGAAGCAGCGGGTTCATTTCTCACAGAATGATTGAGAAATGATTTTCGCCTGCTGGTGAAAAATGCGACATGGTTGTGAGTTATTTCTCTTCTCTCGTTCATCATGTTGCAGTTCCAAATCCAGAATAAGAAACTTGAGTTGCACACAACTGTAGTGCCACACAAAAACCCCCACTGTATTAAGCCAGCATAAAATAGTGAAGGGTGATAGGAGACGGCTCCCCTTCATTGCTTAACCCATCCTGCCAGCTACTGATGTAAGCAACAAACAGGCATGGGTCAACTCAAAAGAGTATTCTCCTTGCAATACAGTAAAGTACAGATGCTTCATAAGGCAATACAGAACAAGACAATACTGAAAGACCAAGGACAAGTGTGTATGCTGGGTGGCTGTAAGCATAGGTCTGGAAACAAAGCCCGATGAGGACAGAAAGAACTGGGCATGGTTAGCCTTGAGAAGAGAAGCGAAGAGAAAAGAAGAGAAGACTAAGGGGAGACATGATAGCACTCTTCAAATGCTTGAAAGGTTGTCACATAGAGTAGGGCCGGGATCTTTTCTCGATCATCCCAGACTGCAGGACACAGAATAACAGGCTCAAGTTACAGGAAGCCAGATTCTGGCTGGACATCAGGAAAAACATCCTGACTGTTAGAGCAGTATGACAATGGAACCAATTACCTAGGGAAGTAGTGGGCTCTCCCACACTAGAGGCATTCAAGATACAGCTGGACAGCCATCTGTCAGGGATGCTTTAAGGTAGATTCCTTCATTCAGCAGGGGGTTGGACTCGCTGGTCTTATAGGCCCCTTCCAACTCTACTATTCTATGTTTCTTTGAAGCAAACCCAATTGGTGACATTGGGCAACCTTGTCACTGATCACGGGACACTGATTACTAGGCCACCCATTAAGGCATCAGCCTTGGCTTCCAGTTTACTGGCTTTGTGGAACTTGAACGAGTATGAAATACCGTATTTCTTCAATTCTAAGACACACTTTTTTCCCCATATAAACATCTCTAAAAATGGGGTGCATCTTAGACTCGCAGGTGTGTGTTAGGTTTTTTTTTTTCCTGTTGGTGGTACTGAAATTAGTGTGTGTCTTACAATCGATGGCGTCTTACAATTGAAGAAATATGATAGGCTTAAATCTGGCCTTAAAGCGGCAGATTTTTTATAAACAGATAAACATGTCATGCCCAAAATCCAAATGCAAATTACAATACTATTCAAGTGTAGAACAACAAATGCGGACAAGCAGCCCAAAGGAGGACAGGGCTCCTGTATCTTTAACAGTTGTATTGAAAAGGGAATTTCAGCAGGTGTCATTTGTATATATGGGGAACCTGGTGAAATTTCCTCTTCATTTCAACAGTTAAAGCTGCAGGTGCCCTGCCCTCTTTTAAATCTGGTCACTCTAGTATAGCTCCTGCAGCTTTAACTGTGTTGATGAAGAGGGAATTTCACCGGGTTCTCCATATAAACAAATGACACCTGCTGAAATTCCTTTTTCCATGCAACTGTTAAAAAAACAGGAGCCCTGTCCTCCTTTTCATATGGTCACCCTACATTTATGTTTGGAAGCTAAAACCGTGGTTTGGATTCTAAACAATGGTTCAGCATGGTATCTGAATTGGGCCCTGTTTTCTCAGATTGTGGACTGAAGTCCTGCAACTTCTCATATGGGTACTCAACCTCCAAAGCTGTAGCACACTTCAAGCACTCAATGATGAAGCCAAAACAGTTGAATGCAAATGCTGTCATCCCCATCACTCCCTGGCACTCTGAAAACCTTAGAAGACTATTGAACCTTAACAGAAGAGCAACAGTTTGCATAGCACAGGGTGGACTTTAACTGGCATGTTGGGTCATACAGTTCATGCTATAGCGATGTGTGTAGAATTTCTACCCACTTCAATCTTAACTCAAAGTACTGAGCACTGTGTACTATCCATCCACCTGGCTACAGACCTGTGCTTTTCTTCTATGCCATTAATCCCTTAGAGTTTGAGATCAATATAATCCCTCCCTGCCACGCCATGCCACCCCAAGGCTGAAGTGGGTTTGGCTTTTATATTATGCATCTGTTTAATAATCTCCCCCATGGCTGTTCCTGCAGCAGCACTAAAAAAAAATAGCAAAAAGATTTTTAAATTCAGTCTTGGTGTCTACACGGCTCCCCATCCTTTTAAATTAGGCTACAGTTGCCAAATCATGTGCCAGAAGAGAACTGCTTAGTATGCCTTTAAAAAAAACACCTGCAGCCCTTTTCCACCTATAATTCTAAGAGGGCCAGTGCAACTCTTCAACAAATCTTTTTTTTTTCTAAAGCTTTTAAAACTTGATTTTGTTCTGACTTTATACTGTTAGTTTTACTCTACCCAGTGCCTGTTTACCCTACCCTGTGCCTGTTTGCTTTCTCTTCCCCTCCTTATTGTTTTATTATGATTTTATTAGAATGTAAGCCTATGCGGCAGGGTCTTGCTATTTACTGTTTTACTCTGTACAGCACCATGTACATTGATGGTGCTATATAAATAAATAATAATAATAATAATAATAATAATAATAAATCTCTGAATGAGGGAGGACAAGCTGAAATATAGGGCTAAACTAAAGGCTACACTAAGTATGCAGCTGATCCTAGCTTTCCTTTTTTATCTCACAGTAAGTGTGCAGGGCCCCGATCCAGACTAGCACCACCATATGCAGATAGGGAAGGTTTAAACTTCCCCATCCAGCCACTCCCCACGAAATGCACCCCACATCAGACAGAGTGAATGCCCATCAGTAGATGGGATTTTACTGCCACACTTCACACATTTGTGGAAGAGTGCCTTGGAGGTCGTATGCCTCCAAGGACAACCTCCTAAAGGAGAGGAGATCACAAAAAAGAAAACAAAGAACAACCGTCCAACTGAAAATGGAAATCCTGAGAGGCAGAAATATATGAGAAGGAAAGTCGGAATAAAAGAATAAAGTAATGAGAGAAAAAAACACCTCAGCAAAGTTTTAAATACGCAATGTCTAAGAGACAAGCTCCGGATGAGGCTCACACTACAGTGGTGGAAGTAGAATTGAGGGAACGAGCAAGAACCGTTACGGGCGTGCGCATTAGGAGGGAGCGGGAGGGGTTCCTGTCAAAGAAGTTTTCCTCAGCTATAGAACATTCACGATCAAGGCTCTGCGCCCATGTGTGTGATGCACAGAGACCACAAAGAAGAAGAAAAGAAAACCCTTCACTGGAGCCAGTAGACGTTTTTCACTCCCTTTTGTTTTAGCCCCCATGGAGGGGTAAATTTTTTGGGGGGGGGAGGTGGCTCAGTAGGAAGCTTTAAACCTCTCACACTGTAAATTGTCCATGTAATCCAGCCCACATACTATGTTAGGTGTCCTTCATGAGTACCCATTCTTAAGATTTTTATTCTCTCAGCAGTTTAACACTTAATTTTAACTTAAATTTTAATTTTACTGTTCTAATTCTGTATTTTAATCTTATATCAATTTCTGCTGCGTGGTTTTATCCTGGTTGTGCTTTTTATACTATATTTTTTGTGTTTTTAGACTGTTGGTTGTTTTATTATGGTTTTAATTTTTGTGAACTGCCCAGAGAGCTTCAGCTATTGGGCGGTATAAAAATGTAATAAATAAATAAATAAGATCTGTTAGGTTGGCCTGCCCCGGAGGTATGGCCTTCTCAATGGTGGACTCAACACTGTGGAAGAACTCCCATCCTAGTGGCGTGAGCGTAGCCTCTTCTGTGCAGGCACTTAATTGAACAGTAAAGACCTTTCTATTTAAAGTGCCCTTCAACCGAATTTGTAATTGGCTTGTGTTCATAGCGGCTTCTTTGCGTATTGTTCTATGTTTGGAGCATTCGTCTGGATAACATTTGAAATGTCCCTTAGAGCCCAGTGATTCTTAGTTGTACGACTGGGGTTTAGTTAGGAGAGGTGTAATGGAAGTAGCCTGGATATTATCTTGATGGCTGTGACAGACTATCCAACTGTGCTGCTTTTCTCTCTCAATGGATAGACTACTTTAGAGGAAGATGGCCAGTTGGGAACTACGGCTTAGCTCTGGGAAATGTACTCATCCAGGGTCCTCATGTGAAGAAACTGGTGGTCTCCCTAGAGACCTAATGGGGAAGCTGGATCTGCTGGAGGGTTAATGCTGTCATTAACCTAATGCTCTATTAACCAAGGCTCCCCACATACCTGTGGCCCCTGCAAAAATGGCCAAGGGGGCTGCACGTTGCCCACTCCTGTGCTAAATAGTGGTTCTTAAGTTTCATTGCAGTGTTTTGGAGAACAGAAACACTAGCTGGCCATATTGATAAGCATTATATACATATAGGTGAAATACAATAAGGCCCATAGTGATAGAACAAGGAAGAGTGCTGAATGCTCAGCTTGTATCTCCCAACAACCCCTCCCAGATCAGCTCTATATTAAGCCATAATAGCAAACTTTTTTCCTTTTTTTTTTTTAAAAAAAAAACCCTCACTACATCCACAGCGTCTGGGATCTTGATGAAAGCCAAGATTTCTAACCCTCGTAATCATACATTAAAAGTTAAGTTGGCACAATTCACAAGGTAATTACAATGCTTGTGTTGCAAAGTTCAACTTGCTTAGGCAGGTGTTTTGTTTCCAATGGCATGTGAATACTTGCACACTGAAAAACAGCCTGGCCACCGCTGTTTAGCTTTAAACACACTTTTGTTGAGTATGTCATTTTATGAGATGTCACTGGAACGACAGTCTATGGTTAGCTTTTTTAACATTCAAAGTCTGAGCCTCAATGTCTTCATTAGAACCAGGTGGAATCTATGATGATCAAAAATAAATACTCAAAGTAAATTAAATAACTCAGTTTAAATGAAACTGAGATAATTCAAGAAACTAAGCTGTTTCCAAAGCACTAAAACCTGAACCAGTGAGTTTATACTTTTTAGAGTGCTATCCTGTACACATGGAGTTTGGCGGTACCCCCAGGTAGGTAAATAGGTAGGTATAAGATTGCAGTTTTAATCAACACCAACCAATATTGACTCATCAGTAGTGATGGCCACCAATCTGGATGGCTTCAAAAGTAGGGTGACCATATGAAAAGTAGGGTGACCATCATAACTGTTAAAGCTACAGGAGTCCTGCCCTCTTGACCAGATACAAAAGAGAGGAGGGCACCTGCAGCTTTAACTATTGTGATGAAGAGGGAATTTCACCAGATGCTGTATGCATACATATGACACCTGCTGAAAATCCCTCCCATATGAAAAGGAGGAACCCTGTCCTCCTTTTCATATGGTCACCCTATTCAAAGGGGGGGTTGGATAAATTCCTAAAGGCAAAGGCTATCAATGGCTACTAGCCCTGATGGTTGTGTGCTATCTCCAATATTCGAGGCAATAAGCCTATGTGCACCAGTTGCTGGGGAACATGGGTGGGAGGGGTGCTGTTGCACCCATGTCCTGCTTGTTCATTCCTGGCCGACGGCTGGTTGGCCACTGTGTGAACAGAGTGCTGGACTAGATGGACCCTTGGTCTGATCCAGCATCAGGGCACTTCTTATGTTCTTATCATATTCTGTGATGCTATAGCATTCCAAATTTCAACCTCTTGTTATCAGCTACCAATCTTACTGTATGTGGAATGAAAGCAGGAAGAACTCAAAGGGACACACACTTTGGGTGGTAGCCCCATGTTTCTCATAATATGTAGTTCCTCCCTATATTTTGGGGTGGGGAAGGAAATAGATTGCTTTATTTGAGTGTAGTGTAAACTGGGGGGGGGATGTCAATTCTCAATCACTTTCCCCCAAAATTGCAAGTCCAAACAACATTTATTTCCGTGCACACACACTACAATCCCACTTCAATGCAGAAGGGCTTGGTAAAAAAAAACACCTAATCTTCATTTCTAGAGTACAGTATATCAGATGAATCAATTACTGAGACTAACCTGTTTCTCACTCCACATTCAGAAATCTGACATCAAATAAAGGTACAGGTACAGATTTGTTGGGATTATCCAAATTAAATTCCAAATTAAAAATCTTCAACAACCTCATATAACTCATGCTCAGAAATGCTAGATTTACTGGCTTTTCCCCCCAGGTTGACTTGTTCATTAGCCATTTGACTTCATGTTGTTTCTCCACATAACCCCTACAACTGCTGCAAATAACTATCTGTACACCAACCCTGGAGGGAAAGTAAAAGCAATTGCCTAGGATCCTCCAGCCAAAGTAATGCTTTAAACCAGGGATGGAGATCCCCAGGTCATCAACCAGCCCCTACCCTTATCTCCGAACAGAGTCATTTATCACCATTTACAATGAGGTCATTACATGTTTAAAACCATTCCTGCCACACCAGGTATACCAGGATTCTGGACCAGGCAGACCTTTTAATTGATTCAGTGGGACTCTTTTTATATTCTTCACTTATAGAATTTTTATTTTATTTATTTATTTATTTATCATACTTATACCCCGCTTCTCAGCCAAAAAAGGCTCCTGGAGCGGCTTACACTTAGCAAAAAAGACAGTCCCTGCCCTCAGGCTTACAATCTAATAAAGACATGACACACAAGGAAAAGGAGTCAAGGAGGGAGGGAGGGAGAGAGAGAGAGACAGAGAGTGAGTCCAGCAGGAGCAGGCCCCGATGTTACTTCTGCCTGCTCCTGTCCCCTCGGTCCTTCTTCTTCCCCACAGGGCCAAGATGGCAGTTTGCCCTGTGGGGGGGGGGGGGAAGAGTCCAGCAGGAGCAGGCCCCGATGTTACTTCTGCCTGCTCCTGTCCCCTCGGTCCCTCTTCTTCCCCACAGGGCCAAGATGGCAGTTTGCCCTGTGGGGGGTGGGGGAAGAGTCCAAGAGGAGCAGGCCCCGATGTCACTTCTGCCTGCTCCTGTCCCCTCGGTCCTTCTTCTTCCCCACAGGGCCAAGATGGCAGTTTGCCCTGGGGGGGGGGAAGAGTCCAAGAGGAGCAGGCCCCGATGTTACTTCTGCCTGCTCCTGTCCCCTTGGTCCCTCTTCTTCCCCACAGGGCCAAGATGGCAGTTTGCCCTGTGGGGGGTGGGGGAAGAGTCCAAGAGGAGCAGGCCCCGATGTCACTTCTGCCTGCTCCTGTCCCCTCGGTCCTTCTTCTTCCCCACAGGGCCAAGATGGCAGTTTGCCCTGGGGGGGGGGGAAGAGTCCAGCAGGAGCAGGCCCCGATGTTACTTCTGCCTGCTCCTGTCCCCTCGGTCCTTCTTCTTCCCCACAGGGCCAAGATGACAGTTTGCCCTGTGGGGGGGGGGGGGAGAATCCAGCAGGAGCAGGCCCCGATGTTACTTCTGCCTGCTCCTGTCCCCTCGGTCCTTCTTCTTCCCCACAGGGCCAAGATGGCAGTTTGCCCTGTGGGGGGGGGGAAGAGTCCAGCAGGAGCAGGCCCCGATGTTACTTCTGCCTGCTCCTGTCCCCTCGGTCCTTCTTCTTCCCCACAGGGCCAAGATGGCAGTTTGCCCTGGGGGGGGGGAAGAGTCCAGCAGGAGCAGGCCCCGATGTTACTTCTGCCTGCTCCTGTCCCCTCGGTCCTTCTTCTTCCCCCATGCAGTATCCCTCAGGCATAGGGACCATATGGGTGAGCTTACCTGCTCAGCCTGCAACTACCAGGCAATAACTTCAGAGTCTTTTCCTTGCTGGATTCCTTTATTACTAAAACCTCCTAGAACAGTGACACACCAAAACCCTGCTGCAAGGCCCACACCACCAAGTGGCTGAAACAGAGGCCCCGCCCAGGCCTTCGATGAGGACCTGGAGACTAGCAGCTACAGGCCTCTTAAAGGTACATACATCCACATATCACATCCCCCCTTCTCCATAAAAACAATAACTTTTGTTCAATTAAATCTTAACTCGTCAATCTCAGCTCTTCACCACTATCCCATAACATAGTCCTTAAACTTTGCTGGCAGTCTCACTTCTCGCCCACTCCGTGTCCGTTCGATTCCATCTGCTGTTACATAGTCTGAATGGCTATTCTTGAGGCATTCAGTAACACACACGTTCTTTCCCACACCGTTACTCAATACTAAGAGAGAGAGAGATCATATGTTTAAAAGTTCCAATAGGTTTTAATTAGATCTGGTGTCCTACTTGAGTTTTGTAGGAAATTCTATTCCCCTTTTAAAGGACTTTGCTGTTTTATTGCCAGAAGGCATTGCTGGTGTAAAAGTCTCTCAGCTGGAGCTCATCCAGACTAATCAAATTAGATGTTGGAGATTACAGATGTCTGCTCCATGTAGCCAGACAGAAAACCCTTTCAGACTGTTCTCAGACTGCATTTGTGACTTCCATGTGTTTCTCAACACAGGCTTGTCTATAGGCATATAGATGGGAAATGCCTCCATGTGACTAAGAGGCACAGTATAGAACGGAGTCACACTTTAAAAATATGCCCCCTCTGCAATCAGGCAACATCTAGTCTGGACTTGTCAAACGACGTGCCGTAAGAGCCCCATGAGAGTGCCAATGAAATGAACTGAAATAATCAAAGTTTTCTGCCAGCCAAAGTATGCACCCCACTGGGGCTCTGAACAATTTACTGCTCTAGCTTTGCCTCCTATCAACCCTGCTCTCAGTTACAGTAATGTGTGTGATGGGATTCTTCAATCACTCCCAATGCAGCACATCACCTGCCTTCCAAGGGGGCTGTCTGTTGTGTCTCTCCATGAATGTCTGATCTCAACTTGCTGCCTTCAAATCCAGAGCCTGACCCAGACCTGCATTTTATGAACACATACAGGTCCTCTGAATTTTTACTCTAAAAGTATCCCTTTTTGCAGCACAGCTAAAGTATCTGGCAACTCTGTCCCCAATCCCTCCTGGGAGGAAGATTCTATCCAGAGCCCTAGTCTACCCTTGTTCTTGACCCACCCAGTGCCCTTTCACCCTGCGCTTTCCCACGGCGATTCTCTGCAATGATCCCAGCACATTCATGGCCTCTCTTTTGTCAGAGTCTTCTCTAGGAAAGAAATGGCATTCCACATAGCTTCTGTCTCCAGCCCCTTGCCTTATGGCAGGGGTGGAGAGTAGGGGTGTGCACGGACCCCCCACTCCGCTTCACTTTCAGATCCGCCATTTTCGGATCGGGCTGCTCCGCCCCGCCCCCACTCCGCCTGTGCCCACTCCGCTCCACTCGGAGCTCTGGATCCGGATCGGAGCTCCGTTCCCCCCCCATAGGGGGGGGTTACCGGGCCCTGCCACCATCGCCGCCCATGCGGCGACGGCGGCAGAGCCCGGTAAGGGACCAAGGGAGAGGGGGACCTTACCTGCCTCCGTCCGTGGTCCGTCACCGTCTTCAATTGAGCCTGCAGTTCCACCAGGAAGTCTGGGCCGCAAGCGGCCCAGACTTCCTGGTGAAACCACGGGCTCAATTGAAGACGCTGACGGACCGTGGACGGAGGCAGGTAAGGGAGAGGAGGGCGGGGGGGGGGGGGTTACCAGGCCCTGCCGCTGTCGCCGCATGGGCGACAGCGGCAGGGCCCGATAAACCCCACTTACCTTTCCGGCGGAGCTCCGGATCGAGGCGAAGGATCCGCCTTCACCTCGATCCGCTCCGCCGGCCCCCCAATCCTCTTCGCCTCCGCCTTAAGGGCAGGCGAAGCCCCCCGCTCCGCTCCTGCTTCTCCGGTCCGATTAGAAGCGGAGCACATCCCTAGTAGAGAGCCTCAGGCCCAGAGGCCCATTCCAGTCCCCCAGGCTTCCCCGGATGGTCACGCCCCTTTCCTTAACCACCAATCTTTTGGTGGTTTCCTGGCTTTCATGCAATTCCCCCCCCCATTCGAAAAGGATCAAATGCTTCTCCAAAGACTTCGTTACAAGCAGTAAGAGTTTTAACCTAAAGTATGCTTGTATTGTTCACATTTTGTCCCTGCCTTTTTTGCCCTCAGCTCCACACTCATCAGTGGAATTCCCCCCTCCTCCCAAGAGCTTCTCCAAAATGGAATTTGGCCCTCGGACTGAAAAAGGTTCCACACCCCTACCTTATGGGCAGAGTCACCCATTAAAGACACCACAGCCAGTTTGTGCCTGGCCTACTCTGCCTCTCCCCACAAGTTCGAGCCCTCTGGCTTCTCTGCCCTCTTATAGGTTGGCCCACAGCCAGTAGGTGTGCCTGGATCATATAACTCTTGGGCAGAGCTGGCCAAGGCCAGGCGATGCAGCACCTGAGGAGGGCAGGTCAGCGGAGACAGTCAGTTACACCTAGCCCCCACAGAGGATAGATAAACCATCATGACTGAATTGCACCCATTTCCAAGGACAGCTTACATTTTAAGGGAATCAATGACAGTTGTTTCTGATCTAGAAATTCAGGTTAATAGTTTGGTTTACTATTGCACAAAATAGGCAATTACATCATTTCCATCAGCATATTTTACCTAATTCACAAGTGGAAGTAAATATACCAGCGAAATATAGTGTGTAAAATGCACTGGAATGCATTCCCTTTAAGGAAGAGCCTTATGGATAAATGCTACCCTGAGGCGTTAAATCTTGTTTCTGAGCATATCTAATAAATTAGTGACATCAAGCAAGAGTCTTTACAATGGTGACACTGCAGAGGCTTGTCATTTCAGAATATGTCTGAAGCAGACAAACACCATTTTATTTTAATAGATAATACAGTGTTCTTTGAAAGATATTATAGCTTGGAGGGTTTTTTTCTTTCTTTTCTTCCTTCACTTTAGTAAAGCTGTCACTATTAAATACTCCACCATTATGATGGGTCATTTCTGGGTGGGTGGGTTAATACTGCAGGATGGATGTGCTCAGTGCACAGATATGTACTGCAGATTAGATTAATGAAACTTCTATAGGACGATCATTGGGATGAGGGCTACATCTACTCCCTGAAAACCTCACAGTGTCTGGGATGAATGGTAGGTTTTGTACCCTCCTCACTATATCTCACAGGGCAGCCTATTATCTTTGCTGTATTAAATTTACATAAGGAGATAATCAAGTCTACAGAGCCCTTTCCTGGGTTCTGTTTTTTACTCATGCTGGAGAGAGATGGAACTAGTCTGGCATGTATGAAGGCTTATGGTTGCTGAAAAGTAGGGGCGGGCAACTTGTGGCTCTCCAGATGTTTTGGCCTGCAACTCCCATCAGCCTTAGCCAGCTTAGCCAATGGTGAAGGATTATGGAAGTTGTATGCCCTAAACATCTGGTGGGCCACCTGGTCCTACTCTTCAAGTCTAACTGATACGTATTTATTATTACTGCTTCTGCTTCCCCCAGTTTGTGATATGCATTATTTATTTATTTATTACATTTTTATACCACCCAATAGCCAACGCTCTCTGGCGGTTCACAAAAATTAAAACCATGAAAAGCATAATAAAACAACCAACAGTCTAAAAACACAAATACAAAATACAATATAAAAACCATAACTAGGATAAAATCACACAGCACAAATGGATATAGATTAAAATACGGAATTAAAACAGCAAAGTTTAAATTTACGTTAAATTAGGTGTTAAAATAATGAGAAACTAAAAAGCTGGTGACGGAAGGAATACAGTGTAGGCACCAGGCGAACCTTTCTGGGGAGCTCATTCCACAGCCAGGGTGCCACAGTGGAGAAAGCCCTCCTCCTAGTAGCCACCTGCCTCATTTCCTTTGGCAGAAGCTCACAGAGAAGGACCCCTGTGGATGATCTTAAGGTCCGGGCACGTACATATGAGAGGAGGCGTTCCTTCAAATAACCTGGCCCCAAGCTGTTAAGGGCTTTGAGTGTTAGTACTAGCACTCTGAATTGGGCCAGGCCCTGGACTGGCAGCCAATGAAGCTGGAAAAGGACTGGCGTAATGTGATCTCGCTGGCCAGTCCCTGTTAGTAAACAGGCTGCCCTGTTTTGTACCAGCTGAAGTTTCCAGACTGTTTTCAAAGGCAGCCCCACGTATAACGCATTGCAGTAATCCAAACGAGAGGTTATCAGAGCATGGATAACTGTAGCTAGGCTATCTCTGTCCAGATAAGGGCGCAGCTGGTATATCAGCCTAAGCTGAGAAAAGGTGCTCTTTGCCACTGAGTTCACCTGTGCCTCAAGTGACAGTCTGGATCCAAGAGCACCCCCAAACTACGGACCCGATCCTTTAGGGAGAGTGCAACCCCGTCCAGGACAGGGCAAACATCACCTCACCGGACAGATGAACCACCCGCTAACAGTACCTCCATCTTGTCTGGATTGAGTCTCAGTTTATTAGCCCTCATCCAGTCCATTACCATGCCCAGGCACTGGTTCAGAACAGCCACTGCCTCACCTGGGTTTGATGAAAAGGAAAGGCAGAGCTGGGTATCATCCGCATATTGATGACAGCTCAATCCACATCTCCGGATAACCTCCCCCAGCGGCTTCATGTATATGTTAAACAGCATAGGGGATAAAACAGAGCCCTGTGGAACCCCACAGCTTAGGTGCCACAGCACAGAGCAATAATCCCCCACCACCACCTTCTGGAATCAGCTATCCAAGTAGGAGCAGAACCACTGCAAAGCAGTACCTCCAACTCCCAGCTCAGACAACCTATCCAGAAGGATACCATGGTCGATGGTATTGAAAGCCGCTGAGCGGTCCAGGAGAACCAACAGGGTCGCACTCCCCCTGTCTCTCTCCCGGCAGAGGTCATCCCACAGGGCGACCAAGGCAGTTTCCATTCCAAAGCCAGGCCTGAAACCCAATTGAAATGGATCTAGATAATCCGTTTCATTCAGGAGTGCCTGGAGTTGTCCTGCAACCACCCGCTCAAGCACCTTGCCCAGGAAGGGGATGTTCGCCACCGGCCTATAGTTTTTAGCATCTTCCCGGTCCAGGTTTGGCTTTTTCAGGAGTGATCTGATTACTGCCTCTTTTAAAGAGGCCGGCACCACTCCCTCTCTCAAGGAGGCATTTACGAACTCCTGGACCCAGCCAGCGATCCCCTCCTTATTTGATGTAATGAGCCATGAAGGGCAAGGGTCAAGCACACAGGTGGTCGACCGGACTTGGTCAAACACCTTGTCCACATCCTCAGGCCTCAATAACTGAAACTCATCCAATAAAACTGGCCCAGATGGCACTCTGAACGCCTCTACTAGTGGAGCTGCATTAAGTGTGGTGTCCAATTCATGACGAATCTGAGAGACTTTATCTTCAAAGTGCCGTGCAAACTCGTCACAGCATGCTACCAAGGGTTCAACTATCTCACACCCTGGCCCAGAGTGTAACAGGCCACGAACCACTCAGAAAAGCTCCGCCGGACGACACTGAGAAGACGCAATGCTGGTGGGAAAGAACTGCCTCTTTGCCACCCTCACCACCACAGAGTAGGCTCAATAGTGAGCTCTAACCCGTGTTCGATCAGACCCAGCACGAGTTTTCCTCCACCTGCGTTCTAGCCGTCTCCCCTCTTGCTTCATCGCCCTCAGCTCAGATGTATACCAAGGAGCTGACCGGGCTCTGCTCAGAGGGAGAGGACACTTGGGCGCGATCGTGTCAACCGCCCGAGTCATCTCTGCATTCCACAGAGCAACCTGGGCTTCGACAGGAGCACCGGCCATATCAGCAGGAAAATCCCCCAGAGCCCTCTGGAATCCATCTGAGTCCATTAGCCTCCGGGGGCGGACCATTTTAATAGGCCTCCCCACCCTTGCAGAGAGGAAAGGCTGCTGAGAGTCTAAACCTCAATAGGAAGTGATCCGACCATGACAAGGGGTGGATGTTAGTTCCCCCACTTTCAGATCACTATCCTCCAGCCCAGTCGAGAAAACCAAATCAAGCATGTGTCCTTTTGTATGCGTTCGGCTGATGACATGTTGAGACAGCCCCATGGTTGTCATGGCAGCCATGAAGTCCTGAGCCGCCCCGGATACAGCAGCCTCGGCATGGAAGTTGAGATCCCCCAGAAGCACCATCCTGGGGGTCCTCAACACCGGATCTGAGACAACCTCTGTCAACTCAGGCAGGGAGACTGTTGGGCAGCGGGGTGGATGGTACACCAGCAGAATCCCTTCTCTGTCTAGAGTACCCAACACAAAGTACAAACACTCAAGACCAGCACTAGAATGAACAGGAAGCCTAGAAAGGGAGATCGTATTTCTATAGACCACGGCAAAAAAACCTCCCCAGCCCTCGAGTCTGTGCTGGTGGTGCACTGAGTACCCAGGAGGGCAGAGCTGGGTGAGAGTATCCCCTCCCAGTTCACCCACCCAGGTCTCAGTGATACATACCAGGTCAGCCCCCTCATCCACAATCAGATCACGTATGAGGGAGATTTTGTTTTGGACTGACCTGGCATTCAGCAGCAGCAGCACCAGACCCGAGAGGAAGTTGATAAGGCCGCCAGGAACTATCCGGTTGGGGGAAGAACCAGAAGAGGGGATAGCTGTAAGAATCTAGCCCCTCTTCTCCTCCCCCAGCACCATACCTCCCCCTACCCATGACCACAATTATGTGGGGAATCCCATATCCCCCAGAGCATCCCATGCACATATTAAAATTTGATAAAATCGTATTAAAAGCTGCAAATTGCTGCTGGTTGGCTGGTGATATCTAGACAGGCACAAGTAGTAGGGGTATCTCCTCTGTGCCACTCAAAGTGCAGTGCCAAGTGCGCACTCGGCGCTGCGCTCTGCATGTCACCGAGGTGCTGCCTCTGGCAGGCTGGGTCTTATACTTCCAAAGGAAGGCGAAGCACCTGGTCAGCAGATGGAAAGCTGAATGTTCAACAGGTGGGGGGAAGAAACTGCAGAGAACAGGCCCCTGCAGCCGCAGCTCTTCTGTCCCCACACCAAACACACATATGCATGCGTAACCCATTAAGAAGGGGGAAATTACAAAAAGAAAGATGCCAGGCTTCTATTATCTCTGAAAAATTGGGTGGGTGGAATCAAAAATTGCTGGCTGAGAAATGCTAGGCGTTAAAGGACTTTCTTCTGCCTGAACATGCATAGGATTGCACCCTAAGGTGACAACCTACTACCTTGTCAGTCATGCATCTATGAAAACCCATTAAGGCTTAGCGTTTCTTTAGTTACTCTACCTGTCAGGAAATAGTGCGGAAACTGGGGCAGGTGCTTGTTACTTGCTTTGAACTTTCGGGACCTGACAGATCTAGAACAAACTCTTAAGATACTAGAGCACCTTACATCACAACTCCCCTCCCCACAATCTATCTGGAAATGGAATCTCCCTTCCCCACTGTGGGGGCTCTTGTTCCTTTAACAGGATCATAACATGCAAAAACTTCCAAGAGGTGTTGAGCTACATTAGGGGAAACTGCACCTGTTGAATCTCTGCCTAACATACAGGTAGGTGCCAAAAGAAGTGATAGGGAGGGGGCAGGGCAAAGTCAACAAGGAAGAGAGGGCTAATAAACAGCCATTTGAGACATGCAGACAGTTTGCAAATTTGGTTTAGGTTTGGACTGACATGTGTGCAAAGTTCCAACTTGTCAGGGCCCAATACCTCTGAGAGGAGAAAAGGAGAGAGTTCTATCCGACTGTGTCTTTCAAGTCCTATTTTTCAGGGATTGCTAAGAATAGTTGGCTGGCTTTGTGACAGCAAGTAGAAGATTTGCTGGCTCTAATATGAGCCAAACTATGCATAACATTAAACTTTTTTTTTTTAAAGGCTGCTTTATCTTAAATTCTCCCACAAGGGATGGGGACAGAAACTCATGCATTCAAGAGAAGCCAGCTGCTACTTCCTCTCTCTTGCTCACCCCTCCCTGGGCATGATGGCAGGTGCACTGGGCCCACATAGCTGCATAAAGGCAGAATATTAGGAGACGCCTCTGCCTGCTTATTCAGCTCCTCTCTCTGGACAGTGCAGCAGTGAGGGTTGGTCACTGAAGGAGAAGTTCCTTAATCCTCTCACTCAGCCACCTGCAGATGCTTGCTCCAGAAGGGATGGCAGTGAGGATTGGGCCCAAACTTCCACACCACCCAGTGAGAGAGTGTGAGTAGACCTCCATTTGCTTGCTTGCTCCTTTTACATAGCCCAAGGTTTTGCAAGCAGGTAGAAGATCCAGGAGAGGGGAGTGGAGCAACCAGAGACATCACTTGCCCAACCCTGCCAAGAAAAAGTAAAGCTGAGTGACTGTGGGGAGGAAGCTGAAGGGGTGGGGGTGTTTGAAAGACACTGCATCCCTTTGCTCACCACCCCCCTCTCCCCGGGTGGCATGCTTCTGGAGGAAGGCAGAGAAGCATGCAAGCCAGAAACTGTTTCCTACCTCCTTTCTCTGGGCATGGAAGACTAGGCCCAAGAGAGCAGTGCTGCCTCTGCCTGTTCACTGAAAAAACTGAGACTGAAAGAACTGAGATTGAGGGGAGACATGAGAGCACTCTTCAAATACTTGAAAGGTTGTCAAACAGAGGAGGGCCAGGATCATTTCTCAATCCTCCCGGAGTGCAGGACATGGAATAACGGCCTCAAGTTACAGGAAGCCAGATTCCGGCAGGACATCAGGAAAAACTTTCTGTTACAGCAGTATGACAATGGAACCAATTCCCTAGGGAGGTCGTGGGCTCTCCCACACTAGAGGCAACCAAGAGGCAACTGGACAGCCATCTGTCAGGTATGCTTTAGGGTGGATTCCTGCACTGAGCAGAGAGTTGGACTCGATGGCCTTATAGGCCCCTTCCAACTCTACTATTCTATGGTTCTATGATTCACCCACTCACTCTCTCTCACACACACACCCTCTCTGGGCAGTGCAGCATACAGGATTGGTTAGGGAAAGAGCAACCACCTCATCCTCACCTAATTTCTCCCTCTGGGAAGCACAGTGGTAGGGATTCTGCCCAGTGAACCCAATCCTTCCTGCTGTGCCACCCAGAGAGAGGGGGCTGGGAAGGAAGAGGCAACAGCCTCTCCTTGCATAGGATCAGCTACTGCCTCTGCATCATCATTGCTCGGCCTTTCTTCCTTGGGAGAACAAGGATTGGGCGAGGGATGGTTGCCGCGGTCTGCAAGTGCCCTCTCCCTCTGCAATGCTCGACCTGCTTCTGCATCTTGTCTCTTTTGCTAATGCAGCAGGAAAGCTTGGGGTTAGCAGGATGTCTGAAGGGAAGGAGGGAGCAAAAGAAGGCAATGGCCCACTCACTTGTCCTCTCTCACTGGTGCAGAGGGGAAGGAGCAGACCCCACCTCCGCCTGCACATTCTCCCAGCCTTTCAGGGTAGTGTGGAGGATTGGGCTGACTGGGCCCAATCCCCACCACCACTATGCCACTCAGAGAGAGACCACACAGGTGAGTGAGTGAGAGGATGAGAGATGCCTGCTCCTTCAGAGACCAACCTACTATGCTGCACTGCCCCAAGACAGAGGTGCCTGCTCACTTTCTCTGTAGGTAGCAGCCTTCCTGCAGTGGTACCCCGAGAGGGAGACCAACAGAGAGGAGGAGAGAGAAGAGGTTGGGGCAGCCACTTTCCTGCCCACCCTCACAAAGAGGATAAGCTGAACAGATATAGGGTGGGATGGGTAAAATGGGGAGGGGACTTGGTGGCTTGGGAATTCCTCTGCCCTGTTCTCTTCCAGCCTCTGCTGAAAGGGGAGAGGAAGGAGTTAGCTCTTTACTTGTTTGATCACCTCTAGTCACCCAATCAGCTGCTTCTCCTTCAAAAGAAAAGTGGCAGTGTTAAGCAGTGGTGCAGTCAGGTAATTTCAGACACTGGACTTACCGGTCTTACAGTGTGTGTGTGTGTTTGTGTAGCCGGGGGCCTTCAGGCAGCCATGTGCATTACTTCCCTTGTGAAGCACACAACTGTTTCCCCGTCCCCATCCCCCGCCACTAGGGTTGCCATACATCCCGGAAAACCGGGAATGTCACGGTTTCCAAGCATTTCCAAAATGTCCCTGCCAGTCAGTCAAGAATCCAGGATTCCTGTTCCAGCCGGCCAGAGAAATTCCAACCTCCGAAACGGTGCCTTGAGCCTGCTCAGTGGAGTGTAAGTCTCCATATTGAAGTCTCCTCTAGCTTTTGAGCACTAGTGGAGAAATGTAATTTAGTGTCATTTTTTTCTGTTTGTTTGCTTAAAATGTTCTTTGACTATTATTTATTTGCGGGTGCTTAACTACTTTAGGCTGCAATCTTATGTATACTTACCTGGGAATAAGCCCTATTTAACTTAATAGGATTCGTTTCTCAGTAGACACACATAGGATTGCAGTGTTAGATAACTAAAGCTTAGATAGCTTGCTTGCTTTCCCTAGACCTTTACATATTGCTCAGGGTTTTTTTTAAAAAAAATCGCACCCCTCCGCTGAAAAAAAATGTCCCGGTTTTGTGGATTCAGATTATGGCGACCCTACCCAGGGCTCCAACTGCCATTCCATGCTTTACAACTGCGTCCACATTCCTGATACGTTAGAACAATAACAACAAAACCACTTTTAAAAAAAGAAATACCCGAAGCACGTGCAGTTTTGCATTTTCACCTCACTTAAACCATACCACCGCAGGAGTAAAACCTTGGCTGCTTCGGCTGCCCGCGCCACGTGCCACTCTCTAATGGGGGGGGGGAGGGCTGGACTTTGCGCCCAAGGTCAGCCCTAGCTGCCCCCGCGGTGTTGCTTGCGCGCGCGCTTCCCCCGTCCTGCGTGTAGTTTGGCAAGCCAGAGGGCAGCAGCGCTTGCTTGGCCCAAGGCGGGCCAGACCAAGGGCAGAGTCACGCGGGTTTCTGGGCTTTGCTGGCCTCTCTCTCTCTCTTCCCCTCCAGCCGCCGCCTTCCCCGCACGTTCGGGTTACCTCCTAGCCTGGCGAACTCCCTCTGGCGCACCCCCTGCGGGCTCTCCCCACCGTAGCCATACGCAGCCCCCGGGGGAAGCCTGCTTAGGAAAGACTGGAAGGACAACCGCTCTCCCCACGGCTCCAGGGCCATTGCAAGGCGACCGGGGCGGCTTGAAACACGAGCCGCGAAGCGCAGCCTGCCCCGAGCAGGAAGGCAGCTCGGCTTTTAAGAGAGAGGCCGGCCTTGGCTCCGGCCCCGGCTCCTCCCACCGCTTCCCGGGGAGATAGAGATAGACGCTTCGGAGCGCTGCAATTCTGCCTTTCCCGGCTACAGCTGGCTCTGGCAGCGGAGGCTGGCGGCTCCGATGTCAGTGGGGCTCTGAATCCGCTCAGAGTTTCAGTCAGAACCAGTCATGACTCTAAAGGTGCTGGACCCGATCCTCAAAATGTACTCAGAACCTTGGATAGCTCCTGTTAGAATGCCGTCTGCTTCTGATTGACCCCAGGGCGAATTCACAGCCCCACTGACATCGGAGCCACTAGCCTCCACTGATCTCTGGCAGGGATTACCGTGTCCTTAAAGAGAAATGAAGAAGAAAAAGAAGAGCAGGAGGAAGTGCAGCGATAATCTTCATAATCCTCATAACAACAGCATTTATAAAGATTTTATTGCATTTGTGATCCTTAGGATGCTAATCTATGCACGATTAGACAGGTAAAAGTCCTACAACTTCCAGCATTCCCTAGTCAGCATTTTTCTGTTAAACATCCGTAGGATTGTGCCCTTAGTGACTATTAACATGACCATTTATTACTTTTAAAAATGTCACTGTATGAATGAATTGTTACATTATTATGTGTATTTATTTATGGTTTTATTAGGAAACCTGGTACTCTTATCAAAGAAATGAATGCTGCAGTCCTATACCCACTTACCTGGGAGTAAGCCCCATTGAACTCAATGGGATGTACTTTTGAGTAGATATGTTTAGGATTGTGCTCTTAAACCAGCATATGGAGGGAAATTAGGGGTTGGGGTATAGGTTGCACATATAAATGTGTTGGTTGCTGTCTGGGTGGGAAGGTAATAGGTTGCTATGAAGTTCTGTTAATATTTGGATGCAATGCTATGTTTGTATATGTAACACAGATTTAATGTTGGTTGGCAATATGTATAATGAATTTTGTTTAAGAAACAAAACAAAAAAAAGTTTTGTCTTTATTTCCAAATTTATGAGTCACCTTTTGACCCTGATAGGCTTTCCAAGATGACTTACAATTACAACCTAAAGTTGCCTTTCAATAGTGAACTGCCAAGGTGAGATGACGATCATGATGATTAATAAAAGTACGTTTGAATTTACCTTTCCTAGCACTCACAAAATTTAAGTTTACCAGGTGACATAACAAAGTTTGAAAGCAAGATAAAACACAGCACAGTAGCATATGCAGCATCAAGCAAAAGCAGCAAAAACCAATGATATTTCTTTTAACAATCTAGGATGCAAACTTATGCACGTTTAGACGGAAAAAAGTCCTACAACTTCCAGTATTCCCCAGCCAGTCATAAATGGTCCTGTTAATAGTGGGTGGCTACAAAATTAAGGAAATAATGAAACAATAAACTTATAACAAAAACAATCATATATAGAATAAAATGTGGAACACTTTTTAGAGGCATACACACAAAGATAATAAGCATAGAGACAACAGCAATACGATAATAAAGCTGATCCACAATGCCTGTGAGAACTCACAGGCATTGTGGAGCAGCTTTATTATTGTATAACTATTGTCTGTATGCTTATTATCTTTGTGTGTATGCCTCTAAAAAGTGTTCCACATTTTATTCTTTTGTAGTTTATTGTTTCATTATTTCCTTAACTTTGTAGTTACCCATTGTTTAACTTTTGGTTAAGGTGAGCACCTGTTTTTCATACGTTCCTGTTAATAGTCACTAAGGGTGCAATTCTATGCACATTTAGACAGAAAAATGCTGGCTGGGGCATGCTGGGAGTTCTTGGCCTCTCCCCCCCCCCCCCGGTCTAGTAATGCATAGGGTCGTGCCCTAAATCAACTGGCATCATTAGCCCTTGGTGCCTTGTGGAACAAAAAGAGATTTCTAGCTGGCAGGAAAACTGCAAAGTGACGTTGCCAACCGGGTTTCGCAAAGGAGGCCACAGGACAGGGCTGGCCTTAGGGATAAGCAAGCTAGGTGGCTGCCCAGGGTGCCAGCCGAGCTGAAGGGGCACCAAGCTGAGCTGAAGGGTGCACTAAGTTGAGCTTACTGGCAGTTTTTTTGTAGCTGTCGTTTTAATGTACTGTTTGCAGTGAGCCAGGGTGGCAAAAAAGCAAGTGCCTGTAACCTCCCCCACCCCCACCCCCCAACGATCTACAGGTTGTTTCGGCACTAATTAAAAAAATGATCTTCTTTCAATTAGCTTGAAAGTATGTTTCTTTTGCAATTTCTACTTTGATGTCATTTGTGCTAGTAAAAATCAGTGGAACTCAGCTTTACTTTGAAGCAATGTTACTGAGCACTTACTACTTCAAATACTGTAAACGCTATTAGCACTATATCAATAATAATAATAATATCATCAAGCTGTAAGAGGTCAACTGGATACCTTTTTTTATTTATAACTTTTCTTTATTGTTTTTAAAGATAAAAATAATGGATATTTTAAAATCAAGAATGCTTACCAAAAGATAGGAACTGCTACATAACAAAAGAAAAATAAAAGTAAAACCTCAGATAGTTCTTCTGTGTTGGATTGTGCAAACTGCCACTGTGCAGAATGTGCTTTTCAAGCTTTGGCTTGTGCAAACTAGCATACTGGCAGGATATACAATAAATAAATAAAACATGCCCCAGAATCTTAGTGATGCACTAGGAATTCCTGGCAGCCATTAAGAGATTCCTCAGCAGATGAATCAGTTTGGAAGTTTTTTTTCCCTGATGGTGGAAAGTTTGAAAAAACACCACCCTAATCCAAAAGGAGGAAAGGACTCTTGTGCCTTCAGTAGTTCTCAAGACGAGGGTTTCAACAAGTGCAGCTTTTTATGCCTGTATGACAACCTGCAGCCACCAAAATCCCCCCAAATACAGTATGTGTTCTACATTAAGTTGAACTTATTTCTTGGCCACTCAAAATTCTCAATGGAAGTAACTTCTCTCATTCATTGTGGGTCTAGAAAAATTAATGTCTAGGTCTTTGATTCATATGCGGGGGAAATCGGGTTAATTGGGGAACCAGTTTTCCGGGGGAAATGGAGAGGTTGTCCCTGGTTGCCCCTGGGAGTCATGTGGATGCACGGGAACAACCTAGGGACAACCCTGGGATAAAAGTCCCACATAGACATGCCCTCTCTCTCCAGTAGCCTCTACAAGTGAATGCATTTCAGAGAAGGGCCTCCAACAACAATTTCAATTGCCAGACAGGCTCATATGGGAGCAGGCATACTTTCAAGGACCTTGGTCTCAGACCACTGAGGTTTGAGAAATGTTTTCACTCAGCCTTTAAAGCAGGACCCCAGAACCTCAGGCCCTGGGGACAAATCTCCAGAAGCCAAACAACCTTTCTCCAGCCCCACTCTCTTTCCCCTGCCCCACTCTCTTTTCCCTCCCACCAATCATTTGGTGGTTTCTCAGAGTTTTGTGCAGCTTTTGCCCAATTCTAAAACTTTGAAATGCCTCTCCAAAGGTTTAGTTACTTGCCACAAGAGCTTTAAAATAAACCATATCGGCATTGTAGCCCTACCCTTTTGCCTTCAGCGCCACCCACCTCTGGAATGTATCCCCTTAGAGCTTCTCCTACGAAATCCTGCCCTCAGGCTAAAAGAGGTTCAACTATAATTCAGGCATTCAAGCTACAAAACCAGAAGTATGCAAGAAGAAATGACAGTTCCTGTTTGGGGCCTGATTGATATAGCAGTTGTTTTTTTTAAATTGATTCTTCACGTTCTGTTCTGCCACCTCACGCTCCATAGAAATACGTTCAAATGAGGCATTGAAGTGTTGACATGTGCCATGGCAGCACAGCAAGATTATTCTTGTATTTTCTTAAAAGATTTCACCTAAATCTTTTATGTTTCACTTCATAAATAATGGAAAAAATGGAGTTTCCTATAATTAAGCAGCTCTCTACACTTTTATAAGGAAATGCATTTCTAAAGCCATTGGAGGTAGCATTCTGTAATTGAAGTTGACATGTGGCAGCCGTTACACCTACATGTCTGCGGACACGGAAGCGTCATTCAGTGTTCCACCCCAGCTGATTGACAGTTGGGAGCTCTCAGTCCGGTACTTTGCTTGCCAGAATATCCCCAGAGTACTAGAAATGATCGGGTATTTATAGCACACAAGAGCTGAGATTAGTGGAAAAGGAAAGCAAGGCAGAAAATAAGTTCCAGCTATCCTTTTATTAGCAGAAACGTTTGAGGAAAAGCTATAGCTGTATTGTGTGAGTAAATAAACTGCTGAAAGATAATGGAGCACAAATATTATTTAATGAAACAGGGATCTGAGCTGATACTGATTGGATGGTGGGGAGCTGAAGTCTAGAGTTGCCTCTGAGTTCTGTACATATCTAACAGCTTTGGAGAAACATCCCACTAGCCCAGGAAAGAGAGAGAGAGCAAACAATACATGCAAACGTTAAAATAATTGCAACAGATTTTTTTTTTTTGAGAGAATAATCATTCCCTCAATAGTCATTCTAGCACTAGAATTTGATCTTCCATTTTTGGCATTTTGTGGGGCATTAGGGGTAAAATTAAAACTCTGGTGAACGAGGATGGGAGAGGTGAGAATTTCGAATAACTTTCTCTTTGGGGAGTAGACAGGATTTCTGCTTACCTTTTTAAGTGTAGGCAGAGGCTGAGGGGGCTTCTTTCTATTTTTATTTTGCATTTGTAGAAGCCCAGGATTCTTCTCCAGCCAGCAGACTTTCTGAGCTCTCAGTAGACCATGTGGCCTCAGCTTCTCTAATAGGCATTCGGCAAAGGCTCTGGGCCTGCAAAAGCTCCACAAAGCTAGAACAAACGAGGCTTTTAGAAAAGTTCACTTCTTCCTTGCAGGCACATAGAACAAGCAAGAAAAAAGGGGTGTTTTTTTCTCTCTAAAGCTCCAAATTTCCCTTTTGTTCTTGCTTGGAACAGCTCTTGACTCTTTGCAACACTACTGCAGCCTGAGGGTTTTTCCTGAATGCCTAAAGGAGAGGCCAGGTGACATGGTCTCCTGGGAGTTCAGAAAGAGCTGTCAGGTTCTCTGGAAAGAGTCTCATGCTGGGGCATTTTTCAAGTAAAATAATAATAATAAAAAATAGATCTTCCAGCTATCTCTCAAACTTAAAAAGATATGTAGAGAGAGGAAATTCCTGAAAATAAGGGGCAGGATTCTGCACAGCACTAGAAATAACATACTAAAAGTTGTGCTGTCCAGCTCAATGCAAAACTGGTTTTATTCATCTTTTCATCCCCATTTGTTGGGCAAGCTTTCTCACAGGGTGACCATTCCAGGCACTGCAGGCCTCCCTTCTGTGGGGTCTTCAAAGGCCCCATGTGGTTGCAGAGGTTTCTACCCAGGCTCTGAGAAGGACAAGGGACATGCACCAATGAAACAGGAAGTGATCTATTTCCATTATGTCCAACATCCTGTTTCCATCAGCAGCCAGCCAGATATTAACAGGAAGTAAAAAAGCAGAGCATGAAGTCCATCCCCAATCTGTTGGCAGAAAAACTGTGTAGAATTAATTAGTCACTGGAATTAGGTATGGTCTATTCTAGAAAGTTTTCTTAAGTCTCCTCCCTGCCATTTTGGGACTCACTAGATTTGCATTAGGGCAGGGGTGACAACATGTGGCCCTTACCACCCCCTAAATTTTAGGAAGACTGATTTTAAACAAAATGGCATCTAAAGCTGCTATGAAATGCCCAAAGGGTCAGAATTCGCTTGTTTGCAAGCAATTTTTGACCCATTGGGCATTGTGTAGCAGTTCTCGACATCATTTTGTTTTTGTTTTTCATTAACTCCCTGTTTATCCAAAATTACTTCAGAATCTGACTTATGGGACTGGAGGTAAAGTAGCCGTTGAATGTTGTAATAGTGCTGCATCACAAACCAGAAAAGTTCTTCAATATATTTGAGTTTTCAAATGATTTTTATTTAGATGTATAGGTTTGGGGGCAGATAACAAATTGAAAGAAGAATATTTAGGGCTTTCTCCGCTGTGGCACCCCGGTTGTGGAATGAGCTCCCCAGAGAAGTCCGCCTGGCGCCTACACTGTACTGCTTTCGTCGCCAGCTGAAGACCTTTTTATTCTCTCAATATTTTAACACTTAATTTTAACTTAAATTTAAATCTTACTGTTTTAACTCTGTATTTTAATCTTATATGAATTTTGCTGTGTGGTTTTATCCTGGTTGTGCTTTTTGTACTGTATTTTGTAATTGTGCTTTTAACCTGCCTGGTTGTTTTATTGTGGTTTTAATTTTTGTGAACTGCCCAGAGAGCTTTGGCTATTGGGAGGTATAAAAATATAATAAATAAATAAATAAATAAATACCACCATAGTATATTGTAGAGGTAAAATGAACAGATGATGCAAGAAGAGGGCATAGTGACAGAGTTCAGGCAGGAAGATAGTACACTGAAACCAGGGGAGATGGCCAGCTAGGAAAGTATTGAAGTTCACTGACTAAGACCTTGCTTTGTATCCCCTCTGCTTTTGAAGACTTTGCTCTAGGGGGTCCTCAAAATTTGGGCCCATAGAAATTTGAGAAAGTGTCAGCACCCCCACAAAATGGCTGTGATGTAATTAATAACAAAGGACCAATTACTTCCAAGAAACTGAGTACAAGGGTTGTCTGAGTCCCAAATGCCAAACCACATATTTGACCACTCAAAGCACAACAAAATTCACTTTTCACAGAAGGCAAACTGATTGACTGGCAAAATGCACATCTTTTTTTAGGTGGGGTCACAAAGCAAACACTCATGCATACCTTTTCTCGCACAGGATCACCAACGAAGCACATGCACACTTACTAGGAATGGGTGAGAAAATGATTTGGTTTGCGTTTTAATGTGAACTTACCAAATTTGCACTTTCTGAACCTATGCAAGGACCACAATAATATCCATACTTCTCTGAACGTTACCATGCCATTTGCAGATAAAAAAAGATCTCACAAAGATGTGTACAATAGTGAAAAATATTAGGGAAAGTGCACATAAAATGCATTATATTAGAGATGCAAGAAATGCATATATTTCCATATTTAGGGAAGGGAATACAAAATGTATATATTAGAGGAAAAATAAAAGCACACTGATAAGAAATAAGATGAAATTAAGTTAATGCCAGAAAAATGAGACATTGGGCAGAATCATATTTGACAGATTATGCCATCTCTAGCACTAACACACACACACACACACTTTCTCTCAAGGATCACCCACCCCAAACCCCTCCCTCTTTCATGTGTGGTGGGGCACTACCAGATCTGCCCTCAATCATGAGCTTAGCTCCTTTTCTTGTCTCCACTGGGTTGGATCTGGCGTAGGAACTCTAGTACGAACCATACAGAGGGGAGGACCCTGAGGAAGCCACGTTGAGCTATCATCTTGCAGAAAGATCAACGTGACTGGCATTCCCTCCCTTTGCTTGCCTCAGAGTCACCCGGAGAGTACTGAGCTCTGGATTCTCCCTCCCAATATCTGTTGGCTGTCCTCTGTTAGGGCAGGGAGGACACCCAATGGATACTGTGAAGGAAAAATCAGGAGCTCTGCCATGGCAGAAGATGCCAATTCAAGAAGGAAGGGGGGAAGCCCCATTCCAGTCCCAGCCCTAAGAATTTCATTGGATTTGTCCCAAAAGAAAGAGAAGGGATTCAGATGCACCCACAGCTTACTGAGGCAAGGACAGCCTCAACCCCAAAAATTAAATGTGACGACATTGAGAGTGCTCTCCAACTTTTTTGGAGGGGAATTTTTCCCCTGTCCAATTTTCATTAAGGGCAGATGCACTAGGAACGTAAGAAGCTGCACTATACCGAGTCAGACCATGGGTCCATCCAGCCCAGTATGGTCTCACTGATTGGCAGTGACTCGCCAGGGTTTCAGGCAGGATTCTTTTTCAGCCCTACCTGGAGAAGCCCAAGATTGAGCCTGGGACCTTCTGCATGCAAAGCAGCTGCTCGACCATTGGGCTATGGCCCTTTAACTAATTTGGGACTGAGAGACAACTACCAGCTCAGAACCTGAATAGGGCTGCAAATGTGTTTGGTCCTGTGGGCTGAGCCATAGTTGTCCTCTAAAACAATGCATTTTGCCTCTTTTCTCCTCTCTCCCCCTTAAACATGGGCATAGGAGTTGCTCAAAGTAGAACTGTGTACTTCATTCTGACATTTCATTGTCCAAGGAGATATTGTGTTTCAAAAGGAGAATGCTGAATCGGCAAGCTTCATTCTGCCTGGCCTATTATTTTAGACAAATCTTAAGGAATGTTGATTCTCAACAGCAACAAAAAGTTGGAACTGTCTCTGCTTCAAAACCTTTTGCTGGTTGGCTATTAGATAGTGGCTTCTGATGAATGATTGTCCAACTGCAAGATGTTTTTATCAACTCTTACTTTCATGCATCACACATAAATGGAAAGTGATGTATTTCCAGCCATTCATGGCAGGGGTGGGCAACCTATGATCCATACTCATCACATAGGTACTCCACAGCAGTAGGGGAGAAGAAGCAGACAGGGAGCCCTGCCTGCTCTGATGTGTTCTTCCCGGCCCACCTTCCTCTCTCAACTTCCTTCTCCTCTCTTTCCCCTTAGCTATCTTGGGCTTTATGCGGCAGAAAGAAAAATGGAGGAGCATGAGGCAAATGCCGCAGCACTAAGCCACGTTTTTATTTATTTAATTTATTTATTGCCTTTTTATACCACCCAATAGCTGAAGTTCCATGGGCAGTTCACATCCAGCACCACTGTATTTATTTCTAGTTCAGCTGGCTGTGGGACAAAGTGAAGACACATGCCAGCCATGCCCAGGCTTCCAAACATGTGCATGATTAGACATGTGTAGCCTAGTAACACTGTCAGAAAGCAAGCTAACTTTATGTAAACATTTGTAAACAAAGATACTGATAGTCTGCAGAGACTGACATGTCCAGAGACAGTGTCTTTTGGGAGACACCAGAACCAATCCCCGACCCTTCTGAGCTGGGTCCCACTGCATCACACTCCATGTTCTAGCCACATGACCCAAGGAGGTGCACTGGCCCCTGACTCTGAGAAGTGGACTTCAGACTCCTCTAGTGAATCGGGAGACCCTGAGGAGCACGCCCCAACTGACTCCTCCAACCTTCACTCCCCTGCAAGAAAAGGCCGCTGGCCCTTTAACAACCAGCTATAACACCTGAGGGTGGAGCTTCCAAAAAAGTCTCTCCTGGCCTGAGGATAAAACCTTGCCAGTTGCTCTCAGTTAGTTGTTCTCTGGATCCAGGATTGCTCTCCAAGGTCCTGAAAGTAACTCTAGTCCCAGACGTGATCGAGTCACTTCTCTCATCTCATGCCTCTTTGTCTGAGCCAGAGTGATAGTAGGTGACTGATTCCTTGATGAAGCACAACAGATACTAGAGTACAGCATACCCCAGCCTGGGGCCCTCAGGAGATTTTGCACTTCTCCTGACCTGCAGCCAGCATAGCCAATGGTTAGGACTCTGGGAGGTGCAGTCCAACATGTTTGGAGGGCACCAGTTTGGGGAAGACTGCTATAACACCTTCTCATTTAAACATCGGTCATCTGCAAAATCTTATGAATTCACTTAAGCTCAAACATCTTGATCCAGTTGAACCATGTCAGTATAATCCTATGTAAATCAGACAAAAGCTATTTATTTGTTTTTAAAAGCAAAAAACACAAATGTATAAAAGCCATACAATTACACATTAAAAAAGCAAACCAAACGACGACAATAACAACATAAACAACTCCTCAACCAGCAAACCAAGCAAATATCATTTCAGTTAAAAAATAATCTGAATTTAAAATATTAAAATTAAAATGTTAAAATGCCTGTACAAGAAGAAACATAACTTGGCATCAAAACAAAAATAATTGCGCCAATCATATCTCCTTTGAAAGGGCATTCTCAATATTTGTGAGGCCTCACTTCAGATAGTGCATTACGTTTGAGCTATAACTGGGCTGAAGGGGAAAAAGAAGCAGACTGCTTGTCTATCTTCAGCCACCAGAACTCCCAGCTCTAGTGAGCTGAGGTTTAAAACTTGCCCACTGCTTTTTGCTGCCAGAAATATTCCAGTTTGGGGAATGAAGGTAGTGTGGCTCCTGCCTCTTTATATACTGCTTTCATACCGCTTTCATAGTGCAATATCCTGCTTGGTGTAGACCTGGCCCATACTTACTGACCGTAAGAGTTTTAAACTGGATTATGCTGATACTTTTGGCCATGCCCCTTTTGCCCTCGGCTCCAGCCACTGCTGGAATGAGGCCCTGAGAGGTTTTTTGTTTTTTTTTCCAAAGTGGAGTTTGGCTCTTGAGATGAAAGAGGTGCAACACATCGGGTTTAAAACAACAAAGCAGTTGGGCACTCTATGGTGATAAAAGTGCTTGTGATCTATAAAAGGTAACAGCAGCAAATACCTTTAAATACATTGTTCCAGAGCAATTTAGCTCTTGAAAACATCTAAGAACAGGCCTCTGAACCTTGCTAAGAATCCTTGCACCCCTCCCCATGAAATCCTAAATGGCACCTCTGTTGGAAGGAATCTAATTAGACAACATATTCGTACCCCAAAACTGGATGATAGCCACAGGCAACAGGTTGCCATAAAACCTGTGTCATGGCTACTGCAGCCAAACAGGCATGATCTTAACAGTGATTTATAGTGCAGTCCCAAGTGTGTTTACTCAAAAACAAATCCCATTGAGTTCAATGGAATTCCCTCCTATGTAAGTGTGTATATGATTGCAGCCTTAATAGGGATTTAATGGGGCCATGAGTCCCATAGTGCTGTGCATCGATCCAATGCATATCACGGAGCATCTAATTTAGTCTCTAATTATGTTTTGTTTTGATCAGTTTATGATTTCTAGGGATGATTCTGTTCTTAAAATTGATCCTAATGTTCCCTGACATACAGACTAATGTGTATTTAGTAAACAGAAAATGAAGTGACAGAACCAATTAAAAATCCATCTGTTCAGCTGAATAAGGGCTTTGCCAAATGGTTCGGATGAGACTTTGGTCAGCAGCAAAATCACACCCACATGAGTCTTGGCAAGAGAAAAGCCACGGCCTGGAGTCTCTCATCTAATCTCACCCTTGGCTACAATCTGTGAGGTTGCTTCGCAATCTACAGGTATTATACAAGTACATCTGCACCACAAAAGAGCATCTAAACAGCTACACAGAAATATGAATAATTCAATTAAATATAATAGCTGTTTGTTCTGTAAGTCCTACTATCCGGTATCACTCCCATGTCAGTGGGCAGAGCTCTGTCACTTTAAATTATTGTAATCAAAGCGCACTAAAATAAAAATTATACCAGAAGCCTGCCATGTTTTGTTCAAATTAGTAGTCCACCCTGTATCCTACCCCAGTCCACCTCCTAGTGGCCTTGGTTGCCCATTAAGGTTGGAGGATTATAGAGTTTCAGAAATAGGAAAAATCATACCTAGCAGAGATTCCTCTTCTAGGAAATGCTTAACAATACAGAACCTCCTCTAACCCAGTGCCATCTTAGCTCCATGTTCCATGGTCTGCAAACAACTTTGGCCTGTTAACTCCATTCAGCCCTAGTCAGCATAGCCAATGGTGAGGCATTCTGGGAGTTGTAGGCCACAAGATCTGGAGGGCCACAAGTTGCTCACCCCTGCTTTAAGGTCAGCTTTATGTTGAGCCTTGAGGTTATCAGGATATGGATAAAAGCTGATAAAAGATATTCTTAGCCATAGCTACCATTTGGGAACCCAATAGCAGGGCTGGGATCAGGAATACATTCACAAGACAAATTTCCTCTGTTAGAGATGATGTGATGCCTTCTTTTACAGGCAAAGACCATGTTCAGACAATATGCTAAGCCACGGTGGTTAAGCACTTTGACCTAAACGTTATGGCTAGGTTGACCGCTAGTCTAGCAGCTTCTGCTCTAGTCTAGCAGCTTCTGCAGACAACTTCACGAATGTTATAAAGCCCTGAGGAAGAACGCAACTGCGTTCGAAACGCGTAGGCACCTGGCACTTTAATAAAACTTTTGCTAATATTATTGTTGAAGATTACTTGGTTCCACCCTTGCCTTTGGCTATTTTTTACTGCCCCACGGGGTTTTCCTTGCTTTCGCAACTGCATATAAATGACACCTGATGAAATTCCCCTTTTCTATGCAACTGTTAAAGATACAGGAGCTCTGTTCTCCTTTCCATATGGTCACCCTAATTATGGCTTAATGTACTGTGTGAATCATTCCTAAACATAGTGGCTACATAACCATGGTTTAAACATGCTCACTAACCATTTGCTGCAAAAGGGTTAGTGGCCTAACCATGGCTTAATGTGTTGTCTGAACAGGACCATCAACAATTAAACAACCATCAGAGAGTTCCTCTATGCCAGGGGTATAAACTTTTTGGGGCTGCATTGCACTGGTGGGCTGGTCTGAAGGCAAAAGTCCAGCATGATCTATTATGTTCTTGCATGGAAATAGGAGAGGTGTGCTGATTATCCTCTCATATTATGGACTGCAATTTGTATTCCTTGCTCATTAGCCATCATCAAATCATTGGTCTGGTACGGGTGCCTGCTTTCAACATGCTGCTTGTACAAGTATTTTTTTAAAAAAAACACCACATGGCTAGCCTACGATTTTGTTTGCAGTGCAAACATGGACAGAACATAGGAATAGGAAGGGACTGTCACAGCAATATACCAGGTCACAACAAAGCCTCTCTGGCTATGCCCTTATCATCCAAGACACCAAGCACTTCACTACAGTCTTCTTGAATTATGCTATCAATTGAAATGAAGTTATATGGACCGCAAAGAATTGGATGCTATCTTGTGTGGCCCTTGTGAAGCTCATGTTTCGAAGCTTGCTGAAAGGAAAGTTTTCAGAAGATCCTTTCCATTCTATTCCTGCTCTCAGTAGCCTCGGGCAAGACAATTTACACTTAAAGCTCAATTAAGCATCTATAAATGGACTGTGTGTGATCCTGTTACTTCTTTCCTTCCCCTCCACGATAGAGGAGCTCTACCATGTGCTCCTCATTCACCCAACGTACGACTGGCCTTAAGCAAGTGTTGAATCGTAAGATTTGTTGCAATAACATACGTCTGAACATACTTCCAGGGAATAAGCCCTTCAGGAACAATGGATGATGGGGGAAATTAGTCTGGTGCTAGGAGAACATCTTTTCTCTGAAGTCCATTTCTGCTAGCTCAGAAAAGATGAGATCTTGTCAAATTTAGCAGGAACATCACACTGTGGGTCAAGAGGTGCAGAACTGTTTGGGGTGAGGGCTGGACTGTCCCCTTCCCCATGGGCTGGATGATGTCAGTGGGCATGGCCCAACCCCGGATGTCATGTCTTCGGTGTGGTCCTGTCACCTGACTTCACCACCTTTTTTTCTTTGTTGGTGACAGGCGTTGGGACTCACCCACATACGGGGATGAGCAGCAGATCTTTCTATGGCACGGGCAAGTCCCAAACCCCACCACCTCTCATCCCCACTGCTACGTTAGAGACCAGAGACAGCAACAGGAATGAGAGGTGGCAGGACTTGCTTATGGGGGGCGGGGAGAGCACCTGCTCTTCCCCATGCTCAGGTGAGTCTTAACCCAGCAGCTGGGCATCCCCACCACTATCTCCGATCTGTGCACCAGCAGGGGAATCCCCATGGTTACCTTTAATCTCAAAGCAGAGGTAGAAGTGGGGAGCCTAAACCCTGCCTCTGGAGGAACCCCAAGAGGTGACGCAGGCCAGACTGAGGTGCCCCATGGACTGGTTTAGACTGCATCCCTGGTGTAGACAGTGAAGCATGCTTTTAAGGTTCCTAGGAAGAAAGAACAGAGCTGAGGCTTCGGGACATAATCCAGAAAGGTGTTTTATGAAATGATGCTAAGATACAAAGTTGTAAGGACATCCCAGAAAGGGAGGGAGGGAGAGCCAAATTGAGTCAAGGTCAGCTGTGTGGCTATGCTTAAATGAAGAAGGGGGGAGGAAAAGAAGGCCGAAGGCCGAAGAAGAGGGCAATGAGCCAAGAGATCAGGAAGGAAGAGAGGCAGGAAAGACAGAAAGGAAGATTTTACCTGTCTGGTGAGATGAACTGCGAAGGAGAGAGGGAATCATTAGCATAAGGCGGGATGATCAGGCCTTCCCAGGCCACTGCAGCACAAGACTAGACTAGACTAGACTAGACTAGACCGCAGCACAATAACTCCGAGGCATCACACATTCTCAGGCCACATTAGTTAAATGCAAGGAGAAGCAGAGGGAGAACTAGCACATGAATGCTGACAAATATACCAACGTCATGTCTGACCAAGCTACAAACTGATGTTAACATGATCAGAAGAGGTACAAAACTAGTAAATGTTTTCCGGAGAGAGAACCCACTAACTAAACAATCCTGTGTCACGTCATTAATAAACTGATTAGGCATTTATCTTAACCGCTTCCAGTCGGGTGTAAGTCTTCTAAAGCGTCTATGATTGGCTGACTGTATCAGGTGCGAAAATGTCATTTGTCTTAAAAGTATAATCAATAATGGATTGTTTGGCTTTTTTGTTAATAATTATGCCTAGTATGGCAGGGTAGGGAGCATTTTTTGGCCCGAAGATCTCTAGGCAAGCACACTGGGGAGCCACTTGCCAGAGTGGGCGGGGCCTTAGTGAAAAATGGGTGGGATCATCCCCACTGCTGGTATGCAGCCACAGCTGCTGGCCGGCCCCCACCCCGCATGCATAGCTGTATCATTCACCCTATTTGCACACGTGCACACACACCATTCACACACGTGCACACACCCTACATGGAAAAGCAGTTGACTACCCTTAGAGGGAGAGATCACTCCATGGACAGCTCACAAACACATCCTTCCCATGTTTCAGGAAGAGAAAGCACCACACAGCATGGAAAGGCAGCTAACTGGGGGGAATAGTTCAAAATGGCTGCTTTTCCATACTTGATAGAGCAGTGTGCAAAGCACAGCCTTTCCATGCTGTGTGCAGAGTAGCACCAAAAGGCAGTGGGAAAAGGGAATCTGGGGGGGAAGAGCAGGGCCTGGGGCAAATAATGACTGGCCAAGCAAGGCTTACCTGGCCCAGGAGCTGAAGGTTCCCCATTTCTAATACCTGCATACATCATCATCATCATCATCATCATCATCATCATTATTATTATTATTATTATTATTATTATTATTATTATTATTATATCCTGTCTTTTTTCCCTCTTGCAAGGGGCCCAAGGCAGCTTATGTCCTCCTCCTCTCCATTTTAGACTCACAACAACCTTGTAAGGTAGGTTAGGCTGAGGATCAGTGATTGGCCCAAAGTCACCCAATGGCCGAGTGCGGGAATGAGAACCCAGTACATCACTCAAACCACTGCACCATGCTGGCGCTACACCACACTTCATATGCCAACACTGGCATGTAAATATTTTAGAGTATTTAAGGGGCTTCACATACATTATCTTGTAATCCTTGAAGGTACATCAGTGTTTCAAACTAATGTGATCAAAATGGCCGCATGTCCAACAAGTTAAACCATGCAGGGAATTGACACATTTACCCTTTTTACTACAATGTGTGGCACAGCGTACCAAATATTTGTTTCAGATTTTGGTGAAAGCGACTGAAAGCTACTGCTGTCAGCTTGCAAACAAGAAAGAAGTAGAGAATCGGAGGTGGAAAAGCCAATCTATAGGTGCCTAACCCTTCCTGTGCACCCAGCATGCCTTCTAAAAGGCTGGCTGCCATTCTCAAAACAGAGCCACCTGCATTTCCATTCTGCTACATCCGTGTAAAAAACACCTCACTCATGCTAGCCTTTGCCAAAAGCTTCCCATGGCTACGCTAGAGAAAGATCAACTGTTGCGCTTTGATCACTTGCTTTGTTCTCCCTGTACTTCTTTGCCATTTCTGAGCATCTCGCAGTGTGGGATTTTCTTCTTTGAAGAGGAGATGAATGCGTTTTCCCATTTTACTAATTACAATTTGATATATGAGGCATAAATCCTTGGAAGGGATGGCACAGCATGTAAATCTAGATGAATAATAATTAAGCCTATGTGCCTTTTTTTTTAACACAGTATTTTATTAGAAGGCTTTTATTCAAAGGTTTGAGTGTTGAGTGTATATGCAATTAATGTAAGTGGCCGGGGTATTTTATTTTTCTTAATCCAATCAACTGTGCCTTGCTTGATGTAGATGTCTCAATCCAGCTCCCAGTGAAGTTAAACGTTACCATTTGAATTGGGCCAAGATAAAGGAAGGAGTTTACTTTAATCAGGGCGAGGCTTTTATCGCTGATGTTGTAGCAATTAAGCAAGCTAATAGATACATTAGAAGTCACCCCACTCTCCTTGATTATTTCCATGGCTGCATATGATGGGGACAGGGGATAGTAGAAGCTTCCCCAAGACTTTGGATATGTTGGGACAAGTTTACCAGACAGAAGTTTACCACCTCAGAAGAACTAGGCCTCAAGACTGAATATGATACATGATCTGGTTGCAATCCTGCAGCTGAGGAAGAGGGAGGGGGGGATAATTTATTTTTGTTTCAATGGAATGGTGCATGCATGACTGGGTGAAGGAACTTCAGGTGCCTAACCATGAACTAAGGCCGTTGCTAGATGAGGGTTTAGCCCAGGCTGATACCCGGGCTCACCTCTGTGCGTCCAGATGACGCACATGGGATCCCGGGGTCAGCCCGGGCTAAACCCTCCCTTGGCCCGAGATAACCGGCACCAGTTGTGGCCCGGTATTTCCGTAGCCCTGGGCTGAGCCCGGGGCTGCAGAAGGTCTAGCCGGTTCCGCAGCTTTTCCCAGCTACGCGGCTTACTCACGAGTAGCTGGGAGAAGCCGTGCATTGGGCACAGTGCTCCACAGAAGTGCTGTGCCCATCGGGCCGGGGGGGGGAGAGTGGGGGGAAGGGAGATTGGGGCTGGGGGGGAAGAGCGGACCTGGCAGGAGAGATGGGGGGAAGAGTGGAGCCACGGGACATCGAGGGGGAATTGCGTCCCAGGGGCGATGGGGGGGATCGGACATGGCGGGTGGGTGGGGGATTGGACATTGCGGGCAGGGGGGATCAGACATCACGGGGGGGAATCAAGCAGGGGGAGTGGGGAACACTTTTTAAAACAACAACAACAACAACCTACCTTTGTCGTTGGTGCGCTCCTGTGCACATTACCCCTTTAACCTTAAAAAAAATGGCCTACGCGATGGGGCTTTCCTTTACCCCATCGCATGTCACATGTAGACTGGGGCGACGGCCCGCACTAGCTGCAGCACGGGCTTGCCCCTACTCCCGACCGGATTAACAGGTAGGTCTAGCAAAGCCCAAAGTGTCATTTTCAATGACCTCACCAAAAATAACATCCATTCAAATGCAATCCAGATAGTAGGGTTGGCACTTGACCAGGGAAACAAAAAAACAAGACACACACACACCAAAACACATAATCAATTGACCAATTAAATATTGGCACATATATTTTAATTTAGGTTGTGTTGAAGTATAAAATGCAACCACATTTTAAATCTAAAATAACTCTCAATGATTATTTGTATAGAAAAAGAACGGATGAAAAAAAACATCCTCATAGGAGGTTTTTTTGGCATAATATAATTCCAGAACAAAATTATCCTCCTCCTCCTCCTCAATATAAATAAATAGTTGTTGATTATATTAAAACATGAATTTAGTACAAAATATCTTCTAGAAGACTTCAGAGGCCCAATGGCAGGGGGAGGTACTGTACATAGGGTTATCACTACTGTTATCTCTCATTGGAGATAATTGCAGGGATGCAGTCAGGGACCCGGGTCTTCCTTTATACACCTCTGGATGTCCATGATGGGCACAGCAAGAGGCAGATGGAAGTACCCAACTCATTCATGCACCACTTGAGTCTGTTCACAGAATCATACAGTTGGAAGGGGCCATTTAGGTCATCTCCAACTTTCTGCTCAAAGCAGCAATCCAGTTTAAAGCAACTCTGACAGATGGAGAGCCCACCACCTCCCTAGGCAGTTGATTCTATTGTCTGACTGCTCTGACGGTTAGAAAGTTTTTCCTGATGTTCAACCAAAATCTGCCTTCCTGTAACACAAGCCTGTTATTTCATGTCCTACAGTCTTGGGCCTTAGCTAGACCTAAGGTTTATCCCGGGAACGTCCCAGGGTCATCCCTGTTCATGTAAATGACACACAGGATATCCCGGGAGCAGGCAGGGACGACCCCGGGATAAACCTTAGGTCTAGCCAAGGCCTCCGATGATGAAGAACAGGTTTCAGCCCTCTTCTGTGTCACAACCCTTTAGGTACTTGAAAAGTACTATCATATCACCCTCAGTGTTCTCTTTTCAGGGCTGAACATACCCAGTTCCTTCAATCTTTCCACTAGAAATTAATGTCTAGTCCCCTGATCATCTGCGTTGCCCTTCTCTGAACTCATTTCATTTTATCTGAATCCTTCTTAAAGTGTGGGGTCCAGAGCTGATCATGTGACACTTGCCAACCCCATAGGAATGACAAGAAATATGCGAACCCTGGGAATCAGCCAGCACTGGGAGGAATGGCTGTCCTTCCCAGCACCAGTGAGTCCCTTTCTCCATGCCGAGGAGAGAAACTGAGTGGGGGACGGGGCTAGATGAAGTCAGAGGCAGTGGCGATGCCCACTGATGTCATCCAGCCCAGTTCCCATCCCACCTGTGTTCTGCACCCGTTTTATAGAATATGGTGTATGTGTTCCTCTCCCCTACGCCATCCACATCCTACTCATGACTCTGTCCCATTATGGCCATTCTGCAGGTGTATCTGCGCAGTTCTGCTGGTGCATCTTTCTAGCCAGGGGCACATGTCAAGAACTGCCAGCATAGCAGCACTTCCATCAAATCCAATGGCTCCTTGCTGGCGGAACTTGAGTTTAGGATGTCACCCTAGGGGGGGCGGAGCTGGCCGCCTGAGCAATGGCGGGTTTCTTCTGAGGCTCTAAGCGGCGTTTGCCAGAAAAAGCAATTATCTCTCTTCTAATGGGCATAAATCTTTGAGCAAACGACAGAAAATGATTATAAAAGTCACAGGAGCTGGAAAAGCTGAGAGATTTGAAGAAGGGAGGTGAGATGATTGATATTTAATACAATGTCTGTATAAACGGTAACACTATCGAAACCGAAAGTAACACTGACGCAGTTTAAAAAGAAGGAATTTATGCTTGCTGGACATTGATTTGTGTTATAACCTTTCATTCTTATCTCACATGGGAAAGATTGAAATGCTGGCTTTGTAAGGTGGAAGTTGTTGATTGGATTTATTGGCGTGGTGAGAAGGGGGGGAGAGAAGGTGGAAGAAGCTGCATTCGGCATTCGGTGAGGGAGATGTGGGAAGCTGAGAGGCTGCGAATGATTAAACTGATCCCCTCTAGTGAATGCTGTTGTGAACTGGATATTCCCCCCCCTCATGAAGAAAGAAAAAGTGTTTGATATATAACAGAGAAGCCAGCATAAGTTGCTAAGGAAGCGAGTTACACTCTAAGATTTATGCCCTACCCAGAAGAGTCCCATGCCTAACATTAAAAGAAAGATCAAGAGTTGGGCAAAGCTTAATACACAAAAAAAGAAAAAGAAAAAAAAAAAGAAAAAAGAAAAAAAGAAGAAAAAAAAAAAAGAAACCTTCAAATTATAAAAAAAAAAAGGAACTTTCAAATCATAATTTGGCATGCCTCTCCCTCCTGGAAAGGACAGCCCCTGGAGTTGAGCAAGAGGAGGAAGATAAAGACCCAGTCCCTTTGGATACAATACCAAATAAAGAAAAAATATGACTGAAGGAGGAGAAAGTGGTAGTAACCCTCCCTCGTTGATGGAGATCAGGCCCATTATAGCTGAAAATAACATTGTTATATTTTAAAAAAATGGATCAGCATATGAGTGAATTTAGACATTAATTGTGTATTTAGCGGATAAAAAAGGTGGAAAATTCGGATAAGATCAAAAAGATAGAGGCTAAAGCGGACTTGGACCAGAAGGAATAAGAGGCTTTTGAGAAATCAACTAATATACAATTTAAAGAATGGGTACTGTGATCGATTGCCTCGGAAGATTAATCTAGTAGATCTACTTTTTGAATAAAGCAGCTAAAGGAGTCGCAGGGAGAAGATCTTAGAGAAATCATCGTGAACTGGTTCAAGGAGCTGATGCCGATATATCAATAGACGGATTGGATCCGGATCGAGTCCATCGTGTGGGGGGGCAAAACCACAAAGGGGCAAGAGACATTTTGGTGAAATTTGGTAATTATTATAAAAAAGAGCAAATTATGAAAGAATTGAGATTTAAGAATCAGATATAATATAAAGGCAAACCAGTGTAAATTTACAATGATCTTTCTCAACGTACATTAAATTGGAGAAGTAGTCTTAAACTAATAATGGAAACATTAATGAAGAATGAAATTCCTTATGCATGGGGTTACCCGGTTTTTTTTTAAGATTTACATATGGGAGGAGGGAACACAGAGTAACCTCATTGGATCAAGGTAAAGATTTGCTGAAGAGGCTGGGTCTGGATGGGGAAGCAGATGGGGCTGGAGTGGGTGGGGGAGGGAATGAGGCTGGGACATCTGGAGAGTAAGAGAATTGTTAATTATGTTTGGAGATAATTGCAAATAAAAATGCTAATATAGAAACCTGCCGGCCAGGCACAGCACTGCCTCCCCCCTCCCCCTTTAAAGTAGATGGCTGGAGTACTAGACTCACGGGGATATGGGGGGGGGATTAGAGTGGGGGGGTGGGGAGGGGGGGAAGGTAGGGGAGGAGGGATTGGGGTAGGAGGGTGGGGGTTTTATGTATGGAGTTTGTGTTTTTATGTAAGCAAGTTTGAACTGCTGAGCACAAGGGATCGGAAGAGATTTCAAAAGGGTGATTATGGATAAAAAGATAAAGGTATCAACACTCAATGTTAAAGGTTTAGGGGCAGTCGTGAAAAGGAAGAGAATAGAACAAATGCTTAATAAAGAGGGATCAGATATTATAATGATCCAAGAGACACACCAAGGCTCCGAGAATTCGAATATGATAAAATTAAAGTGGCTAGCCTATTATGAAAAGTCATTAGGGACATCAAAAAAAAATGGAGTGGCCACTTTGATTTCAAAAAAAAGTGGGTTTATATTAGAAGAGGTAAAAAAGGATGATAAGGGTAGATATCTTATGTTAAAAGGTAAAATTGAGGGAAAGGTCTATACTTTGATTAATGTTTATGCCCCAAATGAGAGGCATAGAGAGTTTTTTATAAAGTTGTTTAAAGAAATAGAAGAATTTAAGGAGGGGTATGTTATATTAGCGGGGGATTTTAATATGGTTATGGATAATAAAAGAGACAGGTCAAATCCCACTAATGTTGAAAAGAGAAACAATATGACTATATTGAATAAATTAATAAAAGAAAATGATTATTTAGATTCGTGGCGCTTACTTAACGGGAATAGGCCTGGATTCTCATATTTTTCCCCAGTTCATCATACATACTCCAGGATAGATCATATATTTGTTTCAAAAGACTTTGCAACGAGGATTTGTAAAATGGAAATGGGGGTAATAAAAGTAACTGATCATGCCTTGTTAAGTTTAGAATTTACAGTTAAGAAAGATTATAAAGAGGCATATAGATGGAAGTTGAACACAAAGATATTGAAATACAATAAAATAGTAGATAAAATTCGGAAGGAACTGTCGGAGTCATGGGAAATTAATGAAAAAGGAGGAACAGCTGGGTCAGTCATTTGGGACACCATGAAGGCTGTAGCAAGAGGAATCTGTATTAGAGAAACATGTAGTTTAAAAAGACAACAACGTGCAGAACAGGAAAAGTTAGAGATAGAAATTAAAAACTTGGAGGAAAGATATTGGCGAAGTAAAGATAAATATAAATTAGTGGAAATACAAGCTAAGAAGAAACAATTAGAAAATTTAAATATAGAAGAGATTCAAAAGAATTTAATGTATATGAAAAGGGAATATTTTGAAAATAGTGATAAGAACTCGAGGTTGCTTGCCAAGCTCACACAAAAAGAAAAAGGGAGGAATGGGATAGAAACGTTGAAAGATAGCCGAGGGAATTATTGTCATGCAATGAAAGCTAAAATAAAAATTTTTCAGGAATTTTATCAGGAATTGTACAAGGGTAAAGAAATTCATCAAGAAAAGGTGGAGGAGTATATTGGAAGGTTTATAAAGAAGGAAATAAAATCAGAATATAAGGAGTTAATGGAGTCAGTAATAACTCAAAGAGAAGTTGAAGAGGTTATTGATAAGTTAAAAGTGGGTAAATCACCAGGAGCAGATGGTTTGGGTCCAGAATATTATAAGGTCTTCAAAGATTGTCTAGTTCCAAAATTAATGGAACTTTATAATAGGATATTATCAGGAGAGAAGATACCTGAATCATGGGAACATTCAGTGATAATTCTGATCCCAAAACCAGATAAAGATTTGACTAATCCCGATTCTTATAGACCTATTTCTTTAATAAATCAGGATGCTAAAATTTTTACATCTATTATGGCCAAACGATTAAATAAATTCTTGGCAGAATATATAGGAGCAGATCAATGTGGGTTTGTGGTAGGAAGACATATGCATAATTTAGTGGGTAGAGTTTTAAATGTAATAAATGTAATAAAAAAAGCAAATATTAAGGCAGGTATTATGGCATTAGATATTTTTAAAGCTTTTGATTGTGTGAGCTGGCAGGCACTAAAGAGTATTATAGATAAATTGGGATTTGGAAATAAATTTAAAAATGTAATAGAACAGCTATATTCCCAAAATACGGCGGTAGTGGTGGTAAATGACGGACTTACTGAAAAGATACGACTAGCCAGAGGAACAAGACAAGGATGTCCGCTCTCGCCGGTCCTTTTTGTAATGGTTATGGAAGTTTTGGCGAAGGCACTAAGGGAGGATAAAGAATTAGAAGGAATTGGAGAGGTAAGGGAAATAAAGCTAAACATGTTTGCGGATGATACTTTATTGACCATTAAGAATCCATTAAGAAAATTAGAAAGAATTAAATATCAGTTGAGGGAATTTGAGGAAATTACAGGGTTAAAAATAAATTGGTCTAAATCAGAGATGATGTTGTTTAACTATACTAAGAGGGAAGAAAAGGATTGGGAAGTTAAGGGAATGGAATTGAAAGTTAAGAACGAGATTAAATATTTGGGAATTAAAATTACAAAAAATCTAGAGAATTTAGAAAGGGAAAATTTAACGAGGTTAAAGAAGGAGGTACTAGAGAAATTGGAAAAATATAAAAGATTAAATTTATCTTGGTTTGGGAGAATAGCTTTGATAAAAATGAAGATATTAGCTAAAATTAATTTTGTATTTAGGATGTTACCTATAAAAATATCAGAAACCGAGATAAAAAGTTGGCAAAATATTATTAATAAATATTGTAATGGAGAAAAGAGAGCAAGAGTGAATAAAAATAATTGGTACCTAAGCCAAAAAAAGGGGGGAATGGGTCTCCCAAACATAAAATTATACTACGTAGCAAATAGATTAAGGCATGTTGTAGAAGCAATTATGGGAGTAGGAGATTTATATTGGATGGAAGAAAAAATTATAAGTAAGGTAGAGATGAATCTGGAGAATGTTTTTTTTAAAGATGGAGGAAGAAAGTGGGTTGGAAGTATAGATAATCCACTCCTGAGGACTCAATGGGAAATTTGGAGTAAATTTAAAGGGAAGCTGCTTCCGAGCAACTCTCCCTTAGCACCGATAATAATGTTAAAGAATTTCCCAGAGGATCTAAAGGGTAGATTATGTAAAATATTAAAAGAGAAAAATAAAATAAAATTAAAGGATTGGGTAAGAGATATTAAAACAAGAGAAGATATGGAAAATTTGTTAAAGGAGAAGAAGCTATCTTGGCTAGAATATGGTCAATTAGAGCAATGGAATAAAAAGTGGATTAAAGATAATAGAATGTGCAGAAAGATGACGAGGTTTGAAGAATTAGTAGTAAGTAAGGAGAAAGGAAAAGGAAGTAGTATAGTTTCAAAAGGATTAATGAGTGAAATATATAAAATATTGTTAGAGAAGGAGTTTAGAGAGAATACAGAGAAAATGATTTGGGAATCAGATTTGAAGATACAAATAGGGCGACAGAGCTGGGAGGGACTATGGAAACAAAGAGTGTTGAGAAGTTTATCAGTAAGAATAAAGGAGAATTATTTTAAAATTTTATGGAGGTGGTACCTAACCCCGGTTAGATTGAATAAGATAAGTGATCAACATTCAGCAAATTGTTGGAGAGGATGTGGGGAAAAAGGAACGTATTTACATATGTGGTGGCAATGCAAATATGTACAAAGATTATGGAAGATGGTGTTTTCAGAAATTGAAGAAATAGTGGGAATGAAAATAGAACAAACACCAAAAATAGCATTGCTGTCACTATTTGAAGATATAAAGTGTGGAAAAGGAACTATAGAGCTGATATCGAGTTTGTTGGTTGCAGCACGATTGATGATAGCTAGGAACTGGAAGATCCAAGGGGAATATTCTATTGAGGAATGGTATAAAGTAGTATGGGACATAGCCATTAATGATAAACTGACATGTAATATTAAGTGGAGAAAAGGCGTAATTAAAATAAATGAGTTCGAAGGAATCTGGAAACAGTTCCTAGTGTTCGTGTTTACTAAGGGAAGTGGGAAACCACCAGCAGAAGAAATGATTAGATTTTGGACTCAAGAATGATCCCGAGGTGGGGGGTGCACATTTATGTTAAGAATGAAGATGTTGTAGAGTGATAAGGCATATGTAATAGTTTTTGATATTTGTACTCAACAATTATTCAATATGTATGCAGCAGATATTTGATGTATTTTTTTTCTTATTGTGTTAGTTTCAGTTATATTTTGGAAATGTTTATCTATGTTTATATAGTGTTGAAAATGAATAAAAATTAAAAAAAAAAAAAAAAAAAAAAAAAAGGATGTCACCCTAAACAACCATTGTGGTTGTTTTTACAGAATGAGTTGTTTTCAAGAGTATAGCAATATTAATTCCAGGCAGAATTTGTAACTGCTTTGAACAAGGTAAACACAATAATTAACTTGATTGCCTTTCTTAGTTTAATTATCCAAGTAGACAGTAAACTACTAGGGGGGTCTCTGAACAGACATGTCTGTTTGTGTAGCATTTTGTAACATGCCTTTTATAAAATAATATAAACATAATTTCCTTAAGAGAACATACATAATATGTGTTATACTACTCCTTGGGCAAACCTTTAGCCAACAGAATAATTATCTCTCTTGGCTTACATTTAAGGTGCAGTGAAATCCTCTGCATGTTGGTTGGGGAATGCTGGGAGTTTTCAGTGTTTTTTCTGTCTAAACATCAACAAACTGAAAATGCACACTATCGTAGTTGAACTGTAGTTATGAAAAGTGAAATGAGGCATTTTATTCTTTGAGGAAATAATATCATCTGTGAAACCACCTATCTGGAAAAACAATATGTATTACTCTGCATTTGTTGCAAAGATGGAACAGGACACAGGGGAGTTGAAAACTGCTATTTCCCCTTCTATTTTTTTAAAGACCACACTTGGTTGTCAAAGATATCTGAGATGTTATTTCAGCTAGTGGAATTGTGGCCTGCTAGTTTTGCATCAAGGATGATCACAGCTGGCATGAATCATTCCTGTGCATCACATTTTCAATAAACTCTTCATCATCTCTTGACATCTGGAGAGAACATTTTAATCATGTTACTGACCTAACCTGGAATTCCAGCTTTTTACAATTATTCAAAATGAAGTATGTCAGGTTCACACTTTGAATATTGAAGCCATTAGGCCAAAACTAGATTTATTTTCTTTCATTTTGAAAGTCATGAGTGTGGACCAACGACCTATGTTCCAATGGCATTTCCTGCACACACCACAAAATGCATATCACTACATCCAAGGAGCACATGCATCCTTCAGGTTTAAACTTCTCGCAATAGTTCACAAAAGCTTTGCACATAGAAACAATGAGATTCTCTGTCTTAAAACATGCAGACCACTAAGGACATTTCCCTTTATTAGAGTACAATCCTATGCAATTGACATATCCCCTGGTATAGGTACCCTTTAACCCAAATTGAGATATGCCTTCAGGGCAATTCACATAAACCAAGTACAAATGCAGTGAAAGTTTAAAATCTGGGCCTGCAGCTATCACCAGAACATACTGGGGTAGCATTTGCTCATAATTAGTATGTTGAGCACAGATAAGAATATATGCAGCATTACTAAGAATTATAACTTCAAAGAATTCCATTTTAATCCAAAAGGATCCTTTTCATTTAATGAGTATGAACTTTTCCTGTATTGGTTTTCCAATTTCATACAGCAGACCTCTTGTAGGCTCCTTAGCAGACAAGTGCCTTTCTTAAGAGGGATACATAAAATTCTGCTCTCGTTATCATGCAAATGTGACTGTAATGCTCTGACACAGATTCTCCAAAGGTTTAATCAAATGGCATCTCAGATAAATTAGATACCAGTCATAACTTTCACTCCCTCTAGAAAAGAGTGATTAAAAATCCATAAAACGCATGCATCATTAAAATGGCAAAGGAAATGTTACTGCTCCTTTGGTATCTTAAGAAAAATCAATTAACAAGCATAATGCATTTTGAAAATCTAATTCTTTAAAGGCCTGTTAGTATCTGTACCCAAAGGCAAAATAATAATTATTACTACTATCACCAAAAAAATATTCAAGTGAATAAGAGTTGGAAAGACTTCAAGGGTTATCTCATCCTTCCAGCCTCTTGCAATAGCTATCAGTAGATGCTTCCACTTAAGAGACGTTTACCAGGTTATAATTGTTGTCCAGGGGAGAGTTCTAGTTAATCTTACTTCAGAAGGAGTGTGGGTTGCTGTCTTGTCTCTTACAAAGCCTGAGTGTGTAACAATTGTTTATCCATCAGAAATTCAACAGGTGCAGATGTTCAGTGCAACCTCATTGAGGTTCAGTTATGGAGAAGCTGTGCCTATTGGACAGCTGTTATAAACACAGTCAGCAAAGAAAGTGGCATCTCAGCTTAGAATTCGGGACTTGTGAAGCCCTGTAGGATCCTATCATTAGTTAATGCTAAAGCGCAATAATACTAAATTAAGGGGTTCATCAGACGAGCGTTTTATCGTACGCTCACTACTGCCCATTCATGGTTTTTCACACGTCCTTTAGATGACGCCATCTGCCATGCACAACACTTCCTCTCCTTCTTGCCTTTTTCTCATCACAAAATGGACCCCTTTTAATCTGACTTTGTTTTGGAAGCAGAATGTCCGCCATTTCCTGCTGTGTGCAGAAAAAGCGGCATGATAAAAACGCCCCCTGGTCTTTGTTTAATTCCTCTTTCTTCTCTGGGAAGAAAGAGGAAGTGATGTGGGACAGGAGTGGGGGTGGAGAAGCGACGGTAAGAAACTGTGATTTCCTCCGTCTGATAACCCTCTAAATTGTATACAATATAGCTATACTACAAGGGTTTGTGGGTTCCCATTTGAAATCTGTATAACAGAATTTCATGTAACATTTGTGGCACAGTGAAACACTTAATAAATCATACATACTGTGCCACTTACTGATAGGTTGATTGATTTGCATATGCCCTCAGGGCAATTTACAAAACAACAATAAATCAATAAAAATAACAACAATAACAGCAATAAATGTATCCAGAAGAATGCAAGTTTGCAGAAATCTAAATTAATCCTGTCCAAACACATACACAAAAATGCAAATAATGTTTTACTAAAATTCCTGATACAAGTAACAGTGCAATTTTATTTATGCCAACTCAGAGGTAAGACCCATTGGGTTCAATGGGAGTCATTCCCAAGTAAGTCTATCAAGGATTGCAACCTGTTGTTTTGTGGAAACAAACAAGGCAGAATGTTTTGTTTGTCATATGTACTCTAAAGTTGCTGAGTGGAATAACAGAAAGACTTTACTGACCATTAAGCATTAGTGACCAGTTTTCCAATTCCATGTTTAATAATAATTATATTGTAAGTAGGCGGCCATGATTACCCCCCTGAATGACTGAATTATCCGCAATTTGCTGTATCGAACTAGGATAAAGGTCGACGCTCATACTATTACTTTACACTTGTTTTTATTATATCACTACTTTAAAAGTCATGGGGGAAATAGTTTTCAGGTTTCCGTTGGAAATTGTTGTTTCTAAAATACCTCAGTAGAAAATTGTGTTCGCTAATTGGCCACAATTCAGCAATTGTATCTGCTGAGTCATGTGTCTAGCTGACCTTGCGTGGTGGAAGTATTTGGGTCATATTTTCACAAGGATGAGCTATTTTGGAACATTCCTATTTGCTGTACAGAAATAAGCACACCTTTATTAGCAAGCAGGTACTCAGAGCATTTGTATATTACCTAGTCATTCTTCAACCAAACTCCTTATGCTGGTGGTTGGAAGGAACTGTCACCATCCATTAATTTCAAAGCTCTTGTATATCCTATAGCATCCCAAGGTTGCTGTCATGCACAGGATCTCAGTTTTCTGTTAATACTGTTTTGAAATGATCTGATAGCACTGATTTTTATCCATTTGCCTCTTTGTTAGTTATGATACATATTTTTGTTGGGGACAGAGCAGAAAAGAGGTGCAAAGGAACTATAAAAATGTCTTCAATTTAGGGTGCAGTGCTATCTGTGTTTTGACAGAAAAAAAGTCCTTCAACTCCCAGCATCCCCCAGCCAGCATTCAATTAGCAAACACAATTTTCTATCCTGGCTGGGAAATGCTGGGAGTTGTAGAACTCCCCCCCCCCTGTCTAAACGTGTGTAAAAATGCACCTAAACCCATCCATAGCTATCCATCACATTTCAAACCACTATGACAATTAATCAGGACATTCTATATACTCTTGTGGAGATGCATGTGGAGAATTATGATGGCTAATAACATGTTACTAGGGATGGATGAATCTGTCAATTTTCATTTCTCCTGGTTTCTTACTTTTCCAATATTAAGTTCTATTTGTCCCAACATTTGAGAATTTATTTGGGAAGTAGTTTTCCAGTCTTAACTTTGATTCATCCTGTACTTTTGAGAATTTTCTAATATTAAATTTGGTTCATCCTAAACGTTGAGATTTTTAAAAAAGTTTTAAAGTCATAGAATCGCGGGTGTGTCTTAGGTTTTTTTTTCTGTTGGTGGTGCTGAAATTAGTGTGCGTCTTACAATCGATGGCGTCTTACAATCGAAGAAGTACGGTATGCATTTTTGGTGCTCATTTCTTTTAATACATGCTTTTCTGTGCATTTTGTCAAATGCACATATTTGCAAGCAATTTTTCCTAATATAATGCATTTTAATGTTATTTCCACTAGTGTATACATGTTTGTGCATATTTCTCCTTAATATTCATTAGGAATGTCAGAGAAATCTGAAACGGAACCAAATGAGTTCAGATTTTAATGAATCCGACCTGTGGATTCTGCAGCGAACTGGCTTTTCCCCTGTCGGATGGAGTTTGCAGATTTGTGAGCTATTTTCCTAACCTTTGGAAATTTTGCACAAATAAGCAAAACATTTAAAACATGGACAAAGATGCACGTTTTCCCATAGGTTAAAGCATAAAAATATGTGTTTGTGGGGATTTGCATCTTGGAGGAATTTGCACAGTTGCGCATGTGCAAATTTGTGCTGATTCGCATTTGCACTAATTCAGAAACTGAAAAAAAGATCTGATTCTGTCAAGGGGCAAAGAGTGGAACTAAAGTATCTACAGACTTGGGGGCAATGCCCTTCCAGGGTCCATAGGATTGCTGTGTAAATGCACAAAACTTGGCATTAGATTGTGACCTCAGTCTTCAGCTACAAGCCTTTGGGGGCTGCTTACTTTTACTACACCATTCTCATTCAATTAATGGCCATTAAACCAGTCTGTATGGAACTCTTTAGCATGTCACAAAGCAAATGAAGTTAAATGTGTTCATAAAGTCTCAATATTAACAATTTATTTTCCTCATACAAGAGTGAGTGACCTGGTAGGTCATACCATATAATATTCAGCAAAAAAAGAAAAAGTGTAGCGGCTTCATTAATTCTGATAATACAGTTGCCTTTTGTAAAACAGAAAGTTATTTTTTCTTAGCTGTCTGCCTTGGGTTATGGTATATGAGCCAAATTATTCCCTAATAAGTGCTTTTAAAAGTAGCTTTACTTTTGGTTACTTTCTTTCACTGTTGAGGTACCCTGGCTGGCAATCGCCAAGATTTGAGAGTGTGGGGATAGAGCAGTGAGATAGGATAGCCTTTCCCAACCTGGGGCCCTCCAGATGTGTTGGACTACAACTCCCAGCAACCCTCAATCAAATAAGCTGTGGTTCAACACATCTGGAGGGCTCCAGGTTGGGGAAAGTTGTGATAGGGATTCTTTTGGTATATTGCCCATCTATCTCCCTGCCTGAACAGAGGTTGTGCTGGCATCCCCCAAACATATCGTCTTGGGGATTTTAACACTCATGTCAAGGCCTCTGGACTTCATGGCTTCCATGGCAACTATGGGCCTGTCTCGATTTAGATGTAGCCCTCATCCTGTTTTTTGTTAGTCAGAAGAAGATGATCTGTGGGTAGAGGAGTTCAAAAATACCCTATTGTCATGGACAGATCATTGTCTTATGAATTTAGATTTGCTCTGACTCCTCACCTCTGTAGGAGATAGAATAATAGAATCATAGAATAGCAGAGCTGGAAGGGGCCTACAAGGCCATCGAGTCCAACCCCCTGCTCAATGCAGGAATCCACCCTAAAGCATCCCTGACAGATGGTTGTCCAGCTGCCTCTTGAATGCCTCTAGTGTGGGAGAGCCCACAACCTCCCTAGGTAACTGATTCCATTGTCGTACTGCTCTAACAGTCAGGAAGTTTCCTTTAACTTGAGCCCGTTATTTCGTGTCCTGCACTCTGGGAGGATCAAGAAGAGATCCTGGCCCTCCTCTGTGTGACAACCTTTTAAGTATTTGAAGAGTGCTATCATGTCTCCCCTCAATCTTCTCTTCTCCAGGCTAAACATGCCCAGTTCTTTCAGTCTCTCTTCATAGGGCTTTGTTTCCAGACCCCTGATCGTCCTGGTTGCCCTCCTCTGAACAAGCTCCAGCTTGGAGCTGGTGGGGTGTCTATCAAATGGCCAGCCCTCTGAGTCTGATGGATCCACAAGGGGGAGGGGGATTTTCCAGCCACTAGAGCTAGCTTAGGACCTAAGCCTTAGGTGGATGACTAGAGTGACTGTGGAGAAAGCCTCGGATGAATCTAACGGAACACATTCAACTAGGGATGTGCACAGACCCCCCGATCCTCTTCGTGCCCAATCCGCAAATTGCAGATCGGGCCCGCTCCGCCCCGCCTCGATCCGCCTAGGGGCCACTCCGCTCCGCTGAGGAGCTCCAGCTCTGAATCGGAGCTCCGCAGTGGCGGGGAGTGGTGCCAGGTAAGGCCCCCTCCCTCCTCCCCCTTACCTGTGTCCATCGCGGCCCATTCCAACTTCACTAGAGCCCGCGGCTCAACCAGGAACTGTAGGCCCTGATTGCGGCGTACACTTCCTGGTTGAGCCGCGGGCTCTAGTGAAGCTGGGATGGGCCGCAACGGACGCAGGTAAGACTCCCCCTTACCTGGCTCTGCCACCATCGCCGCACGGGCAGCGGCGGTGGCAGGGCCAGGTAAACCCCCCTTCCTCCTCTCCCTTACCTCCATCCGTTCGCTGACCATCGGCTGCTTCAACGGAGCCTGAGGCCTCAACCAGGAAGACAAGGCCACAGTTGCGGTCTAGTCTTCCTGTTTGAGTCCTCGGGCTCCATTGAAGCAGCTGCGAGACCGCGGACGGATGCAGGTAAGACCCCCCTCCCCCTTGCCCCCTTACCTGGCTCTGCCGCCATCGTTGCATGGGCGGTGGCGGCAGCAGGGCCAGGTAACCCCCCTCCCTCCTCTCCCTTACCTCCATCCGTCTGCGGATCCGCGGCTGCTTCAACGGAGCCCGAGGACTCAGCCTAGTCTTCCTGTTTGAGTCCTCAGACTCCATTGAAGCAGCTGCGGGACCGCGGATGGATGCAGGTAAGACCCCCCCTCCCCCTTGCCCCCTTACCTGGCTCTGCCACCATCGCTGCACGGGCGGCAGCGGCGGGGCCAACTAACCCCCCCTTACCTTTTTTGAAGGATCCACCTTCACCTCGATCCGCTCCGCAACGCTCCGCGGCTCCCCCGATCTCTTCGCCTCCGCCTTAAGCAGAGGCGAAGCCCCCCAATCCGCTCCTGCTTCTCCGGTCCGAGGAGAAGCGGAATACATCCCTACATTCAACCCATTTTAGGGCCTACTCTGTGGTGGTGAGGGCAGCAAAGATGCTGTTCCTCTCTGTCACCACTGTATCACAGGACAGTGTGGTTTTGCAGAGTTTTTCCCCCAGTGGTTAAGTGGTTAATATATTCTAGACCTGAAAGTAGTGAGGGGGAGCCTTTGGCAAACCACTGTGACAAATTTTCAAAACACTTTGCTGATAAAGTCACACACATCCATTCTGACTTGGACTCCACATTGAGAGCAGACTTTGGTGGTGATTCAGGCATCTGCTTGTCCTGTTTTGATGGATGTGTTTCATCTTGTACAGCCTGAGGATGTGGACAAGTTGTTTGGAGGATGTGGACAGGTTGTTTGGAAGAGACTATAAACACTTCTTTGAAAGAGGGTGATATTCCAACTCCTCTAAAAGAAGCAGTTTCTAAAGAAGCCATCACTGAATATAAGAGCTGTGCACTCCCTCCCCGAACCGCTTTGGATCCTGATCCAGACCTTCTGGATCGGGCCCAAACCGATTCGGGTCGATCTGGACCTCCCCCGATCCGCTCCGGAACCAGATCCAGAGCGAGATCCAGAAGTACGGATTGATATTCAGATGATGTTTTGCCCCCCTTCCCCACTTACTTGCCTCCATGGCGGATGGCAGAGGCAGGTAAGGGGGGACAAAATAGGGGCCCAATAAACCCTCCTCCCCCTTACCTGGCTCTTCCATCTGCCGCCGCCCAGACTGTGATGGCAGCGGATGGTGGAGCCAGGTAAGCCCCCCTCCCCCACTTACCCGGCTCTGTCGTCCACCACCGCCATGGTCTGTGCAGCAGCTTCAACTGCCGCCCAGGCCTAAGGCCAGAAATATGCCGCAGCGGAGCCAGGTAAGACCCCCTCCCCCTTACCTGGTTCCGCCACCGTCACCACATGGACCGCAGTGGCGACAGAGCCAGGTAAGCCCCCTCCCCCCTTACCTGGCTCCACCACCACCACGGTCCATGCACCATCGCCGCATGGACCGTGGTGGCGGTGGATGGGGGAGCCAGATAAGCTCCCCTCTCCACTTACCTGGCTCCGAAGCTTCATAATGGTCCAAATTGCTTTGGACTGCTCCGAACCACTTCGGGCCGATCTGGACCTCCCCCAATCTGCTCCAGAACCAGGCTTTGGAGGTCTGGATTGGCGTGCTCCGCTTCGGATCCAGGGATCCATAACAGAGCGGAGCACAGCCCTACTGAATATCACTACCTTAGTTAATTATTGTCCAATTTCCATTCTTTCTTTTAAAAGGAAGGTCTTAAAGTGAGGGGTGGCATCAGAACTCCAGGATTTCTTGGACGAAGTTGATTATTTGAATCTTTTCCAGTCTGGGTTGAAGCCTGGTTTTGGGACAGTTACAGACTTGGTCACTTTGGTGGATGACCTAAATGGAGGACTAGACAGGGGGAGTGTGTCCTGTGGGTTCATGGTATCCCTGACATGGTAAGCGGTTCCCAATTGTGTATGATATAGAAAGAGTGGAGAGTTATTTTGTTTCCATCTTGCATAATTCTAGACCTCAGGGTCACTAGTAAAAATGATAGCAGGTTCAGAACAGATAAAACAAAGTATTATTTTGAACATATTGTGAACTTGTGAAATTAAGTGTCACAGGATGTGGTGAGGGCCACTAGCATGGATGGCTCAGATAAATTAATGAAGGATAGGTCTACTGGCTATTATTACTTTAGGCAAAGTATCTGTTTAGAGGCAGTGTGTGTGTGAATATTAGATGCTGGGAATGCATAATGGGGTCATGACTTGCTTGTAGGCTTCTTAGAGGTACCTGACTGGTCACTGTTGAAAGCAGGGTGCTGGACTAGACGGACCCTTGGACTGATCCAGCATGGCTCTTCATCTTTTGTCTCAACCTCTGATGTATTGAGGTTTCCATCTCTCAGAAACAGGAAGTCTTATTAATATTGTACTTCAAGCATTTCTGTTAAATCATTGGGATGAATAGTAACATTCTACCTTGCTAGTTATGACTGGGAACCCAAGTCTTGACAAATGAAAGAAAAACTGACAGCCAAATGAGAAATCCATTCTACACTCTCTTAAAATGGATGAACCTGTCAGTAATCTCCTTGGCCAGATAAGAATTACCAATAAGCCTGTACAGAGAGTTTGTTAAAGTTTGATAAAAGAGCTAATACCAAGGGGGAAGGGCTAACGTCAGTCTGATGTATTGAAAAGTGCTCCAGGATGTCATTGCTTCGGTACAGGGCATAGTGGCAAAATAAGCATGTTTTAAATTACTTTTATTTAAAATACCTATGATTATTTTGAAAATGAACTGGAAAAGGTACATCTATGCTGTGTTCTTCAAACATTTTGTTCGAGAGGTTCCTCAACTCCTATGATGAAAGGTTATGATGTTTGGAGCTTTTTAGTTCAGGGGGAAAAATAGGAGGTGGGACATGACAGAGGTGTATAAAATCATGCACAGTGTTGAGAAAATGGATAGAGAGAAGTTTTACGCCCTCTCTCATAGTAGTAGACACCAAGGTCATCCAGTGAATCTGAATGAAAAGGGCAACGAAAATGATCAAGAGGCTGCAGCATCTCCCCTATGAAGGAAGGTTATAACAGCTGGGATTGTTTAGTAGGGGTGTACAAAGTGGGTCTTCTCTGCCTCAAAATCTGATCTGGAGCTCCATAGAGGTGATTCTTTGCCTTGATTTTGGAGCCCCTCCCCTCTCTCCGTCTCATCGAATTACTCTTGAAGGACCGTTCAGTATTCAGGTAACTGGTATTAACAGAAATGCTTACAGCACCCTCATTTTTAAAGATAGAGATAAATCTTGGCACAGTGATAGCTCTTACGGAGAGCTTTAGCCCCACCAAGTTTGAATCAAATCGGTTCAAGCTTTGATTTTTTTTTAGGAATTTTAAAATGGAAATTAACAAAATGCTTACATCTGTGGAATTTTTATAGATAAAGAGATGAACCATGGCAAGTTGATAGCTCGTAAGGAGAGCTTTAGCTTCACCAAGTTTGAATTAGATCAGTTTATGCCTTGATTTTTTAGGAATTCTTTTTTTAAAATTCTCCACTCCAACCTTCTCCAACCTGGTGCCCTCCAGATCTATTGAACGGAACCCCTGCCCCTCCCCCTGTCCTGCACCCAGACACTGAAGGAGCCTGCCAAGTTTTCTCACTCACCATCCAGCGCTTTCACACTGTGGAAATTATTATTATTGTCTTCTTTGAGTCCGAGCAGAAACGTGCTCCATCTCAGCAGCCACCATTTAAGTGTTTCCCACTTCCCTGAACACTGTGATTGGAGGAGAACAGCACTGTGGCTATTCCTATTGGTTAGGGGCCTGGGGTCACGACATAAAGAGGGAAGGACGTGGTAATAGACAGCAGGGGGGTGCGAAATGGATTGTGCCAAAAGGGGGGGCACTGATACTCTCTTGCCGGAAGGCCCACAAAAGTCTGGAACTGGCCCTGGTTCTATTTGTACATGGCTGATGATCCACAGGAGCATCTTCCAGCCCATATTTTAAGAGACTTCTATGGATCTCCTTGTTCCTCTCCAAGATTTTGTCAGAAGAAAAGGCATTAGGGGGGGGGAACTCCTCCCATTTGGGCTCATTCCTTTGGAAGAACATGTTGAAATATTCTCAGGAGCTAACACTTCTGCAAGTTCAAATGTTAGTGTGTGTCTCTGATCATACCTGGAAGTGTACATTACACATGTACACATGTAATGGTCTGACAGATGCTTCCTGCATTCTGGGTCTAGAGCAGCCTTCCTCAACCTGGGACGCTCCAGATGTGTTGGACTACAACTCCCAGAATGCCCCTGGGAGGTGGGCATTAGCAATAGATTATGGGGGTGGGTGGGATTAGCAATAGATTATGGTAGAAGATCTAGCTAAAAGGGCATGTATTTTATTACAAAACAGAGAGAGATAAATGAATATGCCAAACTGGTATATATAAGTATATCTATGCAGACAAATTGGAACTCAGGCTGGCAGATTATTTGATTAAATGTACAGGTTTTGAGAGGGAAGCAGGGAGAAAGCAAGATGGAAATGGGGAAGCTACTGATGCCAAATAAGGGTATGGAAGGGCACTAGGGACCTGGCAAACTACATCAAAGGGCTACTTGCAATGGAGCAAGCTCAATAAATAAATGACAAAAGGTTTGGGCATCACAAGGGGTAGAATGGAGAATTAGTAGAATTAGATCAGGAAAATGAAAGAGAAAAAATATCAAAATCTAATACCTTTTCCAGAGGCATGCTTAACCCTAGGAACATACTTATACTGAGTCAGGCTATTGTTCATAGAATCATAGAATAGCAGAGTTGGAAGGGGCCTACAAGGCCATCGAGTCCAACCCCCTGCTCCATGCAGGAATCCAGCCTAAAGCATCCCTGACAGATGGTTCCATCCAGCCTAGTATTGTTGGCACCAGCAGGCAGCAGCTCTACAGGGTTTCAGGCAGTTTTTTCCAGACCTGCCTCGAGATGCCACAGATCAAACCTGAGACCTTCTGCATGCAAAGCATATGCTTTTCCACTGAGCGACAGCCCCTCTCCTGTTCTGAATCCTGTTCTGCCTGGGGCTCTTATCCCTGCAGTCTGTTCCTTTCAAGTGTTTTGCTCCCAGCCAGACACAGATACTGGAAGCCAGTCTAAAAAGTGCTTGGAGGAAGCAGTTGTAGGGGGAAAGCTATGGGGGTGGGGGAGGTCAGCACCTTCTGCCCATGTGTCCCTTTGACCATTTAAAATTATACATATACTCCCACTCTGCTTCACATGTGAATGGAGTAGGGCCTGCATTGAAAGATGCTGCTCTGCCCCATCACATGTAGTTTGGGCCTTACTACAGTTCCACTTCACCAAAAACTTCCCTTAGAATCCAGTATCTTACATATATGGCAGGTTCTCAAGGTTTGGAGAAGTTCTCTTTCCACCCACAAAGCTTCATGCTTCCCACCTGATGGGCTTTTCCCAGTTGCAGGTATTATAAACCTTTCCTTCTTCCAGCTGATCATGCCCACCTATAGGGTCTATACCATAGCATTTTCAAATTGCATACACAAATTGTGCAAACATTAGGGAAAATGTGCACAAATATGCAATAACGTTTTCATGCAAACTTTATACATTTTTCCACAAAGTTCAGGATGAACCCAATTTAAGACTGTAAAACAAAAACCCACTTGAGACAAGCTGAATTTAAGATTGGAAAAAAGAGAAAACGAGAAATCCCCAAACTAACAGATTAATTCATCCCTACTTCTGATCAAACTCAAATCACACAACCTAGAATTAAAGGATCCCTGAAAGGTCATTTAGGCCATTTCCAAATCTCATTACAATATGCACCTTCTGCCTCCTTTTGAGTGACTTGTTCTCTACATTTTTTGACCGTGGAAGCAGTGACACACTAGAAAGTCAGGCAAGAATGTAGGCCTCCCTCTCTGCCATAGGACTCTTCTGACCCATTTGTGGCAGCTGTGCTGCAGGTTTGCCACTCATGGTCTATATCTGGGGTGGGCAACTTGTGGCTCTCCAGATGTTTTGCCAACTGCTCCCATTATTATTATTATTATTATTATTATTATTATTATTTATTTATATAGCACCATCAATGTACATGGTGCCAGCAGAGCCAATGGTAAGGCATGATGATTGTAGGCCAAACATCTGGAGGGCCACAGGTTGCCCACTCCTGATCTACATACGGAAGAAGTGTCTTCCTCACCCACTTTTTTAATGTTCCACATCCCCCACTTCCTGAACGTTACAGTTGCCAACTGTCATAATTTCATGGATTATTCATATTTTGAGAGCTCTTTCCATAATCTGTAGGAAATGCATTATGCACATTGTGTTTGTAACCTTTGCAAAGGCAGAGTTGTGCATTTGAACAAACCTGTATTTGTCCTTTCCACCAATATCCTTAAAATGCAAGCATCTTCTTAAAATGCAAGCATTCTTTTGAAAAAGAACGAATAAAAATAAGTTGTTCTGTAGAAATATAATGCATAGGGGTTTTGTCATAGTTGCTTTGAAAACTAAAATTGCTGAGTGTGATACTATGTGAACTTTAATGAGCATTAGGCATTAGTGACCTGGTTTCCAACTCTATATTTAATAATTAAGGGTGCAATCCTATGCATGTTTAGACAGAAAAAAGGCCTACAGCTCTGGGAGTTGTAGGCCTTTTTCTGTCTAAACTGCATTGTAATATACTGTACCTAAGTGCCTATGATTGTGTATGGTAGCTATCAGACCCGAAATCCTACTTGGGATAAATGGCTGGACTCTATAATGCTAAGATATATTTACAATTTGGAGAGGAAAACTACTTAGAAGGATATTTGGGGGAGGGAAAAATATTTACTGTTTCTTTGCTTACTTCTGAGTAAACACATATAGAACTGACTTTTAATAGTGTAGTCACTCAGAAGTTGTTTTTTTTAAGTCTAAAACAGCAAACTGGAAAGAAGTGCTGTGCAACCCTATGCTTACTTCTGAGGTCTTCTGTTTACTCAGAAGTAAGTCTCTCTCTACTCACTGGGATTTACTCAAAGGTAAGGATGCCTGGGATTTTAGCATGACTTGGATGTAAATACAGTTGAAATCAATGGGATTTACTCTTGAGTAAGGGAACTAGCAGATCTCTATTTTATGAACTGGAGACGTACAGCTTTGCATTATCAAAGTAAAGGAAAATAGATCCTCCACAAATGCAAACAGGTGGACTTTCACATTGGTGGTCTATCAGGGAAACGGTTTAAGGGGGGGGGAATTAAAAATTCCTTAAAAATCAAGGGATGAACTGATCTGATTCAAACATAACATGCCTAAAGCCCTCCTTAAGAGCTATCACTGTGCCAAGATAGATCACTTTATCTTTAAAAATGAGGGAGCTGTAAGCATTTTAGTTAATTCCCATAGGAGCTCCAATGAGCACGGGGGGGGGGGGGGAAGGCTGCCACGTCCATCACAATATCTGTTAATGACAAGAACCAATGAACTGGAGGGGGAAGAAGAACGGGCAGGGTGGGGTGAGGTGGGGTGGGCACAATAGCAGCAGGAGAGCAAACAAGTGAAAAGAGAGTTCACTGGTATAGCTATGATCGTGGAAGGGAGGAGCGCTTGCAGGGCTTATGAAATGGAGGTAAAAAATGTGGACGCAAACCAGGGGAAAAATAGGTGTGATGGAGCCCAGAGAAACATGAAAGGCCTGGCTCCCAGTAACTAAGGCCTCATCTACATCAAGCAGGATATTCCACTATGAAAGTGGTATGAAAACTGTATAGAAGAGGCAGGAGCCACACTACTGCTTTATAATGGTATTGGAATGCACTGACAACTTTTGGGGCCCATTGACACATACCATATACTGCTTTCATACCACTACATCTTGCTTAGTGTGGCTCCTACCTTTTATATACCGCTTTCATAGTATAATATCCTGCTTGGTGTAGTTGAGGCCTATGTGTGTGTGAGAGAATGCCTGACTACTTTTGCCACTTGCTCTTCCTATCATTAGCTGCTCTGCCAACTGCCTCACCAGCTACAAGGGGCTCTAGCCACCACTGGATCTACTGCAACTCGCCCAGTGATCTAGCAGGAGAACCCAATCTACGTTCTGCTCACTCCTGCTGTAGGTACTCCAGATTATACTGAGATACAGTAAGTGGCCCAACTCACCCTGTGGGCTTCATATGATTCCTGTTCCTAGTCAAAGAGACTAATTAATTCACCACACTAGCTCCTCTCCATAACTATGGACTAGCTATGGGCAACACTAAGGCCTTAGCTAGACCAGGCTTTATCATGGGGCGAACCCTGGGATCATCCCTGTGCGTCCAGATGACGCACAGGGGATCCCGGGATCAGGGGGGGATCATCCCTCCCTTGCCCCGGGATAGAGCCCTCCCCTTTGGGCCTGTTTTTTCTGCGGTCTCAGGCTGAGTCCGAGACCGCGGAACGTGTGGCCTGTTTCTGCGGTTTGACCCCACTCCGCGCGATTACTCGTGTGGAACTGGGAGCTGTGCCCATCGGGGTTAGGGTGGGGGAAGCGGGGAAACTAAATTAAATTTTAAAACACCTTTACCCTCAGTGCACAAGCGTTCATGTGGTCTGTCATCTTTAAAAATAAAAAATGGTGGGTGCGACGCCTCTCTTGCTGAGGTCGTTGTGCCTCACCTGTAAACGGAGGAGGGATCTCACGTTAATCACAATGCGAGATCTTCCCTCCTCCGTCGCAGAACAAAAGGTAGGTCTAGCTAAGTCCTAACAGTATTGCGCAATGAACACTGGTTGTAAAAGGAATGGATGTCTTTAAAGTTTCAACCATGTGCATATATTTACACTTGGTATACAGCTGAACCCCCCACCCCACCCCCTCCAATATGATGGCACTGCAACAGCAAACTCAGTGTTGAGAGAGTTGTTACAGAAGAGACTAAGATTCGAATGGCAAAGTCATGTAAGACCATTTTATATATCTCTGATGGAGCCACATTACTGCAGTTCCAGTCACTCCCCCTCAACAATAAACAAAAATAAGAAGATATCACATCAAGAGAATGAGCAATCAAAATGATTTAGGGTGCGATTCCATGCATATTTAGACAGGGGGGAAAAGTCATTCCAACTCCAAGCTATTCTGGCTGGGGAATGTTAGCAGTTGTAGGACTTTGGGTGGGTGTGTTGCTGTTTGTCTAACTATGCAGAGGATTGCATCTTAAGGGTAGGACTTTTCCTCCTGGGGAAGATGGTCAAGCATCTGGGAATATTTTGGGGTTGGGGAGATGCCTAAGGGGAGGCTGCTTCAACGGAGCCCGAGATAAAGGTTTATTTATTTATTTAAAACATTTATATCCCGCCCTATATCAATAAGATCTCAGGACGGCGTACAGATAAAAGCATACAGTATAAAACAGTAAATATACACAGCAAAAAACAAATGAAACCATAAACCAAGTTGAACCGCCCAGAGAGCTTTGGCTATTGGACGGTATAAAAATGTAATAAATAAATAAATTAATTAAAAGCAGTAAAACTATTAAAACAGTTAAAACAATGTGCCTAGTGAATTCAATCATTAAAAGCTTTGTTAAAAAGCCATGTTTTCACTTGGCGCTGGAATAAAATGAGTGTTGGTGCCAGTCGGGCCTCCAAGGGGAGGGCATTCCACAGTGGGGGTGCCACAAGAGAGAAATCCCTCTCCCTTGTCCCAACATAGCGAATGTGTTGTGCTGGTGGGATGCAGAGAAGGGCTCCTCCAACAGATCTCAGGTCTCAGGCAGGCATATATAAGGAGTGGCGCTCCCTCAAGTATCGAGGTTATATGAATTTATGTACAGTGTGGAGAGAGGACAGGGCCTTTTTTCTTCCTGTCTCCTAAGAGCAAAGGTGTTATTATGAAACTGGTTAGCAGAAATCCAGGACAGAGAAAAGGAAGTCTTTCTTCAGACAGAACAGACCATGGTGATGGCTACTTGCTTTCTATGCCCAGGTGGGGTTTGTTAGTTTGAAAGGATTGGACAAACACACTGAGGTATGGCCTATTATTATTATTATTATTGGCACTGTATTGACCATGATGGCAATATGGACTTCTGGAGACAAACACAAACTGGGCCTGCCAGCTTCATGTCTTCTGAGCTCCTGGCTGTCCCTGCTGGAATCAGAATGCTGGGCTATAGGGAGAAGAAGCAAAGATCCAGCAGAGGAGTCCTTGCAGGATCCTCTGAGGGCATCACACCTCCTCCATCCGCTTTGCTTTCAGGCTTAATGCCACAAGAACTGTGTCCTTCTGTCCCTCGCGGAGAAGGGGCAGGAGCCGGTGGAGGCGAGTGGCCGCGATGTCAGTGGGGCTGTGAATCCGCTCTGGGTTTCAGCCAGAACTCTAGAAGAGCTATCCAGGGTGTTGGACCCCAGCCCCAGCCCCCCGCAAATGGGTTCAACAACTCGGCTAGTTCCTTTAGAGTTCTGGCTGAAACCCAGAGCGGACTCACAGCCCTGCCGACATCATAGCCACCAGCCTCCACTGACAGGAGCCTTGGGGGGCCCAGGGCTAATGTCGCCCGCCTCCGCCCGCCTCCCTCCCTCCCCGCGCTCGGCTGGCCCGCATCTACACACACACACACACACACACACACAGAGAGAGAGAGAGAGAGAGAGAGAGCCGCGCGCGCCGCCGCCTCGGTTCGCGTCCTGCCCGTTTCTTCCGTCGCCTGACCGAGGCTGCTGGGAGCCCATCCTTCAGCGTCTCGAGCCGCCGCCGCGCACAGGAGCGCGCCTGCCTGCCTGCCTGCCTGCCTGAGCGAGAGCGCGGGCTGAGACCACGAGAGCAGCAGAAGCGAGAGCGAAACAGCCCAGCCGCCGCCAGCTGCGAAGGGAGCAGCAGCAGCAAGGCGAAGCCGCCGCCGCCGCCTTAAACCCTGGGAATTACACCGCCCCCCCGCCCCCCAAGAGCAAGACCTTCTGCGAAGCGGCCAGCATTCGGCCAATCGATTGAATTGCCCTTCCCGCCTTGCTCCCAAGACCGTTTCCTTCTGCCCTTTTGGCCATTCCGGATTGGCGCCTTTTTCTTCCTCCCTTTCCCCGCTTGTTTGGGCTTGGGCGACTCGGGTCTTGCGTCTGGCGAGCTTCTCTCCCCAACCTGTCGTGCGAGGCACCTTTCCTCTTGTCAGCCTTCCCACAGCCTCCCGTGAAGGTGAGTTCTCTCTCTCCCTCACTTTTCTTTCCCTCTTCTCTTGGGGCGTGTGTGTGTGTGTGTGTGTGTGTGTGTGTGTGTGTGTGTGTGTTGGGGGCGCGTAGGTTGTGGGGGGGGGGAGAGAGAGAAAAGATCCATGCAAAACAACAACAAGAAGAGCCTAGAACAGCCAACAACTTGCCTTTTCCCTCCTGCAGTCTCAGCAACATTCCCACCAGCTCCTTCTTTCCAGAGATGTAGAACCCTAGACTCAAACTACTAGGATTGATCTCAATGGTCTTGCATGCTTCGGGATCAAGGAGAGTAAAAACAGCAGCAAATCTCATATCCCCCCCCCAATACACACACACCCATCGTTTTTTTCCTTACCCACTCTGCTTCCCCCCCCCCCCCCCAGTTTCGGATTTGAGCTGTTCTCCTGGGACTTGACTGAGAACTAACCGGGATGCGCGTGTCCCGCCCCCCCCCCCCCCGGGACGCGTCTGTATTTGCCATTCGTGGCCAGAGGGGGTACAGTTTGCAACCCCCCACTGGGCAGCTGAGAAGAAGGAAAGGCAGCTGAAGGTTTTGGATGGAGGAATTGATCAGCGGTGGAGGGAGGCTGGGCTGAGCTGGTGAAGTGATCTACCCCGAGGCTCCTGGAGGATCTCTTTTCTTTTGATCTCTTTCACACGCTCATTTATCACGGCGGCGTGCGCGCTCCTCCCCACCCGCCCTGCCTGGCCGCTAGCGAACCTGCCCCAAAATATGGGCTTCTCAGTTAGCTAATAAATGCCAAACTGCTTGAATGGCCCTTCTGGGTTTAGGAAAATGCAATGATCATTTGAGAAGAGAGGGAGAGAGAAAACACCTTGACCATCCGTCATATTAGCCTCCACTTCAGTCAAATACACTTCAGTCAGATTCAGTTCTGCAAATCACAAAGTTTTCTCGTGTTGTGGAAAGCTTTCATTTGAAGGAATTCGGTCAGTAGCGTGATTCCACCCCCTCCCCTAACTGCATAAAACCTGAAAGAAAATGCTGTTAAAGGGCAGCCACAGCAAATAATTTTCAAAACACAATTGCCTTTCTTGAATTTGGGAATACCAATCTATTAGATGGATTCACGTCATAAGGTGTGGTTATGCACCTTACAGCTTCTTGAGTCAAAATGACTTTATGTAATGAAAGTGCAATGGAAATTTATGCATAGCTTCTACCTGTTCTTCAAGTCACATCAGCGGTGGTTGAACAAGTTAGCAACTATGATATCAGTAGAGGGGGAGGGGAGAACTGGACCAGAACAACTTAATGGGAAAAATGTGTTATTTCAAATGTTTATGCAATCTCAACTGTCTTTTCAAACTTTGCATAAGGAAGTGCTCTAAATGTGATTTTAGTTTTTAAAAAGTGAATATTATTAAATAATGATGAATTATTATTATTATTATTAATAATAATAATTGTATGAGTTGTCTTTCAGCCCAAATACAGCCCCCCAAAAAAGAAAGAGGGGGAAAATAGCAATTCTGACTATAGGTATTCCGATCAAATACATGTTTGTATGATCACTCATCCTGATTTAACAGATTCTTGATTCATTTTAACCTCTGATCTGAGCATTAAAAGAGAGCCAACAACAACGCTTATAATGGACAGCGTCCCATGTTTCCCTGTTACCTGTAATCTAGACTGTACAGTTATCTGTGACTGACCTGTGATTGTGGAGTGTGGCTGACATAATTATGGAATTCCTTGTCTGCATAAAGAGATGTCCCTAGAAAGCTGCCTACGACTGATATCTGAATCTTCAAGTATGAAAACACTCCCTACAAAAGTCATCTACAACTCAATTCAAAGTACAGAATGTCAAAAATTGTACTGAGTGCTGTCCCCTCATACACTATCCTTTGCTCTCCCCCTGTGCTGCTTGCAAAAAATTAATTGTTTCACTCATGAACTTGCAGTGACATATGAAATTCAGTCTACCCCAATTTGAGAAAATTAATATTTGTTGTTTGTTCAGCTTTATTGTCATTTCTCGCAAATCTATTTGTCACTATTAATCCCCTCTTTGCCCCCCTTACAGTAAGTGATTGCACAAAATATGTAGTGCTTAATTTGATAGACTCCGACTGAAATTTGTGTCAAATAACTATTTTGATGTATGCATCTTTTTCCTGCAAACTGACCCGTCTACAACCCTGACTTACGCTATGCTACAAGGGAAGATCTTTTTATAACGTCTGTCTACTATTAATTTTGTCTGCTCCTTAGCACTCTTAATGAAAACATTCCATTGTGGCCCCCTCAAATATAGTTTAATAGGTCATGAAGTGGAGAATATGGTGCTCTGTGTATCCTAACATGCCTAGTGCTACAGTTGCAAGTGTAGGGCAAAATCTAGCCCAATTTGAACACTTTTATCACATTGGCTTCACCAGCAGTTTATTGAAGTATATCTTCAACCACTCTAAACAGATAAACCTAAGTACTGGATAACATCTTAATTAGCATTTGGAAATCTATATCATGTCCATAATTAGCATTTGCACATTTTGGCTAGACCACATCCATAATTAGCATTTGCAAATCTCTATCATCTGTTAAATCTAAAGAAAAGTACTTATAGAAAACTGCTTAAGATCAATTCAAATTAATGAATTTTGATTCAGTAGACTATGCAGCATGCCATGTTTCACATGCTTGATTATGAAACAACTGAATTCAGAGATGATTGAAGCCGCAGTGTGAATGAATGTGGTAAATAAGTTTTACATTCATTTTTCATAGTACTATAATCAAGTAGGTCAGATTTTCTGGGTAAAATATTACCCAGTGAATGCAATTTTGTTCTACGTCATATAAACTCTTAATTAACAGTGGAGCTAGACAATTTCATTTATTATAGGAGGAGCATCTTCCAACATCCAACTTCCTTTGAAAAATAGCTAACTAATACCATCTTGGCTAAGGTAGTTGAGAATGGTTTGCAAACGTTAATGTCCATTTTCTAGGAGTTAAGGCTTAGAGACATGTTGTGAACCATTTTTCCCCGTAGATCTGACCTGAGATGAAACAGATATCCCCTTAGAATAGCAGTAGGCAGAACTATAGGGCCATTCCACACATTACATAGTAGCAAACCCAGTTTTGCCAGTAGGTGTACACAAGACAGTGAATTAAAGCCAATTAGATGTGTGTTGTGTACTGATAGTTCAGCGGTGCTGAATCTCAGGCTTGTGAGCCAAATCTGGTCCTCCTGATGTCCCAAACCACTGCTCTGGTGTTCCCCAAATGGCCCCACCACCCCCTCCCCCTGATTATCTGGTGCTTTCCAGTGGAGGCTGGTGGCTCTGATATTGGTGGGGTGGCGAATCCTCTCTAAAGGAGCTATCTAGCACCTTGGAGAGCTTCTTTGGAATTCTGACTGACAGCCGGCATGGATTCACTGCCCCATGGACATCAGAGCCACCAGACTCCACTGGTGCTTCCCTGCTTTTCCACATCCCCCGCCCCATTCTAAAAGGCTCAAATGCCTCTCCTAAGGCTTAGTTATGGCAGTAAGAGCTTTAAACTAAAATAGCCTCGTATTTTTGGGAGTTTAGCCTCGCTCTTTTGCCATCAGCCCTGCCCACCAATGAAATGCAGCCCTCCAGAGTTCCTTCAAAATTGAATTCAGTCCTTGAGCTGAAAGAGGTTTGATACCCCTGCTATAGTGTATGAGAGGTGTTTGCAGACACCTTTCTTTCTTTCTACTTTCACACTTCACGTTTTTTGGGTGTATGTTTATCACAAGTTTGGTGTACACCTAAAAATGCAGTGTGTATGTAAAACCAACAGAGTCATATAGCATCTTAAAAACTAACACATTTATTATCATCTAAACTTTCATGAACTAAAACCTACTTCTTTTATGCCATATTTGTTCGTCTTTTAGATGCTGCAGCAGACAAATGAAGCTCCCTCTCTGGAAATTGTTATAATTGTTGTAGTGACACATAGACCCTAATATTGACTATGGTAACAACATCCATTAGATTTAGATTTGTTTTCCCCTCAAGCAACAATCTCACATATACTGCTCAGCAATCTATTTTCTGTTGTTTTTAGTTGATGTGTGTGTGTGTGTGTGTGTGTGTGTGTGTGTGGAAGCAGTTTGTGGGGATGGTATCAGCTTTTCAAAGGGAAAAAGGAGTCAAAATTCCACTGGGTTTGTAATCTTGTGTGCAATTGACCTCCTGGAAGATCATACTTCTATAGGCTGTGCTTGCACATAGCTCTAAGCCAGGTGTGTTACATGCAAGCATGCTTGCCTAACTGTGGTTTGTTTGAACACTCAAACTCAGCCTGGATGAGAAACCACAGTTTATTTTATGGCCACAACTTATGATTCATTCATTTATTTATTTATTTATTTATTATACTTTGATATCCCTTAATATAATAGCATCTTTAAGTGGTTCACACTAAAATGCATACTCAATTCAATATAAAATAATTTTTTTTAAAAAAAAAACTTTGCAACAGACAACAATAAAACAGAGCAGTGTCATAGTCCATTACAGGTCAGGAAAGCCTATATAAAGAAATACATTTTCAAGAGGCCTTTGAAGTCAGCCACACTTTCTGCCTCTCGAACCATGCATGGGAGAGTGTTCCAGAGAGTGGGTGCCACTGCAGAGAAGGCCCATTCATCTGCTATTAACTAACAACATTCTATTGGTCGTGGAACAACCAATTAGGCCTCTTCTGAAGTTCTCAGGAAGGGCTGTTGTTGGCTTACGAATTATGACTTGCTTTGACCATAGTTTTTTTGTTACATCTGACCGTTGGATTATGAGTTATTCCTAGTTTGTTTTGGCATCCCAGCCACTTGTTAGGCAAGAGATGCACGAGGCAAGAGTGGATAGAAAATGAAACCTTTCTACATGCTAAGCAACTCCATGGCACTGTTCCAGAATTCACCCTCCCTCCTCATTCTTCCTGGCAACAGGATTCTTTCCCTGCCCAACTCCTCCTTTTCAAGCATGAATACCTAATTTTGCTGCTTTATTTTTTTTTGCTTTGCAATTACAAGAAAATCAAAAGGACCTTTGTCTACTTTGCTAGCAGCATCTATCCCAGAATATATGTTGAAAGGACAACTTCATATGTTGAAAGGACAACTTCATATCTACAGAGGATAAAATAAATAACTCACAAAGAGAGCAAAGGCTTATTGACCTTCCCCTTCACAATTTTCCTTTTTCTGTCACTGGGAAAATCCAGTAAAGTCCTTAGCACTTCAGTGAATAACAGTGATCCCAGAAAGCTATATTCGTGGTGCCATGAAGTTCCAGCCCCTTTGTCCTGTTTAAGGCCTAATCAATCCTGACCTCAAGAGGCAGGTTTGTTTCCATCATGTGTATTTTCATCTGGGGGTGGTCAACAGGATAAGCATTTACCTGTCCCTTTGCCTCTTCTAAGTCAATTGTATTGACTGGTCATAGATATCAGGAAAAACCCATGGAGCTGCTGTGAGCATCTTGAAGAGAATTTCCCCACCTCTTCCCCCATGATAGTAGGTAAGGATTAAAAAATTCAGCAATCTGGCCTCCATTATACTGTTTGGCTCATGGCACACTTAGAGCAGCGAAAGATGTCGAGCCAGTTTCACATACTGCCTGTGCAAATGTAGTGAGGCTACACCAGTCCATGAACCATTTAGGATATCAACTAGGAACTGGCAGAGAAAGCTAGGGGATGGGGTGGGGGTCAGATGGAACAGACCAGGATTGTAAGAAATACACTGACTGGGTTTGCATGATCACCACAGCCCAATGTGGCTTGCTTATTTATTTATTTATTTATTTAAGCCACACTGAGTTGCAGTGCATGCCAGTAGTCATTTTGAACGTTCAGTTCCCAGCTGGTGGTTGCCATGGTTTGTTGTGTCATCCAAACCCGAGCAGCAAGGGTGTTCGAAAGTTAAACAATCCTCAAATCTGCAACAGACCAGCCCACTGCAAACCAGCCCACTGTGGATTCTTTTTTGCCCTTGTCAACAAACCATGGTTAAAATGAATCATAAGAACTTAAAAGCCACACTGAATCAGACCAAAGGCCTATGTAGTCCAGCATTCTGTTCACACAGTGGCCAACCAGCTGCCTGTCGGAAACCCACAAGTAGGACATGACTTATTATTATTATTATTATTTATTTATATAGCACCATCAATGTACATGGTGCTGTACAGATAACACAGTAAATAGCAAGACCCTGCCGCATAGGCTTACAATCTAATAAGTTGTAGTAAACAATAAAGAGGGAAGGAGAATGCAAACAGGCACAGGGAAGTGTAAACAGGCACAGGGTAGGGCAAAACCAACAGCAACTGGTGTACGTAGATATCCCCCTTCTGATACTGGAGGTAGCATATAGCCATTGATAGCCTTATCCTCCATGAATTTGTATAATTCCCTTTTAAAAGCCATCCAAGTTGGTGGCCATCATTACATCTGGCTACATGAGAATGCTGCCAGTGCTTCTCTGACGTATATCATTTCACAATCACAAATAGGAGTTAAGTTTACTTACTACATAAATATAGGGCAGGCCAGCACAGTATGCCAAGCGAAGAGCACCTTTCCAGCTCTGTTTGGTGGCCCATCAGAGTCTTGGGGTTATTTATTTTTGGTTATGTGCCTGGGACTGCAAAAACAGATTTATTTATGTTTTGCACATCTGAAAGGCCACAAAACATGCTGCATTTGGCATGGCGGGTCACAAGTTGTGCAAGCTTGATATAAGCACTCTCCTTAAAGGTTTTCTAGTGAATTCAGATGCTCCCACACTTTTCATTGCACTCGAATATCATAGTATCTTCTTCCCTTTTGGATATTTTGTACAAGTTATTCCGATGCAATTTGAAAACTTATTCTGTTTTGAGAATTATTCAGATAAAACAAAAAAAGATATTAATAGTAAATTCTAGTTTACAGGTCAATCCTATGCATGTTTACTCCACATTACTATGCAAAATCCAGAGTTTTAACTCTCAAGTCAAAGTGCATGAGATTGCAGCTTCTGGGTAGGAAGAGGTTAACTTGTGTATATTTTTGAAAACCAAAGTGAAAGCATCTGGTATTTTTGCATAACTGGTGTTGGGACTTTTGTTCCAAAATATACACAAGGAAGATTTGTTTAATACATTACTCCATGTAACTAATTTGGCAGCATGTTTGTAATATGTTCAATAAGTTGAATGTTACATCTGTTTCCATTTGGAATAACTATATGGGTGGAATGCTTAAAGCAGCTCCATGGATTTTTGAGCAATGTATACGTGATGATTGAAAAGCTCACCCCTAGAACAATAGAGTCTTCTGGGTTTCCAGATTTTACTGTGAGCTTCCGTGAAATGACAGCAGCAATTAGTCAATGTGCACATGCAAGACAAGAAAATAAATTCCCCTCTTGAGGATTTTCTAGCACCTGCCATAGCTGTCTCCTCCTCAGCCCTGATGTTGTAGTCTTGCATGGATAGCATTTCACTCAGGATAGAAAGGGGAACACATTTCCCACCACTCCGCTGTTATTATAGTTCTACCCTTTAAAGCAGCCTAGAAATAATTTTAGATAGATGTTGATAGATGGACAGACAGAAAGATAGGCGAATGTGAGCAGGTACTAAATACCTTATAGAGTTGCTTGATTGACAGAGTACTCTTTGACGAGACTTGATAATAGCAGCCAACTATTCCACAAAACCAAGAATGGCTTGTGTAGGGGCAGCCTGCAGTATTTATTTGTGCCAAAAAGTCATCTCGTAGCAAAAGCAGCAAAGTGAGTCCCCAGCCAGGCATGAGTAACACATACACATATGGAGCAGTAAGCATTCCTTACTTAGCACTATACTCACAGCTACCTTTAAAAGGTTCTTTTGTCTTGTGAGTGCATCTGCTAAGAGCATCTCCTAAATGGAATTTGGCTCTCTGGCTGTAAGGAGTTCTGCTATAGAGGTTGGTGTGGAAACCACAGAATGCCAAAGAATAGACAATGGCTAAAATGGAATGCAAGTAGCCAGTGTTCATGGAAGCATCCCAGTTGGGCTGGTGCTAGTTCGACAGCAGGTTGTAAAATGAATGGAATGATATCCAAATAACTCTAAGGATCTGCAGTGGAATGATTGAGCCATGAACATTGCCCCCTTGGTTAAGAGAAGTTTCAATACGTTGGACCGGAAGGCCTGGTGTTTGGTAATAAGCACTGATGGAATCTGAACTGGCTGTAACTCTCCTAGGCTGATACCTTGGAACTGTGTTGGATGGCTCACTGGGAACATCAACTCAGCGTGCAGCAGAGGTGAAAAAAGACCCAATTTCATGGTTGTAATTCTTAGCAAAAAGATTGAAAATAGAACAAGTATCATAATGTTTTCATTTAAATTGGCGGTGCAGCTGCTTTTGGAATTTTGTGCATAGTTCTGGTCAGAAAAGACAGAGAGCTGGAAAAAGGACAGGAAAGGGGCAACTGACATTGCAGCATAAACTGCCTTCCCTATGAGGAACAGATAACACATTTGAACCTTCTTAGTTTAGGGAGGAAAGGGAGGCAGACAGGACAGAGGTTTCTAAAATGAGGGGAGAAGGGGGAAATCTTTTTAAAGCTAGACAGAACTCACTGTCTGTCTGTCTGTCTGTCTGTCTGTCTTTCTTTCTTTCTTTCTTTCTTTCTATACTGCCCAATAGCCAAAGCTCTCTGGATGGTTCACAAAAATTAAAACCACAAGGTACAGCATAACATATAATATAGAAGCTTAAATCCACAACTAGAATAAAATTGAGCAGCAATTGCTCACTCATCTTAGAAATAACCACAATATTAATTTATTACTAAATTTAGCACATATCTAAATGTAGATATCAAATTCTACTGACGATCCCTTGTTTCAAAAATAGAGATCCATAACATTTATGATGCTGTGTATGTGGGATATACTAACAATGTTGATGAGCAGCCTTAAATAGATAGAAAACAGAAAGTATATATGTTGCTCAACAATATATGTGCAGGTCTTTTAACTATGAACAACTCCATCTGGGGGCATATGCATGACGATCATTGCTTTAGGGCAAAGAATTGTTGCCAGATCAGAAGTATGAGTGAAATTAGAGAAAAAGAAAATCTCTAGCAGTGCTGGAAAGTGTCACTTAATGTTCATTGGGTAAATATAAGGTATGTCTCCAGTCTACACCAGCTCATTTTCAGACAATCTGTCACTGAAAATAGTACAAGAAGATCAGGCCGCCTGCCTCATACTGTGTCTTGTCAGATTGCCCTTGATCAGCATTCCAATTTCCGGGTTTCTTTGTGCCAAAGTGAATGCCTCATTAAATTGAAACCAACCTTCCTCCAATCAATATCCTTTGCTCTTGTTTGGACAGTTATCAGGTGATGCTCCTCATATTAGCTGTTTTGCTATCTCTCCTCCTTCCTTAGCAAAACCTTTTCCTTTAAAGGAACATGAAGCGGAATGTGCACTGATCCACCCTTTCCCCACCGACACAATCACGGCCAGCCCTACCGTTAGTCAAGATGAGACTGACGGCCTCAAGTGGCAGATGATGAAACAGTATTGCTTAGAGGTGGTTTTTTGACTACTATCAGGGCTCCACTTGGATTTTCTCCCTTAGATACCAACATGCCTTCGGCCATGGCTGGACAACACGTTCATTTTTCCTGTGGGGAAGGATTTTCCAGTCTTGCACGGGAAATTACAGACCTGTGAAATATCTATGCCTTGATATTTCACAATCTTCCAGAGATATCTCAAGTTGTCTCCTAACCACACTGCTTAGTTCAACATTAGTTTATGTGCAAATACCTGGGAGGGCTCACAGAGAGATGTGAAGGCCCAGAAAAAAAAAAAATGAAAAAATTCAGGGGAAAACCAATTTCCCAATTTTTTACCAAAGCCTTTTTTGTTTTGTTTTGTTTTTCTGAAAAATTGGAAAAATTGAAAAAAAATGAAGAAACATGGATTATGGGATGTTTTATTTTAGCATCATGAATAAAATGTTTAAGACAGGGTGTTCAGATATTTACTTCTCCAAATGGATTATGGGATGTTTTATTTTAGTATGATGAATAAAATGTTTAAGACAAAGTGTTCAGATATTTACTTCTCCAAATGATTTCTAAAAACTTATGTATAGTATCAGATTATTAGAATTTCTGTGCACCAAGGACAAGCAAGTCCTAGGTTGCAAACTGAGACTACAACTCTCAAATGCAGGAACAAGATAAATTTCTGCCTCTAGGGGGCACTGCCATTGAAGCAGAGCCTGAAACTGGTAGTGATAACTATAGCTCAGAATATGAGTCTGATTAAATTTCATGCATATTTATTGAATCTTGGTCCCCCCTTTTTCTCAATTCTTTTCATGGGAATGGGTGCTTTATGTCTGCTTGACACTGTGGAGGACTAGCGGAGACATAAATAATTTTCTTTGTTACTAATGTTTTTTTTAAATTGTTTTTGGCCTGCTCCTCATAAACTGGCAAAACCAAAGAGGTTCCTTACAGTTCAGGAGTTCCTAACAGTTCAAGAGCTTGAAGCTCCATTTGTTACCAAAAGAAGTGAAAAAAAGTAAATAAAAGTAAATTCAATTTGTAATAATTGTTTGAATACACTGTACTTTTAATATACCAAATGTAATGCTAACTTGGACATAATTATGTTTTATGTTTCTAAAGTAACAAAGTGCCTTCCAATCTGTAAAAAGTGCTAATATTGCATTATTTCAATTTTTGATGAATGTTTCAACCCATGGAAACCCACCCACTATTTCCTTCACCTTGTTGAAATCAGTTTTCCTAAAGTCAAGGGTACATGCTGAGATTTCCATTTCCTCAGTATTCCAAGATGATTCCACATAAGGACTCTACCACTTTAACTTCACCAATCAGTTTTTCCCTGTTGGTGTGGATCAGGTTTACAATAGCTGATCCCTTTGTTTCTTCTTTTGGGACAACATCAGTGTAAACCAAAATCAATGTAACACAGTAATACAAAGATAAGTAAACACAATTTTTAAAAAAGCAGTAGTATTTTAGCCTTCTATTTTCTTTGCAACTTTCCTTAAGCCACATCCATGCCAAGGATGCCATTTAACAAACATCCCCAGGGGATTTTGTTTTAACATATTTGCACATGCACAAGAAGTCATTCAGTCCTAAGAAAATTTAGCAATGTAAGAAGTGTGTTTGATGATTTCCCATTAATTTTGTTACAGTGATTCTACATTTTTCTATCCTTTCTTGAGTAGGTCACTTACACACTAGGGCTCTCAAAAGCTCACTTAACAATCTGTTTTGTTTAATTCTTTCTGTTCTCCAGTTTATTCATGGCTTCTGATAGATGATTTTTGACTTTTAATGCATTTTAGAATTGTGTTGGTTATGTTATAAACCGTGTTGTAAAACTGCCTCATAAATGCAATGTTTATGTCATTGGGCGGGTGGCTCTATCCTTCTTTCAGTTCTTTTTTTAAAGATCTAGTTTCAAAGTGGCAGAAGCAAACAAGCACTATCTTGTTATTAATGAGTTTGCAAAAGCTAAATAATGGCATTCGTCTATAACATCCTAAGTGCAAAGAAAATGCTGTGTCATGATGCTGGGGCTTTTAAGTGGCTCGGTTTTTAAGCCAGTGTACACTTGAGGAGTGGTTCATGAGTACAAAGCATAATGGACTTTTTTTTAAAAAAAAACAAAACCCTGATATCTCTTGTGGTCTTAATAACCTGCTGGACACAGCTTGAATAAATGAATGTTTAAGCCTATAAAATAGCATGTAGATTTGGAGTCAGACTTGTAAATAGCCAATCTCCTTGCTGACCAAACCAGGAAGATTTTGCAACTTAGAACAGAGTTGGGGTTTTTCTTTTTTTTCTTTTCTTTTTCAGGTCACAAATGGCTTTGCACCAGGCATTAAGGAAGGGGAAAGCAGCAAGTGAGATGATTTCCCTCTCCAAAGCCTGCTGTGAAACAATAGAAGAGACTTCAGCCATTTCCCAGTCAGTTGCACACATCAGAGGGCACAGGGGAGGGACAGGATTTTATTTCACTTCACTCTAGGCTTTTATGGAGGACTCCCTGTCCCCATGTTCAGTGCAAATACTGTAATCTGCACTGAACACAAGGCATCTGGAAGGAAAATGTTTTTGTCTCACAATAAGTTAAAGAGAAAACATAGGCTAGGGTAGGCTTCCCTGACTTGGAGCCCTCTAGATTTTTGGGACTGCAACTCCCATCATCCCCAACCATTGGCTATGCAAGGTGGGGCTGATGGGAACTGTAGCCCAAAACATCTGGAGTGAACAAGGTTGAGAAAGGCTGGGCTAAGGAGATAGCTAACAGAGCGTGAAATAAAGATCTGTGTAACATGTTATTTGTGGTTCAGACTCCACCTCCATCTTGTACTTGGGTTTTTGGGCAGGTTGCTTGGCTTTTAACCCCACCAATTTGCGTTCTCTGAAATGGTTCTTTTGTGACTGGCCATGCCCTCTTGGTAGCCATTTTGTAACAGCACTCACACCACTTTCTCAAAATTCCAAATGTGCCCATAAGTTCAAAAATATTAGGGATCCTTGTTCTAGACAAGTCTTTCAATATGCTGGGCTTCCTAAACAGCTGAATAGTGGCTTGTATAACGTGTATAATAGTGGCTTTGTCTAAAGAAGGCCACGACTAGAGAAATAAACTAGCAACATTTTTAATATGTTTTGGACATGTTTGGTTAGTTGGTTTGACTTCAGAAACTTTAATTTTTTAAAAATAATAATTTTAAAGGCTAAATTGTTCCTTCCTTCCCTGCCTGCTTTGTGGGTGTCCTTCTGAAACATCAAACTTTCATTATATTTAATTATTGATTGGAAGCATTTTTCTTGCCAGAGCAGCACTTTGCACATAGTGAAATCACTTCTCTGGAGGGAGAAAATGTTTCAAGTACTTCTTTGGTTAGACTCAATTTGGCAAATTGGTTGATTCTTTTTAAACCCTTTCTTTCTGTGTACCCAATAAGCTAAAGTATAGAACAGTAAGAAAGATGGTTATGCTGTCAGGAATCATTTTACGCATTGAGCTTTAATTAGGGTGGGGGTTGTGTCTGTTTTTAAAGAAGGGCAACATTGTGAATGAAATGTAGATGAATGTTGTTTTATATCTGGGTTTCCCAGAAGATTTTAAATGGATTCCTGCTCCTGGTGTACCTCTAAATAATTAATAGAAGCACTTCAAGTGTTTAGACAAACCGGCTATTGGTTCTTTACTGGCAACCAATATTCTGTCATTTGGTATAGAATAAGAGGCTTTCATTTGGTACACAGTAGTGCTAAGTGCCCACCACTTCCCAAGCAGTGAGAGGTTTGGGGGCAACCCCACAGAGTTTGGCTTCCTTTGGAGGAGAGAGCACTGGAGATCGATGGTGTCTTTATAATATCTTTGAATATACAAGAGCAGCATATCTGAAGTACTTCTTCACTCAGCAAATAAACTATGGAATTTGATAGCCACTGGATGGCTTTAAAAGGGGGTTGGATAAATTCCTAGGGGAGAAGGCTATCAATGGCTTCTAGTCCTGATGGCTATGTGCTACCTCCAGTATCAGAGGAAATTAACCTATATACACCAGTTGCTGGGGAACATGGGTGAGAAGGTAAGAAAGATCGTGTCTTGCTTGTGGGCCCTTGGTTGACAGCTGGTTGGCCACTGTGTAAACAGAATGCTGGACTAGAAGGACCTTGGTTTGATCCATTATGACTCTTCTTATGTTCTTAAGTTAAAAAAAGCTTTAGCTAACCCTTCGTCATATTCCCAGAGAGAGCCCCTATACCCCAGGTTCTGCTTTCTCTGCTTCTAATTATCCCCAAATTCAAATTGATTCTAAACATTTTCTCTACCTGCTCCCACCTAAAGGAGGGTATCACCTTTCCAACCTCTACTGGATATTAAATTCCAAAAGTGGGAGCATGATTCCCAGCTATTAGGAGAACATCTCCTGTCATTAGCATCCCCCTGGATGAAACAAGAACTATCATTCTGGATTATTAGCAAGCCATCAGACTAACAAAAGACGTTCTCTCAGAATCTGTAACAACACCTCCAGCAGCTGTGATATAGGAAATCTTCAAAGGGGAAATTCCCCTTGCCATTGCTTTTCTCAGACTGGCAGCCTCCCACATGGCTTTTCACAGGAGGGGGCGGGGTACCCATTAGGAGTCTGTTTTGTTTGCCATGTAAAAGTCTTAAGAGTATTTGGAGCTACAGTTTGTGCAAAATACAGCATCATGTTGGAGTATTTGGGAGCAGACATATGGGCATACATCTTGCCAGTATTTGGAGCAGCTTCACTGTCTCCCAGTCTATTTCCAGGCACAATTTAATATGTTGTTTTAAACTATAAAGCCCAGCTAGCTTGGGAACGGTGTATCTAAAGGATCAGCTGCTCCCGCATGACTCTGTCTAGACATTAAGGTTGTCCTCCGAGACCCTGATTCACATCCCCTGCCATTTGAAGCAAGGTTAACAGTGACTAGAGGACAGATGTTTTCACTTGTGGTGCCCTGACTTTGGAATTTCCTTCCCAGGGTGGTTCACCTGGAACCACAAGGTATTTCCTATTCAGTGCCAGGTGAATTTATTTCTTTTAATTGTACAGATCTATTGTTTCTTTTATACCAGAATTTTATCTGCTTTCTTGTGATCCATTTCAACCCATTGCTATTTACTGTGTGTTATGGTTTTATTCTCGTAAGTTGCTCTGAGAGCTTCAGCTAAAGAGAAGCCTATAAATAATGTACACAAATAAATGTAAAACCAAGCCTGTGCCTTCGAAACCAAGAATGACGGCAAGTAGACACCCACCCTTTCCCTGGAATGTTTATTTCAGAACTTGTGTGAATGCCTGCTTCAATTATCATAGGTTGAAATGATGGGAATATTCTACTACAGCCTTCCCCAATCTGGCACTCTCCAAATGTGTCGGATAACAACTCTCTAGCCAGCATGGCCATTGACCATGTTGGGGAAAGCTGTTCTGTAGAATTCTTTGTTCAGTTGAGAAAAAGGTACTCAGGGTTCCCCAATTCTTTCCATATATTTCCTCAAACCCCAGAATAATTTTTCCTCCTGCCTTCTCTGATTCAGCTTTATGTTCTAATTTCTCCTGATCTGGCAGAGTAGCTATGTACTGTCCCAAGTCTTAAGTATGGTGGGAGGCTGAAGAGCTGTACCAAATACTAGGGTCAACAATTGGCACTTGGCTTTCCCTTCTAGACTGATCTAGTGGGAGTGCTATGAGTTATTAACATCCATGGCACTCTATGGCCACAGCTAGACCTAAGGTTTATCCTGGGATCATCCAGGGTCCGCCCCTGCCTGAGCACTGGATCCCCTGTGTGTCACCTAGATGAACAGGTTCGACCCCTGGATGATCCAGGGATAAACCTTAGGTCTAGCTATGGCCATGGCTAGACCTAAGGTTTATTCCTGGATCGTCCAGGGGTCAAACCTGTTCATCTAGGTGACACACAGGGGATCCAGTGCTCAGGCAGGGATGAACACTGGATGATCCCAGGATAAACCTTAGGTCTAGCTGTGGCCTATGACTACAATTCCATATTGCAGAGAATGACCTCAAGAGGCATCACCATGCAAAATGGTCAAATTCATTGAAATAAAAATAGAATTTCAATTGGAACATGGCTTGGTGCAGTATTCTCCAACTTTAGGGAAGCGGTGTCTTCCTCTGGCCCAACCAGCAATATGGCAACTACTTCTAAATACTTTACAATGCAACTGGGAGCTGCAACAAGGTGTTACAGCACTGAGTGCTCTTATTCACTGTTTCAGTCAGCTATGCCCTCAGTCACAATACTCCACTCTGATTCCTCTCCTGACTACTGATCGCACCCTGTCCCCATCAGGCTGTTTTGGAGTTTTTCGCCCCTTAGCTTTTTGTTGTTGTTGTACTTCTGTAAACCTCAAGGCTCCACCAAGCCTGCTGATTCTTTCCTCTTCTGTGGGAATTGGTGCCATTTTGTCTACACTCACATGTCTCTAAACACATCTGCATGTTTTGTCTTGGGATGGATTAAGCCCTTCCAGAGCAAGAATGCCTTGGGGAAATTTAGCTCAAACTCTTCCCAGTGCAACCCTGCTGGGTCTGTTCCAACAGAAATCAACTTAATGTCAATCCACTGGAGCCTGGTCCTACCACGCTAATCAAAATGCAAAGGAACCAAGTGTAGATAACATTCCAAAGGTTGGAACTCCTTGGAGGGTCTTTTTATAGTAGGATTTTCTTCTCTTAAGGGTGTTGAGTGCAAAATGTGCAAGGTGCAAAATGGTGTGTCTGTGTGTACCTTTTGGGTGTGAGCTCCTAACCTGAATGGAAACTAATGGTTTTCTGCTACATAACCTTTAGGGGGTACTGTGATATAGCAGAATAACACAAATATAAGATATTGCAATTTCTTTACTTTCACAACTAAATGCCACAATTCCCTGCTCTAAATTACTTATGGAAAATCCTGGTTGGTCGCAATGTCATTTAAACAACCCATAAACAACCATTAGTAGGAATGATAAGCACACGAGAAATGCCTCATGTAGGAAAGCCCAAACTCGCAAGGGCCTCTTACAACTGAGATGCTGTGTGACTTGATTAGAGTGGAGCTGAATAAGGAGTATCACACATCCAGGGTGAGAAATGCTCTTCCTGTTCATGCTAATAGGGTGAAGCCAGTGTATACTTGCAACTAGGGCTGTGCTCCACTCCACTCGGATAGATGAATCCGGAGCGGAGCGACTCGATCCGCCTCTGCTAAAGGCGGAGGCGGATCAGGTGGGGGGAGCTGCGGATCGAGGCGAAGCAGTTTGCCTCGAACTGGACGCAGGTAAGTGGGAGGAGGGGGATTACCTGGCGTCAGTGCCGCTGCTGGCGCCGCCGCAGACTGCGTGCTGGCGGAGCCAGGTAAGGGGGGAGGGGGGCTTACCTGCCTCCGTCGCCAGCTTCAACTGACGCCGCAGTCTCAAACCGGAAGACCAGGCCAGCCTGGTCTTCCAGTTTGAGCCTGCGGCGTCAGTTGAAGCCAGCAACGGAGGCAGGTAAGTGGGGGGGAACAGTCCATGCAGCGACGGCGATGGAGCCAGGTAAGGGGGCAGGGAAGGGCTCACCTGCCTCTGTCGCTGGCTTCAACTGATGATGCGGCTTCAAACCGGAAGACCAGGCCGTGGCCTGGTCTTACAGTTTGAGCTTGTGGCGTCAGTTGAAGATGGCGACAGAGGCAGGTAAGTGGGGGGGGAGAGGGCTTACCTGGATCCGCTGCCGGCGTGGTCAGTGCAGCGGCGGATGGCAGAGTCAGGTAAGGGGGAGGGGCTTATTTGGCCCCCATTTTGCCCCCTTCCCCACTTACCTGCCTCCGCCACCTGCTGCGGAGGCAAGTAAGTAGGGGGGGCAAAATGTCGATCCGCCCCTCCAGATCTTGCTCCGCAGAGCGGAGTGGGGGAGAGGTGGATCGTCCCAAACCAAACATTGTGGATCGGGCCACAAAGTGGTTCAGGGCGTCCGTGCATAGCCCTACTTGCAACCCATTCTGCTCTTGGTAACTAATCCTGGATTAGATCACCTTGCCAGGTAAAATGAAACCTTCTGAAACAAAGCACTGGGGAAATACTCAAATGGCAGGGAAAGTAGGCATCTTTGGCAACACTACATAAGCATTGGCACTCATGTCTGAACATCAAAGATAGAGGGAATGATGTGCCCATGTTCTCCTCTCCCTCTCTTTTCTTTTTAAAGTATACACTAACAAAAGGAAATAAAAAAAAATCACTGGTACAATCCATTTTAGGTAAGAGAGTAACCCAATTGTGGATCCCAACTCAACAGCTGAAGATAAATGGGTTAGTGAAACTATAGTGTAGGAACTAGTTACTGAAGATGCAAATGTAGTTTTTTAAGTCATAGAACAAGTATTAAGAGATACCTGAATACTTTTGTAAATTTTATAATGTTTTAGTGGCTTCCATTGAACAGGAGAAGAAAATAAGCCGTAGAAAGTAATAGCAAAAAGGGAAATTTTAATACAGGGAGTGTTGTCACCATTTTGCTAAATTTGTAGCGTACAGGAAATTAAACTGTGACAGCAGCACTGCGGTGGTGGTGGTGGTGGAAATAAACACATAATACCCAGAGCTAATGACACTATATTCTAGGTATATATCAAGCAACTGGAAAACATTCATGGATAAGTAAAGCAGAATACAAATTGTTTTCCTGAGTTGGGGGTGTTAAACATAGGAGCTAGAGTCATAAATATATCCATTTGTCATAGCAGAATCAAAACTGCCGTAATATAGTTAATGCAATATTTTGTACAATCTAATTATGAGCTACATTCCTTGTTTACAGAGTTGGAAGAAATTGCTCTTGACAAAAGGGTTGTCATGTAAAATGAAAAGGAGTAATTTACTGGCTGCAAGTGAGATATGGGGCCTTCCTAGACGAGGCCTTAGCGCGCATTCTGTCCCGGCTTCCCTGCTGTGCGTCCAGATGACGCACAGGGGAATCCGCAGACAGGCCGCGCTGAGGCCTGGTCTTACCCGCCATAAGCGAAGTCGCTTATGGCGCGCCTTTTCCCCAGCTCCGGCCTCAGGCCGGAGCTGGGGAAAGTGTGGAGAGTTCCGCGGCTTTTTGCGGCTCCTCGCTTACTCGCGAGGAGCCGCGAAAAGCCACGGACCTGGCACGATGCGCTGTGCCCATCGTGCCAGGAGGTGGGTGATCCGGGGGGGGGAAGATGGCAGAGGGCGACGAAGGAGACAGCGAGGTGATGGCAGAGGGCGACGAAGGAGATGTTGGGGGGGGGCGGAGGGCGACGAAGGAGACGATGAAGTGATGGCAGAGGGCGACGAAGGAGATGGTGGGGGGGCGGAGGGCGACGAAGGAGATGGTGGGGGGGCGGAGGGCGACGAAGGAGATGGTGGGGGGGCGGAGGGCGACGAAGGAGACGGCGAGGGGGGCGGATGGGGGGGATTAAATTAAAAAAAACCCTTACCTTCTCCGGCGGCTTCGGGCCCCACATGGCCCCTTTAAAAAAAAAAAAACATGGCCGACGCTGCAGGGCTTCCGTCGTCCCTGCGGGTCGGCCGTCTAGGAGGCTGGGCGGCGCGCGTTAAAGTTTGCACGCCGTCGCCCCGCCTCCCTGCCGGCTTATCCCGGCAGGTCTAGCAAGGCCCATGGAGTATTCTTCGGGCAGTAGGTGATTAGAGACATGCGCTCATGCGATATGTTTACTCGATTATCTCTTTGTAAATGGTTGCTCAATTAAATTTACATACATTTGCATATTATAAAAATCTCAACATGGGTGCATTTTTGAGGTCCTGAAGTGTGAGAATGTGTAATTTGATATACACATATTACCACTAATCATTGTAAAGAGAGGCTGTCATCAATGCTTCCTTTCATTCCCTAATAAAGTATAAACCAGAAGCGAAGATGAATCCCAATCTTTGGAATACACAGTTATGATTATTTATATAATAAATGTAAATGAATAAAACACTGTAAAAACACAGAGACTGAAACATTACAGGCAGAGTCGTGTAATCTCTGTACACAGCATCTAACTTGTTTTAGATGCTTGGCACATCATATTAATTATTATTAACTGTGCCTTTCGCTCACAGCACCACCAACTTAAAATTGGCCCCAACTGATTAAATCAGTACGTTCATCAACTGCAGCGTGCAGTGATTAAACTGATAAAATCTTGCAGCTCAAATATAACTTCCAATGTTTCAACCATTAGTGGCTCTTTCTCAGGGGATTGTTCACTTTATTTCAGGGATCTCTTCGAAGTAGAAAGGCAGCACTAGGGATGGGTGAGAATTTCATCGAGTTCATTTTTTAAAAAAAATATTTTTGCAAGAAGTTACCAAAGTTCACAAATTTCTTCATAAATGGGATGGAAAGCATTTGAGATTTTAAAAAAGTGGAAAGAGAAACTGACAGATTCATCCATCCAGGGAGAGGGCTTTGAGTGCTTAGCTCTTAAAAGTCTTGAGTCTGACTTTGATTCCCTATGTATTCAAGGAAACCTAAGGCAGAAGCAAGCTGCAGAGAGAGACGACCTGCGTAGGGGTGGGGAAACTCACCCTAGACCTGCCGCTGCTGCCGCCATCCTCCCTCGCTTGTTGGGCTGTGCAAGCTTCTTCCGAGGTTCAGCTCAGCCTGACGAGTGCTCAGCCGCAGTCCACTCCCGCTGGTGAAATTGTGCGCTTCCCCCCTGCAGCATTAATGGCGGCTGTAAAGGTGCCATTGACATAGCGAATGGCTGTCAAGCACTCACTGGGGTCTTGTGAGTGCTTGAGCACAGGCGCCTGAGTGAGTTGTGGGGGGCAGATGTTGGGGAGTCTGTTGGACTCCTGGACTCAGTCAGGTGCTTGAGACATTCCTACTCTGGAGCAGACTAGAGAGCTGCCCAACACCTTCTTTCCAAGCCTGTGTGATGGAACAGCTGGAGGCACCAGTAGCTTTGAGGGTGCCTGGGCAAGTTTCTTTCCTGTTGCCACTGCCCTGGTGGGAAGGAGTGTTCTTGAGGGTGGTGTACAGGCTTCCCCCCCCCCTTTTTTTTGCTCTTAGCATTATTAGGAAGCATCTGGACTTAAATGTCATTGTCAAAAAGTTGTAAATCTGCCAGTTGTCCCCCGCCCCCTCCCCAAACTCATAGGGCGAGGAAATCAACTCACTGCCCAGGCTTTATGTTCCCCTCCCAGTTCCCATGAATCTTCCTCCCTGTTGCAATGAAACAACTGGGCTGGGCTTACTGGTGATAATAAATACGTATAACAAAGTCTAATGATAAAGGCTTTTTTATCTGTGTAGTTTAAAACATAAATCAAATCAATAAGAGAGAATGCAATGTTGTGCTATAAAAGCCTAACCATGGCAAAGATAACCAATGCCAATTAAACCAATGTAAATATACCAAATGAATACATTGTGTCTGTATACAAGTATTTGTTTACCTTTTATACATTAGAACATGTCCTTTGCGGCAGACCACTGAGGAAGACTGTATGTTGAAGTGCATTTGGTGGCTTTTGAAGTGTACACAGAGTGAAAGGAAATCCTCAAACCTGGAACTTGGCAGCCCTAATACAGACGAGTTTGTATTCAAGCTTTGCACAGGAGGCATTATGAATTCCAACAACATTATATTTGGAGCGAGGGATATTGACGAAAAACACACACTTAAGCACAAGAGGAAAAATGGAGACTCACAAGTACGGTACAGCAGACTTGTACTGTGACACCTTAGTGTACAACTAGGAATTCAATGCTTAAAGAAGTATGAATTCTTCTACCATATATTCCATGCCCCCAAAGAGAAAAAAAGCAGTAGCCTCTTAAACATGTAGAGAGTTTTGCTGAGATAACCTCTCTTCCATATTCCTGAAGGCCATAAGCAATTGGACTCGAGAAGTCAGGCAGTTGGAGCAGACAGCTAAAAATGGAGAGTCTTTCCCTGGTCTTGAGAGGTATAATCAAAGCATCCAATAACAGGACAACCTCTTTGGGAGCTTTGCCTGAGCGAGTTGCTCTGTTGATTGGAGGGCTGTGTGAGTGGGGATGAAAAGAGCAGTGTGTGTGCCCTAAGGCATGGCTGACTCTTGACTTTTCATATATAAGGAGATGGAGAGCATATTTCCATCTAGAGTGAAGAGGGATCTTAGGAGAGTTGAGAACTCATACTTCCCAAGTGTCTCTTTGAGGTCAATATGCGGATGATTTGTCTTTACAATGATAAATCTAGACAGAAGATGTATCTCTTCTTGAAACTCAGTCATTTTGTCCTTGAGCAGAATTTTTAAATAGCTTTAAAGAAGGCTTTCTCCATTGGGGACCAGACTGGCTGCTGTGCTGCATTTATGCTTTCAAACACAAATGTTGATGCGTCTTTGGACCAATAAGGTTCCTGTTAAAAATGTAACGTTAGACATTTTTCTGCATCACTGCCTTTATCATAATATTGACAACGTCATATGACTTGTCAGGAAAGAAGTTCCCATATTCTGGAACAGCCTTCCTCACCCCAGTGCTTTCCAGGTGTTTGGGACTACAGTTCTCATCAGGTCTGACCATTACTGGCTGAGGCTGATGGGTGTTATAATCTGGAACATCTGGAAGGCACCAGGATAGGGAAGGCTGTACCTTCATCTTTGAACCATTGCTGAGCACTCTGGGTAGAGTAGCAGTGGAATATGGGAGTGTCTTTGGTAGGGGGTGAAATGGGGATGATTGATGTGGGTCTGGGGCTCTAGAGGAACCTAGTCTACCTACTTTTCACACTGTTATCAGTTACCCTTTACATCAGTGAACATAATGCAAGTTTTGAATGATTTGAATCCCTGCCTAAAATTTGCTGCATCCTATCATTGTTTGTTATTTTAATAATAATAGTTGGGAAACTAAAATGCTTCTTTAATGGTTGGGAGAAAATTGTAACATATGACTTATAGTTTTAACTGTAGATTGCCATGGGTGGTGTCTTTTTGGGCTGAAGGTGACTCATAAATTTATAAATCCCCCCCCAATGCTTCTCTCATGTAACGTGTAAGTTTGGTTCTTCTGCAAGGATGTTGTGGCTGTGATTAGGTGCTTGTATCAAGTTTAATGTCAGTTTTTGGAGATTGTCCACACTAGAGAGAAATACAGAATTTTGAATAGTTAGGTAATGTATGTTAATGTGCACTTTTGAAAACAGATCACTTCACAATAAGGATATGTTAATTTAATCACTAAATGTTAGTTTGTAATAGAACATCTAATTCATCCCCAGCTAATATGATACAAAACATTGTGTGCCTTCTTGACATTAAATGCAACATCCTAATTTTGCTATTAGAACTAGCATGAACTAAGAAATTTAATTCAAAGCTGAGATTAAAAATGCACTTCAAATGCACTTCAACGTAATACTAATTTCAGAGGTGTGTTTTTTAATTCAGCCTTTAAAAAATTGCCTATTCAAATAGCTTTAATTAAAATGCATACAGAAGATTTCTTAATCCCACGCATCCCCCAGAAGTAGCTGAAATTACACAAATGTATACATTTGCTTCTAAGATACTGAAGTACATTGTCTTCTCCGGACAGGCATTTTGTCTGCAGCCGATGCCAAAGGCTTAGTTATAATGGTGGTAGAGCTTTGCAAGATACCTGGCAGTATATAATGAACATTGCAAGC